>NC_083578.1:73550120-73897620 GCF_027579695.1 Neoarius graeffei
CTCTCTCTCTGTCTCTCTCTCTCTCCCTGTCTCTCTCTCTCTGTCTCTCTCTCTCTCCCTGTCTCTCTCTCTCTGTCTCTCTCTCTCTGTCTCTCTGTCTCTCTCTCTCTCTGTCTCTCTCTCTCCCTCTCTCTCTCTCTCTCCCTGTCTCTCTCTCTCTCTCCCTGTCTCTCTCTCTCTCTCTCTCTCTCTCTCTGTCTCTCTCTCTCTCTCTGTCTCTCTCTCTCTCTCTCTCTCCCTGTCTCTCTCTCTCTCTCCCTGTCTCTCTCTCTCTCTCCCTGTCTCTCTCTCTCCCTGTCTCTCTCTCTCTGTCTCCCTGTCTCTCTCTCTCTCTCTCTCTCTCTCTCTCTCTGTCCCTGTCTCTCTCTCTCTCTGTCTCTGTCTCTCTCTCTCTCTCCCTGTCTCTCTCTCCCTGTCTCTCTCTCTCTGTCTCTCTCTCTCTCTCTCCCTGTCTCTCTCTCTCTCTCTCTCTCTCTCTCCCTGTCTCTCTCTCTCTCTCTCTGTCTCTCTCTCTCTCTCCCTGTCTCTCTCTCTCTCCCTCGTCGCTGCGATGCTGGAAAAGCGCGCGACGCACCGAGGCAGCATCTGCTTACTTTCCCCTCTGCGCGCGTGAGATTCTCCCTGCACTTCCTCCCGACTTCACGAGCGGCTGAAAATATTGACGTGTTCACATTTTTGCACGTGCAAAAGTAGTAAGAGTGGTGGGGAAAAAACATTCTAAAGCTGAAACTGATAAACATGAGGGAGGCTGCTTTGCCTTAGAATGCGACATTACAGGACTCTCATCTCATCTCATTATCTGTAGCCGCTTTATCCTGTTCTACAGGGTCGCAGGCAAGCTGGAGCCTATCCCAGCTGACTACGGGCGAAAGGTGGGGTACACCCTGGACAAGTCGCCAGGTCATCACAGGGCTGACACACAGACACAGACAACCATTCACACTCACATTCACACCTACGCTCAATTTAGAGTCACCAGCTAACCTAACCTGCATGTCTTTGGACTGTGGAGGAAACCGGAGCACCCGGAGGAAACCCACGCAGACAACATGCAAACTCTGCACAGAAAGGCCCTCGCCGGCCACGGGGCTCGAACCCGGACCTTCTTGCTGTGAGGCGACAGTGCTAACCACTACACCACTGTGCCGCCCAACCTCTAAGGCTTAACACTGGAACTCCAGAACTTGTTTGAATAATCACGTGATTTTTATTTCACTCTTGATCTTTCAGACAGTTTCCATATGCTACGCACGTGGTTTTATTTTCACATCGGACTTCTTCCCGTTCATTTGTTTCCATGCTCATTTTTAGCCTGTGTGCACGCACGCGCGCGCGCCTGGGTTCTTTTTTCCCCACATGCTATTTGCACACGCCATTCATTCATTTTCACGTATAGCTGAGGCCATTTTCCAGATTTTCTCACATAATTACATATTGTGATCATGTCCTGTTCTTATGCTCTCATATGCTTAAGTTCTCTTGTGTGATTTCAGAGCAGACTGGCATGGTGGCACAGTGGGTAACGGGTATACCTAATCTGTGTTCTCTCTCTCTCTCTCTGTTGAGTTGCATATCAATCTTGAGATACCACGACACTGGCCTTTCCTGCTCTCCAGACTCACCTGATCCATCCTGATGCCCTACTTCTGGCTGGAAATGCCTAACAGCCTGTGCTCTCTCTCTTTCTCTCTGTTGAGTTGCATATCAATCTTGAGATACCATAATGCTGGCCTTTCCTGCTCTCCAGACTCACCTGATCCATCCTGATGCCCTACTTCTGGCTGGAAATGCCTAACAGTCTGTGCTCTCTCTCTCTGTTGAGTTGCACATCAATCTTGAGATACCATAATGCTGGCCTTTCCTGCTCTTCAGACTCACCTGATCCATCCTGATGCCCTACTTCTGGCTGGAAATGCCTAACAGCCTGTGCTCTCTCTCTTTCTCTCTGTTGAGTTGCATATCAATCTTGAGATACCATGATGCTGGCTTTTCCTGCTCTTTGGGCTTGCCTGATCCATCCTGATGCCCTACTTCTGGCTGGAAATGCCTAACAGCCTGTGCTCGCTCTCTCTCTCTCTCTCTTGTCTCTCTCTGTCGAGTTACATGTCAATCCTGAGATACCATAATGCTGGCCTTTCCTGCTCTTCAAACCTGCTTGATCCATCCTGATGCCCTACTTCTGGCTGGAGTCTCATTACTTCATTCCTATAGAGGACGACCCCATGAGATACACTTGGAAGATGGATCTGGACACTTACAGATTTGCTGAGGCTACAATTACCATAATAACTTTAGGACTGCAGTTGTCATGAACAGTTTTGCACTCAAGTTTCCATCAATGAACAGTTTATAACTTCAACAAAACAGACTTCATGTTAAAACTATAATGAATTTCCTGGTTACACAATTGCACTTTTTGACTATATAAGGCTGCTGGGCCATAGAAGGTTCACGCTGCATGCTGCACGCTACACGCGTGTAAAGAAAAGTGGACAAACGTAGCATGACTTGCTCTGGGCCATAGAACGGCGTTCACGCGGCACGCTGCACACTTCACGCGTGAAGCGAGAAATGAACATGCACACTTTTTTCTAGGCGTGAAGATGGAAATTCCAGTCAATGCATGCGGTCACCGCCGCGCCAGCCAATCAGAACGGGTCTAGGGAGATAACTCTATGCTTTCAGGGGAAAACTTCAGAAAAAATATAATTGAATGGTATAATTGAAAAATAGTTCTTCATCGGGATTGTCAAGCAGATTATAGAATGTTCGGTGAAATTCACCACGGGTTTCTCTCAGAAGGAAGTGTTCTCGGCTCCAAATTCTGTTCCTTTTTCTCTTCCTCTGTCTCAGTAAAAGCAGAATGAGGCAATCGTCGTCATCCGAAGAGTCCATATTGTTGGTTACTCGGTCAAAGTAGAACAGGCGCAACACGTGAACATCCAAGCATGAAGTTTAATGGCCCAGGGTCCGGTTCTTCATGTGAACGTGTAGCGTGTAGCGTGCAGCATGCAGCGTGCAGCGTGAACCTTCTATGGCCCAGCTGCCTAAGGCACAGTTATAGAAGTGAGTTATTTATGATGACACTATCTGTTAGCACCCAGATGAGGATGGGTTCCCTTTTGAGTCTGGTTCCTCTCAAGGTTTCATCCTCATGTCATCTCAGGGAGTTTTTCCTTGCCATCATCGCCACAGGCTTGCTCATTAAGGATAAATACATTTATTAGGGATAAATATATTAGTTCATTTGTATGAAATATTTTTTCTGTGAAGCTGCTCTGTGACAATGTCTGTTAAAAGTGCTGTACAAATAAATCAACTTGACTTGATTAACATTGCTGTTTCATATGGAGTTTTACCTATCTCCCCTTGTCCATGTGGGTTTTCCCAGGGTTCTACAGTTTCCTCTCATTTCCCACAAACATAGCAGCAGGTGAACTGTGTGTCCATGGGTGCCTCTGATGGATTGGTGTCATATCCTGGGTGTGCTCTTGTGTCCCTTCTGGTTTCTGGGATAGGCTCTGGATTCCCGTGACCCTGACCAGGATAAAGTGGACACCAGAGATAAGTAGGTTAAGTGAATAAATAAATCTTAGGGCATGACATGTTGAAATGCAATGGTTAGCACTGTCGATTCACAGCAAGCAGGTTTCGCTTTCGGACCTGCATGTTGAATGGGGCCTTTCTTTATGGAGTTTGCATGTTCTTTTCATGCCTGTGTGGGTTTTCTCCGGGTGCTGTGGTTTCCTCCCACAGTCCAAAGACATGTGGATTAGGCCAACTGGCTACTCTAAAATTCCCCATCAGTGTGAATGTGAGTGTGAATGGTTGTCTGTCTCTCTGTATTAGCCCCGTGATAGATTAATGACCTGTCCAGGGTGTACCCTGCCTCTCGCTCAATGTCAGCTGGGATTGGCACCAGCTCACCTGTGATCTGCAATAAATAAGTGGCATAGAAAAGAAATGAATGAATGAACATTGAAATGCACTTTCACATGTTTTAATCACATATTAGTAATATAATCACATGGAAAAACATGCAATGTATGCAATTTTTCCTGCAATGGACAGCGATAATAATAATAATAATAAGGGCGGCACGGTGGTGTAGTGGTTAGCGCTGTCGCCTCACAGCGAGAAGGTCCTGGGTTCGAGCCCCGGGTCCGGCGAGGGCCTTTCTGTGTGGAGTTTGCATGTTCTCCCCGTGTCCGCGTGGGTTTCCTCCGGGTGCTCCAGTTTCCCCCACAGTCCAAAGACATGCAGGTTAGGTTAACTGGTGACTCTAAATTGACCGTAGGTGTGAATGTGAGTGTGAATGGTTGTCTGTGTCTATGTGTCAGCCCTGTGATGACCTGGCGACTTGTCCAGGGTGTACCCCGCCTTTCGCCCGTAGTCAGCTGGGATAGGCTCCAGCTTGCCTGCGACCCTGTAGAAGGATGAAGCGGATAGAGATAATGAGATGAATGAGATAATAATAATAATAATCTCATCTCATTATCTGTAGCCGCTTTATCCTGTTCTACAGGGTCGCAGGCAAGCTGGAGCCTATCCCAGCTGACTACGGGCGAAAGGCGGGGTACACCCTGGACAAGTCGCCAGGTCATCACAGGGCTGACACACAGACAACCATTCACACTCACATTCACACCTACGGTCAATTTAGAGTCACCAGTTAACCTAACCTGCATGTCTTTGGACTGTGGGGGAAACCGGAGCACCTGGAGGAAACCCACGCGGACACAGGGAGAACATGCAAACTCCACACAGAAAGGCCCTCGCCGGCCACGGAGCTCGAACCCGGACCTTCTTGCTGTGAGGTGACAGCGCTAACCACTACACCACCGTGCCGCCCATAATAATAATAATAATAATAATAATAATTTGTATGCAGGGTGTGTGTACAGTACCAGTCAAAAGTTTGGACACCCCTACTCATTCATAGGTTTGGGTTTTTTTTTTCTTTTTTAACTATTTTCTACATTATAGAACAATATTGAAGACATCAAAACTATGAAACAGCATATGGAAATTTGTTTTAATGCAAATAAGTATTAAAACAAACAAAATATATTTCATATTTTAGATTCTTCAAAGTAGTCAGCGTTTACCTTGATGACACTTTGCACACTACTGGCATTATCTTAACCAGCTTCATGAGGTAGTCACCTGGAATGCTTTTTTATTAACAGGTATGCCTCGTCAAAAGGTAATTAGTGCAATTTCTTGCCTTCTTAATGCATTTGAGCTCAAACAGTACATAATAATACAGTGAATAGCCCTATTCCTATTCAACTAAGTAAAGAGAAACAACATTCATCATAACTTTAAGACTTGAAGTGTCTTTTAATTAATAAAATAAAGAAAAAACATTGAATTAGAAAGTATGTCCAAACTTTTGACTGGTACTGTACACACACATACACACAGCAGATTCTGCTGCCATGAACCCCTAGGGATTTCTAGAGCCCACTTTAAGAAATACTGCACTATAGGTTTCTGGAACAATAAATCAGTGTCATCATGCTTGTTAAATGAATCAAAGTTTGAACACAGCATAAGGAAAAATAAACCACCAAAACAAAACAATATATTTTCCCTCCTCACTTTTTTGTGCATTATTGAGGTGCCTAGCTGTACACATTCAGTGAGGTCAATTATCTGGTAAAATATAAGGATGATGAGATCTCAGAAGTATGCAAATCTACTCAGAACTATACAAACATTATGAGTAGCCTTTTCTTTCTTACTGTGAGCAGCAACAGATTCACTGCTACGCCAAGCAATGCAAACTTTAATTAATTCAGTGGGGACTGCAAGCGCTCATCCTGTTGCTGAAGGTCCTGAGGAATACTAATGACCCCAGGCAAGTTGTCAGAGCATACACATAGAAGAACCTGAACCTTCTCTAACTTTTTTGAACCCCAGCCCTGACATCTGTCTCTATAGTGGCATGTGCTCTAAAGTGGCATAGGCCCATCATATATTATTCTAAGCAACACAAAGTCTGATGGATGTTGAACCTTAAGACATTAGAGCAGATGCTGTACCATAGGCTGTCATTTATTTTCATGTTGGGAAATGGTTCCTGATGTAGTCCATCATATTTTATTTCACTATTTTGGATTCCTTTGTAGAAAACATAATGATCAGAACCTACTAATAATCCATGCATATCAAAGGGAAGCCAGAGGCAAGTGGCTATAAATGCTTTTATTATTTCAAGTGCCATGATCATAGTGCATTGCGGGGGTCAGGATATGGGCAGACGTTGTTAACACAGGCAGAACCATTAACAGGATTAAAGCACAGACAAGAAGAGGACAAAACCAGATGAGGAAAGGTAGAAAAAATGAAAAACGAGAATCTGGAAAACACAAACTGTGTCTAATGGTGCAGTATGACATACTGTATGGTAAAATATCGACAATTTACTCGTTTATTAGGTTTATTAATAAATGAAAGATTTGGTAAATATATTGTGACAGACTGCATTCACTTTTGCCTGTGTTAGCAAGCTAGCATAACTACGGTTCTGCAGGTGTTATTATTTATTAGCTCATCCGGCTGATAGGCGATGAGCTTATCCCATCATGTATTGTGCGTTGTCCGTCTGGCGTCGTCCACATTTCACAAAAATCACTTCTTCTCTCTCAATTCTTCACCAATTTTCATTATTTTTGGCAGGAAGGTTGGTCTGCCTGGGGTGCATATAGCTTCTACCCAAATTTGCGTAACTGCAATTAATAATGAAGATGTGGAGTAATTAAGCCCTAACGACCAGTTTCCACACAAATCGTTTCTTCTCTCTCAATTCTTCACTGATTTTATTCTTTTTGGGATGAAGGTAGTGGTACCTAGGGTGCATGTAACTTCCACTCAGATTTGCTTAATTACAATTATTAATGAAGTTATGGACTAATTAAGCCTTAATGAGCAGTTCAATAAAAATCGCTTCTTCTCGGTCAATTCCTCGCTTTTTTGGTTTCTTTCTAGCAAATAGGTAGGTATTCCTAGGGTATTTATAGCTTCTATATATAGTTTGTATACAGTGTATATAGCAACATTTATTGCACAATGTGGCCCACTTTAGATCATTCCTTCTGGATTAGACAGGGCCAGAGTAAGCTATGCTGTCACTGACGGTCTCGTTATTACTTGTTCTGTTCATATTTCTCGGCGTGAACACACTAGAGAGTTATTCACGCTCACAAATGGTCGAGAGTAGTAGAGAGGTCAGCAATTTGAGACAGTCACAAATGCAGGAAGATTACAAGGCTATAAGAGAATAAGGACAGAAGCCAGACTAAGGCAAGCGGTAAGTTTACATGACACTGTGGCACTGAGATTGAGATGATATTTGTGTTTGGCAGCCAGTGTTAAAGTAGAATGTCACAATCAAGGCATTATCACATCCATTCCCAGAAATGTCAAGATCTTCAAACATCTGTAGAAAGCTACTGCATATTCTTTTATTGAATTAAAGTGTGGGCTGGCAGTAAAGGCTCTCATAGGGGTTGACGGTGGGATTGATAGACATTGACATCATTGACACCTTGAAATGTCCCAAACCTGCCCTTCTAAAGACTCAGTCAACAAAATGATATTAACCTTGTGATCAGGACAGATTTGTGCAATTTTTGAACTCAGTATTATTAGGTTATGTCTTGCATATTGGTTTAAAATGAGTTAACCACATACAGTGCCTTGCAAAAGTATTCATCCCCCTTGGTGTTTGTCCTGTTTTGCCGCATTACAAGCTGGAATTAAAATGGATTTTTGGAGGGTTAGCACCATTTGATTTACACAACATGCCTACCACTTTCAAAGTGTACATTGTTTTTGACTGTGACACAAAAAATAATTAAGATGAAAAAACAGAAATCTGGAGTGTGCATGTATTCACCCCCTTTCGTATGAAACCCCTAAATAAGAGCTGGTCCACCCAATTCACTTCATAAGTCACATAATTATTTGATTAAGATCCACCTGTGTACAAAGTGTCACATGATCTGTCACATGATGTCTGTATAAATCAACCTGTTCTGGAAGGACCCTGACTCTGCAACACTACTAAGTAAGCAACATGAGAACCAAAGAACACTCCAAACAGGTCAGAGACAAAGTTGTGGAGACGTATAGATCAGGGTTGGGTTATAAAAAAAATATCCCAAACTTTGAATATCCCAGGGAGCACCATTAAATCCATTATAGCACAAGGGAAAGAACATGGCACCACCACAAACCTGACAAGAGAAGGCCGACCACCAAAATTCACAGACCGGGCAAGGAGGGCATTAATCAGAGATGCAACAAAGATACCAAAGATAGCACTGAAGGAGCTGCAAAGATCCACAGCAGATATGGGAGTATCTGTCCACAGGACCACTTTAAGCTGTACACTCCACAGAGTGGGGCTTGATGGAAGAGAGGGCCAGAAAAAAGCAACTGCTGAAGAAAACACATTTGGAGTTTGCCCAGCAGCATGTGGCAGACTCCCCAAACACATGGAAGAAGATTCTCTGGTCAAATGAGACAAAAACTGAACTTTTTGGCCATCATGGGAAATACCATGTGTGGTGCAAACCCAACACCCTGAGAACACCATTCCTACAGTGAAACATGGTGGTGGCAGTATCATGCTGTGGGGATGTTTTTCATCTGCAGGGACAGGAAAGCTGGCCAGGACTGAAGGAAAGAAGGATGGCACTAAATACAGGGCAATTCTGGAGGAAAACCTGTTTGAGTCAGCCTGAGGTTTCAGACTGGGACAAAGGTTCATGGTCCAGCAGGACAATGACCCTAAACATACTGCTAAAGCTACACTGGAGTGGTTTAAAGGGAAACAGTTAAATGTCTTGGAATGGCCTAGTCAAAGCCCAGACCTCAATCCAGTTGAGAATCTGTGGCATAACTTGAAGATTGCTATACACCAACACAACCCATCTAACTCGAAGGAGTTGCAGCAGTTTTGCCTTGAGGAATGGGCAAAAATCCCAGTGACTAGATGTGCTAAGCTAATAGAGACATACCCCAAGAGAATTGCAGCAGTAATTGTAGCAAAAGGTAGCTCTACAAAGTATTGACTTTGGGGGTGAATAGCTATGCACACTCCAGATTTCTGTTTTTTCATTTTAATTATTGTGTCACAATCAAAAAAACAATGTGCACCTTGAAAGTAGTAGGCATGTTGTGTAAATCAAATGGAGCTAACCCTCCAAAAATCCATTTTAATTCCAGCTTGTAATGCGATAAAACAGGACAAACACCAAGGGGGATGAATACTTTTGCAAGGCACTGTAAATGTCATTAGTGGGGGATATGTTTTCTCCAAGTATTGTAAGGTTCTATGAGCGAGCCAAAAATCATCCATGATGCATGCACAACATAAGTGGCCATGTCCAATCAAGTTCAACATTCTTAATAATATTCTTACACTTTTAGCCATAGATGGTTTATGTACAGCACCAGACAAAAGTTTGGACGCACCTTCTAATTCAGTGTTTTTTTTTTTTTTTTTTAATGAATTAAAAGACACATCATGTGTTAAAGTAATGATGGCTTTCGTTTCTCTTTACTTAGTTGAGCGGTTCTTGACATAATATGGATTACTGCAGTTGTGGAATAGGGCTATTTACTGTATTTTTATTATTTACTATTTACTAATTAACTTTTGATGAGGCACCTGTTAATTGAAAAACATTCCACCTCATGAAGCTAGTTAACATAATGCCAATAGTGTGCAAAGCGTCATCAAGATAAACGGTGGATATTTTGAAGAATCTAAACTATGAAACGTATTTTGTTTTTTTATTAATACTTATGTTTACTACATAATTCCATATATGTTCCATATGTTATTTCATACAGGGCGGCACGGTGGTGTAGTGGTTAGCGCTGTTGCCTCACAGCAAGAAGGTCCGGGTTCGAGCCATGTGACCGGCGAGGGCCTTTCTGTGTGGAGTTTGCATGTTCTCCCCGTGTCTGTGTGGGTTTCCTCCGGGTGCTCCGGTTTCCCTCACAGTCCAAAGGCATGCAGGTTAGGTTAACTGGTGACTCTAAATTGACCGTAGGTGTGAATGGTTGTCTGTGTCTATGTGTCAGCCCTGTGATGACCTGGTGACTTGTCCAGGGTGTACCCCGCCTTTCGCCTGTAGTCAGCTGGGATAGGCTCCAGCTTGCCTGCGACCCTGTAGAACAGGATAAAGCAGCTAAAAAGATAACGACATGTTATTCCATAGTTTTGATGTCTTCAGTTTTGTTCTGCAATGTAGAAAATAGTCAAAATACAGTAAAACCTAAAATGAGTAGATGTGTCCAAACTTTTGACTGGTAATGTATGCTTGGATTGGGTTTGTTCAAACGTATTTGTACTCTTATGATGTGTGTGGAACAGTTTGCATTTTAGTGTCATGTCATTGCCAGTCAGCCTCTATGTCAGCTGATGAAGTCCACATTCAGTTACAAGACTCACAAGCAACCAGCAAGCTTTCCTGATCACAGACTTCTGATTATACAAACTTGTTCCCAATATGCATACCCAGATTCTCAGTCACCCATGACCCAGTCTTACTCCAGCTATCCGGTCTATAAGCTGTTGTTTTGCCTATTTAATTCTCTGGTTTGATTGCTGCTTTTATTTTGACATTGGCCTGTTTTAATCTTACCCAGTCTATGCTTGTTTGCAGATCACCTGACATATTGCTTGTTTCTGATTTCCGAATATTGCCTAACCCTCTGGGATCATTAGTTTATTTTAATAAATCTAAAACTTGTATCTCAGCCAGCTGTTGATCATGGCATTTAGATCTTCTGGTTTTCTTTCTATTTTAGAGAATACATACAGGAAACGAAAACTCATATTAAAATGTATATGATTGTGTGGCTATAACGAGCTTAAAATGTCTTTCTCTGCTGAGTAATACAATTAATTGCTTATTTACTGAGATTAAGGAATGTTTTAATGAGAATCGGTCAGATAGAACCTTAATTAAATCAAACAGCAATTGAATTGACAGAATAACACAGTTCTACCCATATGGCCAGTTAAAAAAAAAAAATCATCACTCTATAGTTTTGATGATGTATGAAATAAACATTAACTATAGACCTTGTTTTTTGTTTCTTTCTCCATTTTTCTCCCCTGATTTGGTCACCTGCCAATTCCCACCTGCCAGCCAGCTCTCCCCAATTACACAACTAGTTGCCAGCAACAATGAGGCTAGGATTTGTTTCATCCAAAACATGTGAGACCAGCCATCGGCATCTTTTCCCCCCAAATGCTGCTCATGCTGCATCACAGAGCAGCATAACACACTGTGAGGAAAGTGCTATCTACCCTTTTCCCTATACTTGAGCTCACAGATGCCCATAATTGGCCAACGTTGCTGTGATAAACAGGAGAGAGAGAGAGTATGCCATCAGGCCCACTGAGAGGAAATATTGCTGTTGGTTCCTGGGAGACCGTGAGTTTTACTCATGGTCGGGCCATACCAAAAAACATCATAAAAAAGGTACCTACTGCCATCAAGCAAGGCATGTTGCAATACAGATGCGAGTCAGGAGTCAAACTCTTGTGGACTGGCTCCCCACTGTAACCCTAGCTGTATAATAGGCGAGAGGCCGAGGGCTATAGAAACGGGGATCAGCACTGCACCCATGCACCTCAAAGAGCTGGGGAGTACTGGGACAGGAGACTGCCTGGGAAAACCAGATCCTGGCATGGGAGGGACTTTGACTTGACTCTCAGCCAAATATGACCATGGCATTGTTGGGATTTGAACTCATAATCATAGGGCAAACGTCTTTCTATTGCTTCACTCAGGATCCTAAACTATAGACCTTGTTCAGCTAGCTGGAATATCAGCTTTGATGCCCCATATCTTAAACTAGTTCTTCACACAGATAGTTAAGCAATATCACACTTGAGGTTGTGCCGTGCTGATGTTCAGTACAACAGCATGACCTTGGGGTGATATTGTTTGTAAACTAATCCTTTCTCTGTTAGGTCCATTCTAATACTTTCTAACCATCTTCATTTCGGTCTTCCTCTTTTTCTTTTACCTTCCACCTCCATGTCCATCACTCTTCTACCGACATACTCCTGCTCTCTCCTCATCACATGACCATATCACTGCAACCTCATTTCCTGTACTTTTTCTGATAACGTCCCCACTTTTGGTGTCCCTCTAATGCTTTCGTTTCTAATCCTGTCCCCCCTCGTCACTCCACATGAGCCACTGGGGCAGGCAAGCCAGCCCAACCCGGTGCTAGTCCCAAGCCTGGATAAATGGGGAGGGTTGGTGTCAAGAAGGGAATCTAACCATAAAAACCTCTGCCAAAACAAATGATATGATGATGATCAGAAGGAAGACAATTGAACTACAATCTACGATTAAACCTAGCACTAAATCAACATACTTTCCTCCAGTGGCAGTTTTCTCAAAGGACCTGAATATGACATGGCCACTCTAAAATTTTTGACACCAGTCTTCTACTCTGTCCAGAAAAGCTTCCCCTACCATAGACAGGCACATTTATATGTCTGCCCTGGCTTCCTATAAACCAGTCTGTGTGTGTGTGTGTGTGTGTGAGACTGCTACCGATATCCATCACGATTGAAAATTTGTCCTGTGCATTTAGAAGAGTTCAAAATGTTCCACTTGTACTTGCTCACGTCACTGAGTGCATAGAGACCATCTAAGAGAATCGATTTATGCACAAGTGTGTGCTTGTGCATCTGTGCGTGTGTGCATGAATACCCTCAAAAAGTTTCCCAGCCATTCAAGCCTCATGGATAGAATGAAATATTACAGTTTAAATTTAAGCCCCTGACCATCAAATAAATTACATTCTAATCAAGACACTTTTTTTTCACTCTCAAGTATTAAGCAAGGACAAGAGAGAGTGTTATCACATGTAATTTACAGTGCTTAAAATGGAGCAAATATTTGTCTTTTAAGTGAAGTCTTTGTTACAGGAGCTCAGAAATTGAAATGGGAGGATCTCATCTCATCTCATTATCTGTAGCCGCTTTATCCTTCTACAGGGTCGCAGGCAAGCTGGAGCCTATCCCAGCTGACTACGGGCGAAAGGCGGGGTACACCCTGGACAAGTCGCCAGGTCATCACAGGGCTGACACATAGACACAGACAACCATTCACACTCACATTCACACCTACGGTCAATTTAGAGTCACCAGTTAACCTAACCTGCATGTCTTTGGACTGTGGGGGAAACCGGAGCACCCGGAGGAAACCCACGCGGACACGGGGAGAACATGCAAACTCCACACAGAAAGGCCCTCGTCGGCCACAGGGCTCAAACCCGGACCTTCTTGCTGTGATGCGACAGCGCTAACCACTACACCACCGTGCCGCCGAAATGGGAGGATATCCTCTGTATTTCACACATTTAAAGGAGATACTCAGAACCTTTATTTTTAAATACATTTCTGAGTGGATAGTATCTCCATCCTTGACTCTTGTATGCTGCATAAATGGGAATAAAAAATATATATTTTTGAGAGTTAAAATCGACCACAAAGTTGGCATTCGAGCTGCCCCGCTGAGCCAACCAGCCCTGAGTGCGTGACGTCACAGCGGTAACCGGTTTTAAGGCCTCGGCCTTTGAGAGCTATAGACCAAAGTCATATAAATAAAAATTTATGGTGAAAGTAAGAAATACCGTTACCGACTTGCTCAACTAAGACTGATTTGACTTCATTGATTGTGGGTCGACTCTCATTAAAACAGGATAGGTGTTATAACTTATGCAACATACATGTACATGCATGCATTTTCACTGATAAAACGTAAAAGGCTAATTAAATAATCAGATGAACTGAGACAATCACATTCTGAAGCAAATTAAATCATCTTATACCGGTAACTTAAACACACAATACAAGTTACATGTATTAATCTAAATGCAAGTAAACAATGAGTATTGTTGTTTTTGTTGTTTTATATCCAAATGAGAGTCACAGCTTACACATCCGTGTTCTCGCTTCTTGAAGGCCGACCTTGTGGCTGATTGTTTTGAAACAATCTGACTTTCAGTTCTTCGTTCAGTTCTCCGTTCATTTGCTTCT
The DNA here is from genome assembly GCF_027579695.1 of Neoarius graeffei. Lineage (NCBI taxonomy): Eukaryota > Metazoa > Chordata > Actinopteri > Siluriformes > Ariidae > Neoarius > Neoarius graeffei. The sequence continues at coordinate 73,564,210 of NC_083578.1, forward strand.
TCCACGTAGGGGCGGGATATTGCTGCTGAGGCAAGCATATCCAGCGGAGAAATCAGACAGCTGGTCCACTCATTCTCCATTTTCTCCATACTGAGTACTCCGCCATTACTGCTCGGCTCAGGCAATTATTAAAACCTGGGACGGGGCGGGACTTCACCGGTTTTAGCAACAACCGTGGGGAGGTCACTGCCCGAGGGATAATAAGTCACGACCCATCCCATCCTGGGTTTTAGCAACAACCCTCGGCTTACACTCCAGGAGAACTGGTGCAACTGAACTTACTTTCCTTTTCTTGTAGTTTTCTTTTCCTTTAATTGTTGATATTGCACCCTCTTTCAATACGGGCTTATAGCCAATGATCTTCAACAGATCAGAGGTCTCGTACGAGTCTTCAGTAAAATGTGCAGAGCAGAGGAGAGACCACTTCATAGGCGCCCAATGGGCCTGTGAACTTCTCGCAAAATGCGTCCAGATCTTTGCAGTTTGAACATTCTTGGACCATGAATGCAACGTAAATCCACCTTCTGTCGTGTTGCTGCACCCGCCAGCAACACATCTACATGGCATGGCGATAAATTAGCTCAAAATGGAGGATCGGAGTTGCAGTCAGCTCTGTGTTTTCGTATAGCGGAAATGGCGATGAGACCGATAGACTTCCTGCTGTGACAACACAGATGTCAAGGTCATTCACTCAGACCGCTACCTACAGTATATGAATCATTTTAATCACTATATTAGATTTATTGTTAACGCTTAAAACTATTCCCATGCCATTCTTGAGGTCTCAAGGCATTTATAAACAAAAAGTGAGGCCATGGTTCTGCGTATCTCCTTTAAGCATTTAGTCTCTCATCTCTGTACAACTCTATGGATGACTCACTCGATTCTCAGGTACAGCTTAACACAATGTAATAAATAACCTGATCTTTGTGCGCTTATTTTGTTTGAGTCAGGGAAGTGTGTTTTATATAATTGCACATTATCTTTTCCGTCATAAAGCAAACTGCAAAATGAATCACCTTTGTTGACACATTTACAATGACAGTGTCCTTAGAATAATCTTTATGTAGATGATTACATGCAATATTTTAAATCTTTGATCACTTGCAATCATAGCAATATCCTCTGAGATGGAATATGGTTGATTGACACATGAGCTGGGCAGCTCCCAGGAGTGTGTGTGTGTGTGTGTGTGTGTGTGTGTGTGTGTGTAAAATACACCCCTCCCTAATCAGAATGAATAATTGAGGCTGAATGACACAGCTGTGACGTGTGTATCAAAGAATACTGTATTCAGTGCCTTCAGTGTGTGTGTGTGTGTGTGTGTGTGTGTGCATGCACGCGCACACACATGCAGCTGAAAATATAACTACACAATGCTGTAACATGGGCGGCACGGTGGTGTAGTGGTTAGCGCTGTCGCCTCACAGCAAGAAGGTCCTGGGTTCGAGCCCCATGGCCGGCGAGGGCCTTTCTGTGTGGAGTTTGCATGTTCTCCCCGTGTCCGCTTGGGTTTCATTCGGGTGCTCCGGTTTCCCCCACAGTCCAAAGACATGCAGGTTAGGTTAACTGGTGACTCTAAATTGACCGTAGGTGTGAATGTGAGTGTGAATGGTTATCTGTGTCTATGTGTCAGCCCTGTGATGACCTGGCGACTTGTCCAGGGTGTACCCCACCTTTCGCCTGTAGTCAGCTGGGATAGGCTCCAGCTTGCCTGCAACCCTGTAGAACAGGATAAAGCGGCTACAGATAATGAGATGAGATGAGATGCTGTAACATCAAAAGATTTCCCTTAATTGGAATGAACTGGCTCAAACTGTTCCAGTATGACAATGCCCCTGTTTATAAAGTAAGTTCCATAAGAACATGGTTTGCCAGTGTTGGTGTGGAAGAACTTAAGTGGCAGAATCTTCACAGAATCTTGACCTCAACCCCACAGAACACCATTGGGATGAACACCATCTTCACACCAGTCCTCCTCAGCCAACATCATTGGTTAACCACTTGTGTTCTTGTGGCTGAATGAGCACAAACCCCCACAGCCATGCTCCAAAATCTAGTGGAAAGCCTTCCCAGAAGAGTGGAGGCTGTAATCACAGTAACGAGGTCACCGACTCCATATTAATGCCCATGGATTTGAAATGGGATTTTCAAACTTCAGGTGTCCACATACTTTTGTCTATATGGTGTAGCACTTTAATAGATATTCACGTTGAAAAAAAACAACAACAGCAACCTATCAGGTTTCTATAATAGTACTAATAAAAGTAAATAATAGTAAACTCCTTAAGGAGTTATTAACATACAGATCTGCATTGTAGTATTATGTTCTTCTTATGATAAAGATAAGCAAATTACATTTTAAGTACCATGTACAAAATATATGGTAATTTGTATAAGTTCCAAGTAACATTGTTGATGTCTGGGTATGGTCTGAATACCACAAAAATGAGAATAGTTAATAATTAAGTATGCAAATAATTCATGATTAAGTATGCAGAATGCACTTTATTTTTCAGTCCTATTAGCACATTATTAGAGCAGATGTACTAGTTACTATGGGTAATTGTTGCCTTATGGTACCAAGTACCAATAAGAGCATAAACAAGCTCCAGTTAGTTCAAAATTCAGTAGCAAGTGTCCTTACTAGAACTAGAAAATATGACCACATCACCCCTGTCTTATCCACACTGCATTGGCTCCCAATCAAATTTTGTATTGATTATAAAATACTACTATTGACCTTTAAAGCACTGAATGGTCTCGCACCACAGTACCTGAGTGAACTTCTGCTCCTCTATGACCCGCCACGCCTACTTAGATCAAAAGGTGCAGGCTATCTGCTGGTACCTCGTATAGTGAAGGCTACATCAGGGGGCGGAGCCTTTTCTTACAAAGCCCCACAGTTATGGAACAGCCTTCCAAGTAATGTTCAGGAATCAGACACAGTCTCAGCGTTTAAGTCTAGGCTGAAAACATATCTGTTTAGTCAAGCCTTTTGTTAATGGTGTTTATGAGGTAAAGGAGTAGATCTGGAGGGTCCTCAGACAGAGTGTTTTGGTAAACTGGGATGTATGGATGCTGTCAGTCCCCCACTTGCTTGCTCACTCGAGTTTGTTGACGGTGTAATGGCTGGCTGCTTTATGTCCCGGGGCTCCCTCATGCCTGTGTTACCTTCTGGCTCTCCCCTTTTAGTTATGCTGTCATAGTTAGTTGCTGGAGTCCCTGCTTGTACTCAGTGCAATATGTATACTGTTCCTACTTATTCAGGTGACATTGGGCATACCTAACAACCTGTGTTCCCCCCCCCCCCCCCCCCCAAAATCTTATGGGGTGCCAAGTGTCACCGGGCCCATTTCGTGGACGAAATGCATTTCGTCCATCACAGAATGCATTTCGTCATCACAAAATGCATTTCATCGGACGAAATGCATTTGCCAAGTGTCATCAGGCCCATTTCGTGGACGAAATGCATTTCGTCCATCACAGAATGCATTTCATCATTACAAAATGCATTTCGTCAGACGAAATGCATTTTGTCCATCACGAAATGCATTTCGTCAAACGAAATGCATTTCGTCAAACGAAATGCATTTCGTCCATTTCGTCCATCACGAAATGCATTTTGTCCCACGAAATGCATTTAGTCCATCACGAAATGCATTTCGTCTGATGGAATGCATTTTGTGATGACGAAATGCATTCTGTGATGGACGAAATGCATTTCGTGGGACGAAATGCATTCTGTGATGGACGAAATGCATTTTGTCTACAAAATGGGCCCGGTGACACTTGGCACCCCATAAAATCTGTCCCTCTGAGTTACATGTCGGTCCTGGGATTGAGATGCTGACCTCTTCTGCTCCTTGGATCTGCCTGATCCATCCTGGTGCCCTGTATCTGGTTGGAGTCTCATCGCATCGCTCCTGTGGAGGACGGCCCCATGTGGACAGTTGGGGGTCGCGGCTGGAGGACGCTCTGGACTCCTGCAGTGGTGCTTTTGTGGCTGGGGACTGCAGTTGACTTACTGACTTTGGGATTACGGTTGTCGTAAACGGTTTTGCGTTCGGGTTTCCGTCGGTGGGGGGTTTATAACATCAATGAAGCTGACTTTATGTTCGGACTGTTAATGTTATAGTCAGGTTCTCTGTTGTTGCCCGGATGGGGATGGGTTCCCTTATAGTCAGGTTGTCTGTTGTTGCCCAAATGAGGATGGGTTCTCTTTTGAGTCTGGTTCCTCTCGAGGTTTCTTCCTCATGTCGTCTGAGGGAGTTTTTCCTTGCCACCGTTGCCACAGGCTTGCTCATTGGGGATAGATTAGGGGTAAAATTAGCTCATGTTTTAAGTCGTTCAAATTCTGTAAAACTGCTTTGTGACAATGTTTATTGTTAAAAGCGCGATACAAATAAACCTGACTTGACTTGACTCTGATAGAAATTGTTACTATTGAATAAAATGATATTTGGTATATACTGGACAATTAATTATTGCATACTTACAGTAACAGTCAAAGGTTTAGACACACCGACACATTCATAGGGTTTTTCTGCATTTTGACTATTTTCTACATTGTAGAACAATACTGAAGGCATCAAAACTATGAAATAACATCTGGAACACACACACACACACACACACACACACACACACACACACACATTTTTATATATATATATATATATATATATATATATATATATATATATATATATATATATATATATATAAAATTTACCAGCTGGGAGGTCTGTATCGTGAAATACCATGACCGAGGTCTTGAAAATACTGACCGAGACCTCTGGGCCGAGGTGACAAAAATGCTGACAAAATATTGCTACTATGTTTGTTGTTGTTGTGAACAAGCAAGTCGTCAAAGGTCTGTAACCGGAGTCCGGATCGTACGATTCTGGATTGCTCGCAAGCCAATCAGAGCACACGATTTGATGGAAACTGGACTGCGAAAAAAAATAAATGGAATTATGTGGTAAACAAAAAAGTGTTGAAAATTTTTCATATTTTAGATTCTTCACAGTAGCCTGTGTTTACCTTGATGACACTTTGCACACTATTGGCGTTATCTTAACCAGCTTCATGAGGTAGTCACCTGGAATGCTTTTCAATTACAAGTGTGCCTCATCAAAAGTTAATTAGTTCAATTTCTTGCCTTTTTAAGGTGTCTGAGACCATCAAACAGTAAATAATAATAAAAATACAGTAAACAGTCCTGTTCCACAACTGTAATAATCCATATTGTGCCAAGAAGTGCTCAAGTAAATAAAGAGAAATGACATCCATCTTTACTTTAAGACATAAAGTGACTTTTAATTAATAAAAATAAAGAGCAACCATTTAATTAGAAGGTGTGTCCAAACTTTTGACTAGTACTGGAGCTTTCACAAACTAATTATTTGCCACATTCTTAACTATTAATTACTAGTTACTTACCATCCATCCATCTATTATCTCTACCATTTATTCATCAAGGTCAAGGCAGAAGCTTCCAGCTGACTTCAGGTGAGAGGTGGGGTACACCCTGGGCAAGTCACCAATCTATCACAGAGACAAACACCCATTCACACTCATATTCACACCTATGGGCAATTTTAGAATCGCCAGTTGATGTAATCTGGATGTTTTTGGACTGTGGGAGGAAACTGGTTCACCCGGAGAAACCCTCGCAGTCACAGGGAGAACATGGAAACTCCACACAGAAAGGCCCAAGTCAGCCATTAGGTTCAAATCCAGAACTGTCTTGCTGTGAGTTGACAGTGATAACCATTGCACTGCCATGCTGGCCAGTTACTTACCATCTTCTTCTTCTTCTTTTGGCTGCTCCCGATTGGGGTCACCACAGCGGATTTTTCGTCTCCATTGCTTCCTGTCTTCCACATCCTTCTCTATCACACCTGCCACTTTCATGTCCTCTCTCACCACATCCATGTATCTCCTCTTTGGCCTTCCTCGTGTTCGTGTGCCTGGCAGCTCCATCCTCAACATTCTCCTTCCGACATGCTCTGCATCTCTTCTCAGGTTGTGCCCATACCATCTCAGTCTCATCTCTCTTAGCTTAATTCCCAAGCTCTCCACATGTGCTGTCCCTCTGATGTGCTCGTTCCTTATCCTGTCCAACCTCCCATCACAAACCTTAACATCCTCAACTCTGCCACCTCCAACTTTGCCTCCTGCCTCTTCATTAAGGGGACGGTCTCCAATCCATACATCACAGCTGGTCTCTTACACATCTTACCTTTCACTTTTGCTGGGACTTTCCTATCACAAATGACTCCCGAAATCCTTCTCCAACTGCTCCACCCTGCCTGCACTCTCTTTCTCACCTCACTATCGCAGCCCCCATTTTCCTGCACAGTTGACCCCAGGTACTTTCTTTACCTCTACTCCTTCACCAACTTTCTTTACGTCTACTTCTTGCATCTTCACTATACTCTCATCCCCATTCTCATTGATGCACATGCATCAATGAGAATGGCCAGTTACTTACAATAAAATAAAATAGCAGGAGAGGCTCATCAACTAAAGTGCTGTTCATTTCTGCTACCAGGCACTAGCTGCAACCCATTCAAGTTTTGATTCTGAAACATTCAATTATAATTGCTTTATTTAATAATTAGGCTTTTCCTATTGTCATTACCAGGTAAACTCATCTCATCTCATTATCTCTAGCCGCTTTATCCTGTTCTACAGGGTCGCAGGCAAGCTGGAGCCTATCCCAGCTGACTACGGGCGAAAGGCGGGGTACACCCTGGACAAGTTGCCAGGTCATCACAGGGCTGACACAGAGACACAGACAACCATTCACACTCACATTCACACCTACGGTCAATTTAGAGTCACCAGTTAACCTAACCTGCATGTCTTTGGACTGTGGGGGAAACCGGAGCACCCGGAGGAAACCCACGCGGACACGGGGAGAACATGCAAACTCCGCACAGAAAGGCCCTCGCCGGCCACGGGGCTCGAACCCAGGACCTTCTTGCTGTGAGGCGACAGCGCTAACCACTACACCACTGTGCCGCCCCCACCAGGTAAACTGTTTACTACAAAACACTGAACTAGTGTTAATCTGTACAATTAATCCTACTAATCATGAAAAATTTCAATAGGAAGGCAAAGGCTCATGTTCTTTTCAGTAACAAATCTTTTTGAGTGGTGTCTGCATAGGGCTTTTTTTTCCTTTCCTTTTTTAAGCACATGCTGGAGAATTCATGAAAGGCTTATGCCTTTTAAATGAAACCCTGAATGGTCTATTTAAATTAATAAACTCTAAAAATCTAATCAAGAATTATGTATGTCAATCAATAAATGTTTAGTAGATTTTGAAATTTAGAAATAAAAATACTTTCTTTTATTTGAACATTCTAAACCTAATCTAATCAGAAAAGGCCATATTTCTGTTTAACGGTTAATACTCGCGCTGTTTATGAGTCTTTTATCCGCAAGTTTATCAGGTTAACATTCAAAGTGTGCCTGCCTTTAATAAAGAACTCATTTAAAATTTCATCAGGATCTGAATTGAACCAGTTAATAAGTTCCACAAAGTTGTAGGTTCAGGTTTCCCTATGAGCTTTGAATTTACCCTTATGTCATCCAGCATTGCTTTATAAAAGATTCAGACAACATTTTGGAATGTAGTATAAAAGGCCAATGCATGTGTCCTTCAAATAAAACGCTACGGGTGTTTTTTTTCTTACTCGGTTTAGTGCATATTATCTGTATTTTGTTGGTAACAAAAAATGACATAACTCAACTACACTCTGTTATATTTCACTATGAAACCAAAGGTTTGTTGGCACCTGACATCACACCCATATGTGCTTGTTTAACATCCCATTCCAGATTTAGTCTTCCATTGCTGTTATAATAACCTCCACTCTTCTGGGAAGGCTTTCCACAAGATTTTTTTTTTTGAAGCGCTGCTGTGGGGATTTGCCCATTCAGCCATAAAAGCATTAGTGAGGCCAGGCGTCTATGTCAGACAAGAAGGCCTGGAGTGCAGTTGGTGTTCGTTTATCCCAAAGGTGTTCAGTGGGATTCAATTCTTCCACTTGAGTTCTTCCATGCCAATCTTTTCAAACCATGTCTTCATGGAACGTGCTTTGTGCACAAGGACACGGTCATGCTGGAACATATTTGGGCCCCTTAGTTCCAGTGAAGGGAAACTGTAATGCTACAGCATACAAAGGCATCCGATACAATTGCATGCTTCCAGCTTTGTGATAAGAGTTTGGGGAACACCCACATAATGGTGTGATGGTCAAGTGTCCACAAACCTTTGGACATATAGACCATTGATGAGTACTTCCATCTATGGCAATGTCACACACCAGAATCAGTACAAAGTCATTCAGTGCACTATTCAATAATACACTTACCGGCCACTTTAATAGGAACTTGTTCTTGATTCTAAGATTCCTGTTCTTGGCTACAGGAGTGGGACCCAATGTGGTCTTCTGCTGTTGCATGCTGAGATGCTTTTCTGCTCACCACGGTTGTAAAGAGTGATTATATGAGTTACTATATCCTTCCAAACCAATCTGGCCATTTTCCTCTGACCTCTCTTATCAACAAGGCGTTTCCACACACAGAACTGTCACTCACTCAATGTTTTTTTTTTTTGTTTGTTTTTTGCACCATTCTGTGTGTGAAAACCCCAGGAGATCAGCAGTTTCTGAAACACTCAAACCAGTCCATCTGGCTCAAACCAACACCCATGCCACAGTGAAAGAAAGTCACACTTTGAGATCACAATTTTTCCCGTTCTGATGTTTGACGTGAACATTAACTGAAGCTCTTGGTGTGTATCTGCATGATTTGATGCATTGCGCCGCTGTCAAGGGATCGGCTAATGAGATAACTGCAGAAAACAGCAGGTGGATGGGTGTTCCTAATAAAGAGGCCGGTGAGTGTATGTAAGAATTGCCATGTGCAAATAATTATGTTCAATTGTTTGCATACATAGAATGTAGCATTCATATGGAGAAATAGAAACCAGCTGTCTAAACCAGGTGGCTTGTATACTGCAATGATTCGATCATAATGAAGGCTTGTTAATGGAGGATGGCTTGTGTTTTCCTTTTTTTTTTATTACAGTGATATCACAATTTGGAAATGCATTGAGAATATGCCTGGTGTATTTCACTGATTTTATGGGATTGTTGAAAGGGTGGCCCAAATGGCCTTGGCAGCACAGTATATGGTGATGAGTTACCCTACCAAACAGTGATGCACCCAATAAGTAGGTAATTAGCATTAAAGCTGTTGTAAACAAACTCGTTTCAGAAGACTTTTCTCAGTCAGATAGTGCATTTTCGAAACATTTCAGTGTTTAAACCAGTGGACACCCAGGTGCAAACCACACGCAAGCTTATACACAGCCACACAGAGTAAACGTCTTCAGTAATAGTGCACTTAGGACACACAGGTGCATATCTTACTCTATAAGGCAACACAGCCACCAGTGCTGCTGCCATATGAGTTGTCTGTAAACAGAAGAGTAGCTCTCTCCAGACCTGTGCTCCCGTGCTAAGGAATGGAAAATTCTGCCCCTACAGATCAGTTAGCGCCTGATCTGAAATGCCATATGAGGCTAACAACGTCACAAACTACCAGCTCTGTAGCTCAGATGCTGTCTGGCTAAACATTCAATAGATAATACCGTGGCTCGATTCCAGGCTTTTAAAAACAAATACAAATATTTTATTAATTAAAGATGTGATTGGAATTAAGGGCATAAACTACTTGAGTCGTAAAGTCATTAAATGCTATTATTCTTTCTTTTATGCAGACGAGATGCTTTGAAAAAAAAAGGGTTATGTTAATAGTAACATCAGAGCATGTTGATGACAGTGCCCGAAATAAATACAGTCTAGCCAGACTGCAATTAAAGCAGAGTTCAATGAGACTGTGAACTTTCTGAAGAGGATTTTTTTTTAAATATTACCAGAACTAAAAGAAGCTTGATGTAGTTTTGAGCATGTGGGGAATATCTCCAGTTTACATAATCTATTATAAATGCAATACAAAATGAGCAGTCTTTAATGACCTATGCACATCTCATCTCATCTCATTATCTGTAGCCGCTTTATCCTGTTCTACAGGGTCGCAGGCAAGCTGGAGCCTATCCCAGCTGACTACGGGCGAAAGGCGGGGTACACCCTGGACAAGTCGCCAGGTCATCACAGGGCTGACACATAGACACAGACAACCATTCACACTCACATTCACACCTACGCTCAATTTAGAGTCACCAGTTAACCTAACCTGCATGTCTTTGGACTGTGGGGGAAACCGGAGCACCCGGAGGAAACCCACGCGGACACGGGGAGAACATGCAAACTCCGCACAGAAAGGCCCTCGCCGGCCACGGGGCTCGAACCCGGACCTTCTTGCTGTGAGGCGACAGCGCTAACCACTACACCACCGTGCCGCCCGCACATACATATTAAACCATTATGGACTTTTATGGTTTTAAAGCCATTTATTTTTCACCCACTCTAATGACATGTTCTATGTAAAAATATTTAGCTCCTCGAGCCCAAACACTTGGACTCAACTCAGGAGATCATTTCATTTAAGACTAATGAATCGCTGCTTCTATATTAATGAATCTGTGTATCGAATTAAATATGTATGTTCAGTATTTGTTTAGCAGGGGTTTATTGCACAAACAATGGCTCTATTAGAGGAAACATCACACACCAAGACAGGGAAATGTGTTTCATCCATCTACTGCATGAAAATGAAAGGATGTGGAATTAACTCCCTTGCTTTGTTCAATTATTGTGTTTAAACAACCAAAACCAACAAAAAATAGTTGAGTTACTTTTGATATTGCAAGAACAAGTATACATTTTTGAAACTGTTTTCCAGCTAACTGAACAGAACATTCAGGAAGCATTCAACAACGATATTTGTATCTACATTTAACAGTTATTCCATGAAATCAAGTCGTACATGAGCTGATAGCCGATGAGGCGCATAGCACCAAGGTGGCTATAAGCCATGTATGATGAGATTGAGTGGAATAACTGTTTTATTCTATCTACATTCACTGGATTTTGAGAAACAGAGCATTTTTATTTTTATTTTTTTGCAAATTTGATAAATAAAACTTTATACAAAACATCCGACAAAATCATTTGCACTTAGAATGTGAACAAACTGGCGAAATGACAGTAGCAATTTGTGAAAAATGCAATAATATTAATTCTTGAAAAATAAAAAAAAGATACCTTCTTACCATGAAATACTTTTATTCCATATATTGTTGCTTTTTTGTTTGTATTTTTTTGCCCATTCTTCTTTTTCTTCTTTAGGGTTTTTTGGCAGTTGGCAAAAATGCTATAATAATAATTCTTGAAAAGTAAAGAAAGATACATTCTTACCACCAAATATTTTCATTCCATATTTTGTTGCTTTTTTTATTTTATATTTTTTTGAGGTTTTGTTTTTGAGTAGAGCTTTTATTTTGTCCTTGGTTGGTTCGGTAAATCGGTCTGCCATTTTCTTCTTCTTCTTTAGGGTTTTTTTGGTGGTTGGCAAACCAACTTAAACGTGCATTACCGCCACTGACTGGGCTGGAGTGTGGAACAGGAGAAATTGGGGGTGGGGGGTACGGGACTATATTCTTTTAGCTATTTCTGTTTCTTTTAAATGCTTGATAGCAAAGTGATATATCTGACTTAATGAGCTCTGCCATTTTGTTTTTCTCTACTCATGGTATATGTGCTGATATCCTAGTAATGGAGTAGCCAGTCAGAGCACGTGATTGCTCATATCCAGTGAATGTGGATAGAAAAATTAGGAATAAGTACTTTGAAGCCTTTTTTTTTTCTCCAGTCAGGTACCACCCATGCTGATGATCACATCAGCAGCTTTTCTTTGGCTAATCAGACAGAAGGTACACCACCACTTTTGCCAGAGCACTTAGGGGTTAGGTGCCTTACTCAAGGGCAGTTCAGCTTGTCTAGGGAATCGAACCAGTGACCTTTTGGTCCCAAAGCTGCTTCTCTAACCATTAGGCCATGGCTTCCCCTTTGAAGCCTCTGTCAAAACATATCCAGTGTATTCGTGCAAATAGTTGTACCATCGAGGATAGGAATACCATCATTTTAAAACCCTCTTCGAGATGACATACTCTCTCATAAGTTGGTACAGCAAGAAAAAGAAAAGTTAGCTTCTTTCAAAGAAGTCTGCAACATTACACAAACGTCCTGCAATGTTAAAAAGAAAAGTTACATAACTACAGTTCTATGTTTTCCTGCTTGCTTGATTACTTGTGCAGTAGCAATAGAAAAGTCTGTGACTGTGGCCCTAGGTGGGTATTCTATTAAAAGTCCCCACGTCATCATGCTCATCCTCTTTCCATTCCAGTTATCCAGGTGGCCTAGCAGTCCCACCACTCAATTATACAACCATGGTTACACAAGTAAACTTCTGTTCTACATTCTTTCTTTCCAGACTTCCAAGGTAGTTTCCTTCAGAGCTATCATGCCTATTACAAATCCATGAGCATTAACAGGAAGCTGCCTCCCCACCCTCCCCCTTTAATCATGACCTTCACTCTTCTGGGAAGGCTTTCCTCTAGAATTTGCAATGCAGCTGTGCGGATTTGTGCTCATTTAGCCACAAGAGCATTAGTGAGGTTGGGCACTGATGCCAAGTGAAAAGCCCTGGTATGTAGTCAGTGTTCCAATTCATTCAAATGGTGTTCTGTGGGGTTGGGGTCATGGCTTGGGCCACTCAGGTTCTTTCAGATCAACCTTGGTAAACCATATCTTTGTAACCTTCGGGGCACAGGGGCATTATCATGATGAAACAAGTTAGGGCCCTGCAAAGGGGTATCTTAGTTCCACAGCATACAAAGACATTTTAGACAGTTGTGTGCTTAAATCTTTATGGCAGCCGTTTGACAAAGGCACACATATGAGTGTGATAGTTAGGTGTCCTCGTACTTTTGGCCATATAGTCAATGCTAACAATGAGTATTAATTTAATCTGTAAAATATGGCAAAGTTACACAGTGCCATCCATGCTGCTGCTCCATGACACCCATCTTAACTCTGCTCAGGAGGTGGCCATAGTATGTGTCTAATGGCATTTCTTCATCTACATTCAAGTACAGTACATGTGTGCAGTTAATTCATTTATCCAACCATTTTTTACACAGGCACCTTTAACACCAGTTTGCAACATATTCAGTGTAGTTGTTGTACAGTGCTCCTGATTAATACTCTGATCTTCAGACTGCTCTGATGAGGAGCTCCTTGCCAACGTGGGCCACAAATTCAAGTTCAAAGAACGAGTCAGTTCAAGTTTCTAGAATTAGGCCAAGTTTACATTAGACCGTATCTGTCTCGTTTTCTTCGCGGATGCACTGTCCGTTCACATTAAAACGCCGGGAAACGGGAATCCGCCAAGGCCCACGTATTCAACCCAGTTCGTGTCTGGTCCGGTGCTGTGTAAACATTGAGGATACGCGGATACGCTGTGCTGAGCTCTAGCTGACGTCGTCATTGGACAACGTCACTGTGACATCCACCTTCCTGAGTCGCTGGCGTTGGTCATGTGACGTGACTGCTGAAAAACGGCGCAGACTTCCGCCTTGTATCACCTTTCATTAAAGAGTATAAAAGTATGAAAATACTGATGCAAATACTGCCCATTGTGTAGTTATGATTGTCTTTAGGCTTGCCATCCTTCCACTTGCAAGTGGTGAGTGACTTGCGCATGCCCGATATGCACTGGGATCACACACACAGCGGCTCAGTCCCGAATCACTGCTCGTGCGCTTCACTCGCGCGCTCTGTGAGCTGCGCAGGGCCGGAGTGCGCACCCTCCAGAGGGCACTCGCTGTTCAGGGTGGAGTGATTTGGAGCGCAGGATGCCTGCGGAGCCGAGCCGCTGAGGAGAAATTTACACATTACACATTTCAACTTATGTGCCGTCTAATTAGTCATGTGATTAGCATATCCGTGTATTGGCGTTGCTGTGTGCACGCGAATCGTGTATTGGCGTTGCTGTGTGCATGCTAATCGTTTTTAAAAACGTTAATCTGATGATCCGCTGATACGGTCTAATGTAAACCCCACCTTAGACACAGCCACTGATGTGTCCCTGTACTGTATGTGAATTGGATGTACTAGCTTTGTTTAAGCTCTGTACTTCATTGTGACATTGCATTCTCACTAGAAGCTCTTGCAGTTGGCCCATGCCAACTCCTCTAATCTGTGTTACATTGTTGTAAACACACTTGCTCCTGTTTTTTTTTTTTCTTCTTAGGTCTTCTGCCCATTTCTGTTTCTGCAGCAAAGGAGCTAACCTCCATATCCCTAATTTTGACATTACATTAATGCCATTTAGCAGACGCTCTTATCCAGAGGGACATACAATGTACCCAGAGCAGCCTGGTGAGCAGCTGGGACACTTCAGCCATTCCTGGGAATCAAACTAGCAACCTTTTGGTCCCAAAGCCACTTCGCTAACCATTAGGCCATGGCTTCCACCATTTAACTCCATTGAGGATTTGCAGAACAAACAACTCCCCAACCTTCACTGAAAAACAATGTTTAAGAAGGTTAACAAAGTTCAGATAAATTATGGATATTATTAATGAACTACATTTTTTTATAAGAATTCCTTACAGATTTGTGTTACTTGTTCCAGTTTAGTCTTTGAGTTATTCCCAAGGGGAGGAAAAAAATATCCACCTTCTGGTAAAATGCTAGCTCTCTCCTGACCAATTCTATCATCAAACATTAGCAAGATTTCCTTATTTCTTACATAGTACTGGCATGTCTCTGTAAATCTGCGTGGCTTTTCTTGCCCATTTTCTTTGGGACAGGATTTCATCGATTTGGTTTGCAAGGGCACTGTCCTTCTCTTCAAACAGCTCATTTAAAGCAGAGTGCTTGGTTCTCTTTGGGTCAGCAAACACCTGGAAAAATTGTATCAAAAGCGTACAGCATAATGGTTTTTCACAGGAATCAATATATGGAGAGACTGAGATTAAATATTGCAGATAATAAAAAAGAAAGGATATTTACAGCAGTATTTTCTTTATCACATTCCCCTTGTTTGTCATCTTCTCCTTTTCTTAGTCTTCCTATAAATCACTTCTCCAGGATGCTATAGTGTTCTTAACCTGGGGTTCGTTGAGGCAGCCTGGATAATTGTATATTGCTCTATCATAAGGTGGATTGTCTTTACCTCAAGAATGCCTGCAGGGTCAGGTAGACATATATCATTCATTCATTCATTATCTCTAGCCGCTTTATCCTTCTACAGGGTCTCAGGCAAGCTGGAGCCTATCCCAGCTGACTACGGGCGAAAGGCGGGGTACACCCTGGACAAGTCGCCAGGTCATCACAGGGCTGACACATAGACACAGACAACCATTCACACTCACATTCACACCTACGGTCAATTTAGAGTCACCAGTTAACCTAACCTGCATGTCTTTGGACTGTGGGGGAAACCGGAGCACCCGGAGGAAACCCACGCGGACACGGGGAGAACATGCAAACTCCACACAGAAAGGCCCTCGCTGGCCCCGCGGCTCGAACCCAGGACCTTCTTGCTGTGAGGCGACAGCGCTAACCACTACACCACCGTGCCGCCCGGTAGACATATATATTACAGTTATTAAAAAATTAAGTATTATCAAGGTTGTCATCAGGAAAACAAGAAATGATAAACCCTCATGTATGCTATAGCACAGGTTTGCTAAGTTGATGCTCTTCCGCCTTACCACAAGAGTCGTGAATTTATCAGCTCATCAAGATTGTTCCTGCTAACTACTACATCCATATTTGTTGCGTTTTTGACAGATATTGCCAGTATGTTCTCTTTAATGGCAAACCCCTCAAGTATAGATGTGCCTATATCTTCTAATATACAGGATCCTGTCTGAGCTTCATGCAATTTTTTGGTTTGTTGAATTTTGTCCTTCATCATATCTTTTTCAGTGCATTATGCTGTCACTGACTGATAGTGGTCGTGAGCTGCACTTGTCCACCCATCAAAGTCAAGTGCTACATCGCTCACCCTGTCAAGTACTGTCATTAAACTTTCTCTTTCTACTACATACCAGGCAGGTATCACTGAGGTGGTGTTTACATTAGACTGTATCCGTCTCGTTTTCGTCGCGGATGCACTGTCCGTTCACATTAAAACGCCGGGAAACGACTCCACAGGCGGAACAACTTGAATCCGCCAGGGCCCACGTATTCAACCCAGTTCGTATCTGATCCGGTGCTGTGTAAACATTGAGATACGAGGAAACGCAGTGCTGAGCTCTAGCTGACGTTGTCATTGGACAACGTCACTGTGACATCCACCTTCCTGATTCGCTGGTGTTGTTCATGCCACGTTGGTCATGTGACGCGACTGCTGAAAAATGGCGCGGACTTCACTTCCTGCTATTGTTTCCGCCTTGTATCACCTTTTTGTTTTTCATTAAAGAGTATAAAAGTATGAATATAATGCTTTGCTTTGTCATTCTTAATGTTGTTCATGGTAAGATGCAAATACTGCCCATTGTGTAGTTATGATTGTCTTTAGGCTTGCCATCCTTCCACTTGCAAGTGGTGAGTGACTTGCGCATGCCCGATATGCACTGGGATCACACACACAGCGGCTCAGTCCCGAATCACTGCTCGTGCGATTCACTCGCGTGCTCTGTGAGCTGCGCAGGGCCGGAGTGCGCACCCTCCAGAGGGCACTCGCTGTTCAGGGCGGAGTGATTTGGAGCGCAGCCTCTGAGGAGGAAGCGCTGAGCCGTACTGACACATTTCAACTTACGTGCCGTCTAATTAGTCATGTGATTAGCGTATCCATGTATTGGCGTTGCTGTGTGCACGCGAATCGTTTTAAAAACGTTAATCTGATGATCCGCTGGTACGGTCTAATGTAAACACCACCTGAGTGCGTTTACATGCACATAGAGAAAATCGAATTTCTGCCGTAGCTCGACTGAAATCGAAGTTCTAAATGCCATGGAAACACCTTAGCTCGGCTGAAATCGAAACGAACTGGATTTCTCGTAATCGAGCTACGCGACCTAGATTATGCGATTGTAGCCGAGCTACTTAGTGCATGTAACCCTATCAAGCTATGTAGTCGAGCTACTTACTTCCCTTCCGGAAGTGACGAGTGACGAGACCACAAGCGGGAAACACAACAGCCTCGGTTGGCATGACAACAGTAGTAGTAGCAAGGAGCAGAAGAGGTCAGGAGGAACAAGGAGACAAAAAACAAAAACAATTGAACTTTTTGTGCATTTATTAAGACATAAGTTAAATTGTAAGCAAAAAATGGACTTTAGAAAAATATACAATTGTGCAAAATAAGTTGTCTTACAAAACAGTGGTCTGCGCAGGACAGTTTGTAGCCAACAGGTGGCAATGACATGTGGTGTGAATGTAAAGTGGAAATCACTCCTCTTCTTCATGACGACAACTGGAAGTGTACCAACACGATGGGGCGTGTAGCGCCACCTGTGGCTCAGGTGCACAATGTACCTCACACAATAGCTCGATTTCCTTGTGTGCATGTAGGATTGGATTTCTCTGGCACCCCTGCTGGGACACTCACCTCGGTTACCGACAGCAGCTCGATTTGGATGTGCATGTAAACGCACTGACTGTATTTGTTAGCACATCCCTGGATGGGGGCAATGATTTAATACGTTTGTAATCTCTATCAATAAGCATTTAATCAAAAAGCATTTAAATAATACTGGCTGGAGTTGAGTGGTATATCAGATACTGTATATTCCATTCAGCTAGCATGATATTGAATGAGTTGAAGATGAGTGTAATCTCCATATTGAATCACATTTTGTGAAATTTGTGCTGTGTATGAAAATCCCAGGAGATCAGCAGTTTCCAAAATACTCAACCCAACATGTCTGGCACCAACATGCCAACCATGCCATAGTTACATAGTTCGATCACATTTTCCACATCCTGATGTTTGATGTGAACATTACCTGAAGCTCTTCACCTGTATCTACATGATTTTATGCATTGTCTAAACTAGCAGGGTTCAGAGGTTGAAAAGTGCTATAATGGTTTAACTATAAATTTGGTTCCAGCACAGTGAGATTCCTCGAATGTTATTGTTAAAAGGTACTGGATGCCATTGTTAAGTCATCAAAGGAATTTTCAGTGTGGTTCTAGAACATTATTGGAATGTAAATGTAAGTGTAAAGGCCAATTTATACTGACAACCCAGTCCTCGCAGACGGCATCGCAGACAGTGTCTGCGTAGCCCCCCCACCTTCGCAGACGCTCTGCGTGCACCTCCCAAAAATTGTGACCACCGCAGAAGCCTCGCAGACAGCGTCGCAGACAAGAGGGCTCTGATTGGTCCACTCTACATCCGCTGTACACGCACTTCCGCTTCCCTACTTTCCCGGTTTGGTTTGTTTTCACGACCGCCATTTTTAAAAACACGAGCGAAGATGGAGCAGCACGAAGAGCGGTTGATCGAGGAAGTGAGGAAGTACGTACATCTATATGACTCCAGTTCTAGTCATTATAAGTAACCGGAGGATAAACACTCCACTAACCACACCCACCAACTACTCCTAGCGATTTCGCGACTTCGCGCCCCCTTGCGTTGTGGCGGTGAATAACATCGCGCACGCCTATTACTCCCCGCTCAACGATAAATTACAACTGTCTGCGAAAAGCTATCTGCGAAATCCTTGTCGCAAGAGCATGCAGAGGCCTTAATGTCTCTGTGTTTGGTTGTGTTTAAACCAGGTTCACCAATCTCCGCAGTGCTGTTCTTCATGCAGTCAAAAACACTTCCGTTTTCTTGACAGAGGTTAAGCCGATGCTTGGAATATCTCATCAGGTTTGACGCCAGCCTTGGGCCTAAAGGGTCGCTGGTTCGATTCCCTGGACTAGCAGGGAAAATGTGAGGGGAGTTGAGTGAATGAACAGCATTTTCCCCTCCCTCTGTATCATAGCTGAAGTGCGTTTGAGCAAGGCACCTAACCTCCAACTGCTCCCTGGGTGCTGTAGCATAGCTGCCCACTGCTGTGTGTGCTCATTGCTCACTTGTGTGTTCACTGCTTCAGATGGGTTAAATGCAGAGGAGGAATTTCACTGTGCTTGAGTGTACATGTGACAAATAAAGGCTTCTTCTTCTTCATCAGGTTTGACATATCACCTGACTTCACAACTATTATGTTATGCATTTATTCCACAGTTCTCATCAGGTTTTAGAGAATACATGCAGACTCTGTAGACCTTTGTGATACTATTTTTATTGCTTCATTTTTGCACTATGTGATCAAGGAGCCAATGAGACTTGGAAGTCATTTGAATTTTTCCCCCATTCCCTTTCTTTTTCATTTTTTAGAGTACAAATGATCCTTTATTTATATATATATATATATACACACACACGGGGGGCGGCACGGTGGTGTAGTGGTTAGCGCTGTCGCCTCACAGCAAGAAGGTCCTGGGTTCGAGCCCCGGGGCCGGCGAGGGCCTTTCTGTGCGGAGTTTGCATGTTCTCCCCGTGTCCGCGTGGGTTTCCTCCGGGTGCTCCGGTTTCCCCCACAGTCCAAAGACATGCAGGTTAGGTTAACTGGTGACTTTAAATTGACCGTAGGTGTGAGTGTGAATGGTTGTCTGTGTCTCTGTGTCAGCCCTGTGATGACCTGGCGACTTGTCCAGGGTATACCCCGCCTTTCGCCCGTAGTCAGCTGGGATAGGCTCCAGCTTGCCTGCGACCCTGTAGAAGGATAAAGCGGCTAGAGATAATGAATGAATGAATGAATGAATGAATATACACAGGGTGTTTCAAAAGATTTGATATTATTTGAGATGTAAATGTCCCAGAAACTATATAGTCTAAGCAAATGAAACTGAACAGGCTTAATGTTGAGCAATATAAGATTTATTCCTCAAAATTTGAATGAGAAATTCAAAGGTCTGTGGATTCCATGAACAATTTCACAAATTTTCAATATTTGCGAACCTGCTCGACCATCTCTTCCGATGCTGGTGGTCATCCAGATCCTTTTGCCCTGCTGCACAGACAACCTTCCTCTTTGAACTTGTGCCATGTCCAAATCTGCACTGCAGTTGGTCCATTTTTAGAGAACTCTCTCATAAATGCACGCTGCACAGTCTTGTTCGACTGTGTTCGAGCGTACTCTAACACACAAAATGCCTTTTCTTTTCCAGTGAATGGCATTTCTATACCTAAAAAGATCTCATCTCATTCATTATCTCTAGCCGTTTTATCCTGTTCTACAGGGTTGCAGGCAAGCTGGAGCCTATCCCAGCTGACTACGGGCGAAAGGCGGGGTACACCCTGAACAAGTTGTCAGGTCATCGCAGGGCTGACACACATGTCCCTTTTCCACCAAAGCAGTTCCAGGGCTGGTTCGGGGCCAGCGCTTAGTTTGGAACCTGGTTTTCTGTTTCCACTGACAAAGAACTGGCTCTGGGGCCAGAAAAACCGGTTCCAGGCTAGCACCAACTCTCTGCTGGGCCAGAGGAAAGAACCGCTTACGTCAGCGGGGGGGCAGAGTTGTTAAGACCAACAACAATAACAAGACCGCGAAAGATCGCCATTTTTAAGCGACGAGAAGCAGCAGCTGTACAAATGCGAAGTCATCCATTATTATTGTTGTTGCCGCTGCTGCTTCTTCCGTGTTGTTTTTGCTTTGATATTCGCGCCAAGGTTTATGCAAACGTAGCGCCGTAACTGACGCATACAGCGACGTAACTGACGTATACAGCGACGTAATGACGTGGCTCCGCTTCACACCGCGAGCTATGGAAAAGCAAACTGGTTCTCAGCTGGCTTGCAAGTTGAACAAGTTGTGAACCAGCACCAGCACTGGCCCCGAACCAGCCCTGGAACTGATTTGGCGGAAAAGGGGTAATAGACACAGACAACCATTCACACTCACACCTACGGTCAATTTAGAGTCACCAGTTAACCTAACCTGCATGTCTTTGGACTGTGGGGGAAACCGGAGCACCCAGAGGAAACCCACGTGGAGAACATGCAAACTCCGCACAGAAAGACCCTCGCCGGCCACGTGGCTCGAACCCGGACCTTCTTGCTGTGAGGCGACAGCGCTAACCACTACACCACTGTGCCGCCCCACCTAAAAAGATAAAAACAAAAAACATGAAGCATAAAATGTTGACCTGTTTCCACACATGCTGTTAAAATTTGAGGTCAGTTGAACGAGCATTGGCAAAATTATTAGATTGTGAAATGCTATCAAATTTTTTGAAACACCCTGTGTGTGTGTGTGTGTGTGTGTGTGTGTATATAGTTTTTATCTCAACTATTGAAAATAGACCGCAAAACTTGGTGCCTTTTGGCTAACAATGTTGGTCCCCAGCCTTACTCTGCAATGCAACGCAGTTAGAATATTTGAATTGCCATCACCTATAAACCCCATATCAGGTACCGTATGCCTATACTGAGCTTCCTGAATCTGCTTCCTCAACTCCTCAATAAGAGAAAAATGGGAAAGATGACAAGCTTGACCTAGTGGCAACATTTTATAGGTTACCCACATGAGGTCACAGTCACCAGGCAATTACTTGGCTATTAGTAATTGGAACGGAAACAACCAAATTAAATTGGTTCCATGGAAACTGCTATGGCAGTCTGGAGTAAAATAAAATATAAACTCTGCTGTAATAATGATTTGTATCACAACGTTATGAGAAAATTGCTCACACAGCATTAACAGTTAGATAAAATTATAAATTATTATAAATTTTGTTGGGTGGCACGGTGGTGTAGTGGTTAGCACTGTTGCCTCACAGCAAGAAGGTTCTGGGTTCGAGCCCAGTGGCTGATGGGGGCCTTTCTGTGTGGAGTTTGCATGTTCGCCCCGTGTCTGTGTGGGTTTCCTTCAGGTGCTCCAGTTCCCCCAAAAGACATGCAGGTTAGGCTAATTGGTGGCTCTAAATTGACCATGAGTGTGAATGGTTGTTTGTCTCCATGTATCAGCCCAGCGATGATCTGGCGACTTGTCCAGGGTGTACCCCACCTCTCACCCATAGTCAGCTGGGATAGGCTCCAGTTTGCCTGCGACCCTGTACAGGATAAGCAGTTATGGATGATGGAATGGAATAAATTTTGTAAATGGTACTGTTATTATTCATATAGCTTCCAATATTGAAGGAATGCATATAAACACTGTCAAAAAAAAAAGTCTTAGAAACACACTAAAGCGACTGAAACTTGACCAAAAGTTCCTGGAGACATCTCATCTCTCATCTCATTATCTCTAGCCACTTTATCCTGTTCTACAGGGTCGCAGGCAAGCTGGAGCCTATCCCAGCTGACTACGGGCAAAAGGTGGGGTACACCCTGGACAAGTCGCCAGGTCATCACAGGGCTGACACATAGACAACCATTCACACCTACGGTCAAATTAGAGTCACCAGTTCACCTAACCTGCATGTCTTTGGGGGAAACCCACATGGACACGGGGAGAACATGTAAACTCCGCACAGAAAGGCCCTCGCCGGCCACGGGGCTCGAACCCGGACCTTTGCTGTGAGGCGACAGCGCTAACCACTACACCACCATGCCGCCTCCTGGAGACATCTCATCTCATCTCATTATCTCTAGCCGCTTTATCCTGTTCTACAGGGTCGCAGGCAAGCTGGAGCCTATCCCAGCTGACTACGGGCGAAAGGCGGGGTACACCCTGGACAAGTCGCCAGGTCATCACAGGGCCGACACATAGACACAGACAACCATTCACACTCACATTCACACCTACAGTCAATTTAGAGTCACCAGTTAACCTAACCTGCATGTCTTTGGACTGTGGGGGAAACCGGAGCACCCGGAGGAAACCCACGCGGACACGGGGAGAACATGCAAACTCCGCACAGAAAGGCCCTCGCCGGCCACGGGGCTCGAACCCGGACCTTCTTGCTGTGAAGCGACAGCACTAACCACTACACCACCATGCCGCCTCCTGGAGACATAATGTTCAGAAAAAGTTCTAACCCAAATTTAGCTGATTATTATTTATTTCAAGGGTACACAACTCCAGCCAGTACAGCTGGGTGATTTCTCAAATACAACTGAGTCATCTCGCAAATTACTGGGTTTATTATTTGCCATACAGCAATAAAATCACCAAACCACATCCCTGAGTTAGTTTTAGATTCCTGTCATGCAAAGAGGAGCTGTATAATATAGTCTTGCAAGCTGATCATCCTTGGCCTAAAGGCTGTTCAGTCTCTCAGTGTCATAATGCAGTCTTTTTTTTTTGTCCTTTACTCTGCAATGCTGGAGACAAACACATAGAAATGCATTATAAAGTGCCCTGGCCATGCATCTGCCTAATTAAACAAAACCTTCCTGGAAAATGAGTTGGTTTCTTCCAAATGCTTTTACTAATCAGTACAGGGGGCTGCTCAGGGGTGACTGCTGAAGTTGCCTATGCACTTAGAACTCCATTTCAGACACTAATGAAGAGAAATTCTAATTAGAGTCAATGTAAGAAGCTGAGAAACTATCTCCTGACTGCCTGACTCACGCTCCAGTACTCCAGCACTCAGACACACACTTTTACAGCCAGGCACACACCCTAGTGCTTTAATATAAAAAAACCCCAAAATATAAAAATGATAATATCCTCCGTACGGACACATACGGACAGTTTGGAAACTCAGGATATAAGGCGTGGGTGTTGTATAATGCTGTCTTTTTCTTTGAAAGTCCCTTGGTAGACTTTCGAAGGAAGAAAAAATAGAAATGACACACTGTTGGTTGTTCTTTTCGTCTGTATTCTTCAGGTTAAATAATCATCCTATTCTGGCATTTTTCCCTACACACCTCTCCCATTTGAACCATTTATTTTTGCAGAGAACATTTGTTACACCCCGTGGTTCTGCATTTGCGACTGTATGGTTCCACTCGGTTTCTCCAGATTTCTGATCACCTGTTCATCATCTTTTCATGCCAAACACCACAGCCTATAAATAAACCGGAACACTTCGTCTGTTTCAGTGTAATAGCAATTTTGGTGCCAATAGCAATTCTGAGCTGTCCATGTTTATTTCCAGTATTCCTTATTCGTGTCACTTTATTTGGTTCAGCATTTTTTTTTTATC
Source organism: Neoarius graeffei (assembly GCF_027579695.1). NCBI lineage: Eukaryota > Metazoa > Chordata > Actinopteri > Siluriformes > Ariidae > Neoarius > Neoarius graeffei. The sequence goes on from NC_083578.1 coordinate 73,588,356, forward strand.
TTAAAACACCATTTACTTGCATCCCAAATATGCATCATACTGTATACGTCTCAATTATGTCCTCAATTATGACAACTGATAGATTTTGTTTATGGGAAAGTATGGATGTTAAATTTGCTAATGAGATGTTATTTTCTGTGGAATTTGAAGGATAAATGACAAACAGTTATAAGCATGAAGCAGTGTCAAGATCTTGATTAAGCTTTCTAGTAAGAAAAAAAAACTTAATCAAGGAGACAAATTGAGCATGCAAGAATGGAACAAATGGGAATGGGGAGTGTACCAGAGCAGAAAAAGCTCAGCGTGAGTGCAGCAAATATGAGTGCTGTCAAAATATGAAAATGGCAAATAAATACAAGCATCCACGACACAATACACTCTTTATACTTAAGAGTACCAGCAACTGATCACAATGCTGACATTGCAGTACCACACATATACTGTACACTCACTATCCACTTTATTAGAAACATATTCATGCAGTTCACGTCCAAACTGGACAGTTGAAGATTAGGAAAAAAAAAATCACCTGATCATTTTCCAGTCTTCAAAAATCCAGTTTGGGTGAGTCTATGCCCATGATAGCCTCAGATTCTTGTTCTTGGCTGACAGGAGTGGAACTCAATATGGTCTTCTGCTGTGTAGCTCATCCACTTCAACGTTTCAAGGTTTGATGTTGCTGAGATCCATGCTGAGATGCTTTTCTGCTCAGCATGGTTGCAAAGAGTGATTATCTCATCTCATCTCATTATCTCTAGCCGCTTTATCCTGTTCTACAGGGTCGCAGGCAAGCTGGAGCCTATCCCAGCTGACTACAGGCGAAAGGCAGGGTACACCCTGGACAAGTCGCCAGGTCATCACAGGGCTGACACATAGACACAGACAACCATTCACACTCACATTCACACCTATGGTCAATTTAGAGTCACCAGTTAACCTAACCTGCATGTCTTTGGACTGTGGGGGAAACCGGAGCACCCGGAGGAAACCCACGCGGACACGGGGAGAACATGCAAACTCCGCACAGAAAGGCCCTCGCCGCCCACGGGGCTCGAACCCGGCCCTTCTTGCTGTGAGGCGACAGCGCTAACCACTACACCACCGTGCCGCCGCAAGAGTGATTATATGAGTTACTATATCCTCCCTGGCAACTCAAACCAATCTGTTTTTTTGTTTTTCACACCATTTTGTGTCAACCCTAGAGTCTGTGAAACTCTCAAGAAACTAGCAGTTTCTAAAATACTCAAATCAGCCCATCTGATACCAGCATTAATGCCACAATGAAAGTCAGTTTGATGTGAAAATGAACTGAAGCTTTTGACCTTCATCTGTATCATTCTTGCATTGGACTGCTGCCAAATGATTGTCTGAGTACTGTGCGGATGTACAAGTATTCCTAATAAAGTGAACAGTGAATCTATACAAGTACGCTAACACCAGTATATGTACAGTACTAGTCAAAGTTTGGACACACCTACACATTCATAGGTTTTTGTGTATTTTGACTATTGTCTACATTGTAGAACAATACTGAAGACATCAAAACTATAAAATAACAAATGGAACATACACTACCGTTCAAAAGTTTGGGGTCACCCAGACCATTTTGTGTTTTCCATGAAAAGTTACACTTTTATTTCCCACCATAAGTTGTAAAATGAATAGAAAATATAGTCAAGACATTTTTCTGGCCATTTTGAGCATTTAATCGACCCCACAAATGTGATGCTCCAGAAACTCAATCTGCTCAAAGGAAGGTCAGTTTTATAGCTTCTCTAAAGAGCTCAACTGTTTTCAGCTGTGCTAACATGATTGTACAAGGGTTTTCTAATCATCCATTAGCCTTCTGAGGCAATGAGCAAACACATTGTACCATTAGAACACTGGAGTGAGAGTTGCTGGAAATGGGCCTCTGTACACCTATGGAGATATTGCACCAAAAACCAGACATTTGGAGCTAGAATAGTCATTTACCACATTAGCAATGTATAGAATGTATTTCTGATTAGTTTAAAGTGATCTTCATTGAAAAGAACAGTGCTTTTCTTTCAAAAATAAGGACATTTCAAAGTGACCCCAAACTTTTGAACGGTAGTGTGTATATATGCAGTATGTTATTTACCAGCTGGGAGGTCCATATCATGAAATACCATGACCGAGGTCTTGAAAGTACTGACCGAGGCCCTCTGGGGTATTCAAGGCCAAGGTCATGGTATTTCACCAAATGGACTGACCCCTTAATAACGACATATGATGCCTTGTCTAAAACCTTGTCAAAACCTTGTCCTTAGACTTTTTTTCTTGTAAATATGTTCTCAGGGTGAGCAGTACTGTATATACATATACAAGGGTGGCTGTAGCAACTGCTTTAAGGGGTAAAGAGTTAAGCTGGTAAATAATATATTATTATTTTCTTTACCAAATTCTAACAGAAAACGAGAGCACCTGAAAGGGAAAACCGAGCCGAGCCGCCATTTTGAATCCTCATTCACAGCTGTAATGCAAGTTGCTTCCTCCTCGGTATACAAGTGCACTTCCATGCCAGGAAAAAAACTACATTTTGCTGCCTATGTCGTCTCCTATTTATACAAAATTGAGTCATTCAGGATTCAGCCATGTTTTTGCTCCACGTTGGCAGCAGTTACAGGTTTTTAGCTTTCTCCTGAAATGTTTTCTTTTATTTCTTCTTCCACAGGGTAGTAAAACTCGCTTTCACTGTGAACACTGTCGTTATCGCTATCCATGCTGTAAAATTAATGCTATTCTCCTGAGAAATACAAAACAAATGTTGACAAAAATTGCTACTATGTTTGTTGTTGTTGTGAACGAGCGAGTCGCCAGAGGTCCGTATCCGGGGTCCGTATCCGGGGTCTGTATCGTAGGATACTGACCCGCTCGCCAGCCAATCAGAGCGCAGGATTTGATGGAAACCGGACCGCGAAAAAAATAAATGGAATTATGTGGTAAACAAAAAAGTGTTAAAAAAACAAAATATGTTTCATATTTTAGATTCTTCAAAGTAGCCAGTGTTTACCTTGATGACGCTTTGCACACTATTGGCATTATCTTAACCAGCTTCATGAGGTAGTCACCTGGAATGCTTTTCTATTAACAGGTGCCTCGTCAAAAGTTAATTAGTGCAATTTCTTGCCTTCTTAATGCATTTGAGCTCAAACAGTAAATAATAAAAAATAAAAATACAGTAACTAGCCCTATTCCACAACTGTCAAAAAGTCAAAGTCCTTCCCATGCCAGTCTCCCATCCCAATACTAACCAAGCCCTTAGGTGGCACTGATCTCCGCTTCTATAGTCCTCGGCCACTTGCCTATTATACAGCTAGGGTTACAGTGGAGGGCTAGTCCTCTGGTAACCACAAGAGTTTGAAACCCCATTCAGATCTGTATTGCAGCATGCCTTGCCAGACAGCAGTAGATACCATTTTTATGATGGTCTTTGATATGACCCGACCGCGAGTAGAGCTTGCAGTCTCCCGGTCAAGAAGTGGACATGCTAACCACTCGGCCAGCTCGCGGTGTATTCGGCAACTGTAGTAATCCATATTATGTCAAGAACCACTCAACTAAGTAAAGAGAAATGACATCCATCATTACTTTAAAACATGAAGTGTCTTTTAATTAATAAAAATGAAGAAAATACATTGAATTTGAAGCTGTGTCCAAACTTTTGACTGATACTGTACACTGTAGACATGTAGCTGAATACACAATATGTTCTAAACTGGTACAAATATGAAGTCCATACATTATCCTGTCATGGAAAAATGACAAACACCAACACCAGTCTCATCCTTTTGCAAGAGAAAGAAGGTTTATTGCAGAAACGGACAAGTGATGAGGGTTTGATTCCCTTTGTTCTCAAATCTATATATACTCTTTACTAGATAAAAAGGAGACATTACATCTATTGCATTACATCATTGCAACTGCATGCCCTGATCACGCGCCGGGAGTGTGATCAGCTCTAAAGCCGATTGAATCTTGTCTAATTGCTGTCTCGTATGCACATCTGCTACGTATGTCTGCTACGCACGTCAGGAACATGATAAGATGAAAAATGTTTCGGTGCAAAATGTTCTGTCGTTTGTCCTTGAAGAGGCAACGCTCAGAAAAGGAAAATAGCAACACAGTATGACACTAAAATTTACTTTACAGGTTCTTATGCTGAAATGCAGTGTTTTCCTTTCTCCAAACATAACGCTTCTCATTTAAACCAAAAAGTTTACTCTACAATCCGTAACCGCTTATCCTGTGCAGGGTTGTGGGCAAGCTAGAGCCTATCCCAGCTGACCATGGGCGAGAGGCGGGGTACACCCTGGACAAGTTGCCAAATCATCACAGGGCTGACACATAGAGACACACAACTATTCACACTCATATACCCCTTTTCCACCAAATCAGTTCCAGGGCTGGTTCGGGGCCAGTGCTGGTGCTGGTTCACAACTCGTTCAACTTGCGAGCCAGCTGAGAACCAGTTTGCTTTTCCATAGCTCGGGGTGCTAAGGGGAGCCACGTCATTATGTCACTGTATATGTCAGTTACATCACTGCATTTGCATAAACCTTGGTGTGAACATCGAAGCAACAACAACACGGAGAAGAAGAAGCAGCAACAACAACAATAATGGATGACTGCTGCTTTACTGCATCCATGATATCTCGTCGCTTATTTAAAAATGGCGACCTTTCGTGGTCTTGCTATTGTTGTTGGTCTTAACAACTCCACCCCCCCGCTGATGTAAGCGGTTCTTTCCTCTGGCCCAGCAAAGAGCTGGTGCTAGCCTGGAACCGGTTTTTCTGGCCCCAGAGCCAGTTCTTTGTCAGTGGAAACAGAAAACCCGGTTCCAAACTAAGCACTGGCCCCGAACCAGCCCTGGAACTGCTTTGGTGGAAAAGGGGCAACAGTCAATTGAGAGCCATCAGTTAACCTAGCCTGCATGTCTTTGGGGGCGGCATAGTGGTGTAGTGGTTAGCACTGTCGCCTCACAGCAAGAAGGTCCTGGGTTCGAGCCCCGTGGCCGGCGAGGGCCTTTCTGTGTGGAGTTTGCATGTTCTCCCCGTGTCTGCGTGGGTTTGCTCCGGTTTCCCTCACAGTCCAAAGGCATGCAGGTTAGGCTAATTGGTGGCTCTAAATAGACTGTAGGTGTGAATGGTTGTCTATGTGTCAGCCCTGTGATGACCTGGTGACTTGTCCAGGGTGTACCCCACCTCTCGCCCATAGTCAGCTGGGATAGGCTCCAGCTTGCCTGCGACCCTGTAGAACAGGATAAGCAGCTACAGATAATGGATGGATGCATGTCTTTGGGGGAAACCAGAGCACCCAGAGGAAATCCATACAGAAAGGCCCCCGTTGACCACTGGGCTCAAACCCAGAACCTTCTTGCTGTGAGGTAACAGTGCTAACCACTACACCACCATGCCACCACAAATATGAAGTGCACTTTTTTATTATTATTAATAATTTTTTAGAAAGGTTGACAGGGTGTTTGGTTGAAACTTGAGGTGTTCATCAGGACTGGGATCCTGTTCTGTGGGATCAAAACTCAAGGTTCAATTCCAATTTAGAGAACTCATCATTTATTAGAGACACTACCTTGGAATAATTCCTGGTTTAACTGTCTCATTTTACAAGGACATTATCTATTTGTGGCAAAGATTACATAAATGTCATGACAGAGTGCATATTTACCCCTTTTTGAGCTGAAGAGGAGATGAGCTCAGCTAAAGAGACAAAGACACATGCCCATGCAGTAGCCATGGCAACCCATCTAAAACACACACTGACTTTCAAAGGGGCTGATATTGTAGAAGCGTATTTTGCAGAGCATTAAACATGCTATGCAATTTTCATGCAAGGCTTTAGAGAAGCTCGGCGTTTTTGTTTGTTTGTTTTGTTTTTCCCTTTTTACATCACATCCATGATCACGATCTCCATTACTCCTCCACTGACTTATTAATAAGTTACACTGAACTGACTGACATGCATTTTTCCCTTCAGAGCAAAGTGGGATCACTGACTAATTACGATCTAGCCTCAGTTATTCACACTGAGCTGAATGTGAAATATTCAAATGACGTTCACGTACACTTCAGTCACTGGTCATTAGACTACATTTATTCCCATCCCCGAGGCCTCTTTAATAAAACCAAACAGCAGGAGCATAAATTTTGCGGCACATGAACAGTAAACACTAATGGAGATTTGTCACAGCGATGATTTATCTATCGAGCTTGTCACTTCTATGATTATTTTGCTGAACACACCAAGTCATGTTAATGATTATGCAGAAAACTGTAAAATGTTCCGTGTACAGCAATGAACTGCAATCCCGGATAAAAGTACACCACTGGGAATTTATTGTATTTCAGTGTTTTGGCTTTGACATTGTGTTCCTGCCTTAAAGAGAGCACAACCTTACCGCAAGTCCTGTGGGTGCCAGTGACACATATACAGAATGTCAGAATGTCATAGTTTTGTGTGTGTGTATGTGAGAGAGAGAGAGAGAGAGAGAGATAGAGTCGTTACTGTTCACAGAATGTTGAAGGTCAAACGTCATTTCATGGAATTACAGGTCATTGTAATGATTAAGACAATTTGTTCCATTCATTCATTCATTCATTCATTCATTCATCTTCTGAGATGGGACATCAGTCCATTGCAGCACCCCATGGATTTCTTTTCACATAGTTTAAAAGAAAAACATACAGGCATATTTTGGGGAGGTGAGAGAAAACTGGAGAACGCAGAGGAAACCTACGCAAATATGGACAGCACATGCAAAACTCACAGCTCAGGAACAAACCAGGGATTCTAGACCTGTGAAGCAGCAATACTACCCATTACATATCTGCACATTTTCTACAGTGCCTTGCAAAAGTATTCATCCCCCTTGGTGTTTGTCCTGTTTTGTCGCATTATAATTGGAATAAAAAATGCATTTTGGGAGGGTTAGCACCATTTGATTTACGCAACATTGCCTACCACTTTAAAGCTGCACATTGTTTTTTTATAGTGACACAAACAATAATTAAGATGAAAAAACAGAAATCTGGAGTGTGCATAAGTATTCACCCCCTTTCGAATGAAACCCCTAAATAAGAGCTGGTCCAACCAATTCACTTCGTAAGTCACATGATTGGTTGATTAAGATCCACCTGTGCACAAACAAAGTGTCACATGATCTGTCACATGATGTCTGTATAAATCAACCTGTTCTGGACGGACCCTGACTCTGCAACACTACTAAGCAAGCAACATGAAAACCAAGGAGCCTCCAAACAGGTCAGAGACAAAGTTGTGGAGAAGTATAGATCAGGGTTGAGTTATAAAAAAATATCCCAAACTTTGAATATCCCATGGAGTACCATTAAATCCATTATAGCAAAATGGAAAGAATATGGTACCACTACAAACCTGAAAAGAAAAGGCCACCCACCAAAACTCACAGACCGGGCAAGGAGGGTATTAATCAGAGATGCAACAAAGACACCAAATATAATGCTGAGGGAGCTGCAAAGATCCACAGTGGAGATGGGAGTATCTGTCCATAGGACCACTTTAAGCCATACACTCCACAGAGTGGGGCTTGATGGAAGAGTGGCCAGAAAAAGTCATTGCTTAAAAAATCACATTTGGAGTTTGCCTAACAGCATGTGGCAGACTCCCCAAACACATGGAAGAACATTCTCTGGTCAAATGAGACAAAAATTTAACTTTTTGGCCATCATGGGAAATGCCATGTGTGGTGCAAACCCAACACCCTGAGAACACCATTCCTACAGTGAAACATGGTGGTGGCAGCATCATGTTGTAGGGATGTTTTTCATCTGCAGGGACAGGAAAGCTGGTCAGGACTGAAGGAAAGATGGATGGCATTAAATACACGGCAATTCTGGAGGAAAACCTGTTTGAGTCAGCCAGAGGTTTGAGACTGGGACAAAGGTTCACATTCCAGCAGGACAATGACCCTAAACATACTGCTAAAGTGACACTGGAGTGGTTTAAAGGGAAACAGTTAAATGTCTTGGAATGGCCTAGTCAAAGCCCAGACCTCAATCCAATTGAGAATCTGTGGCATAACTTGAAGATTGCTGTACACCAACGCAACCCATCTAACTTGAAGGAGTTGGAGCAGTTTTGCCTTGAGGAATGGGCAAAAATCCCAGGGGCTAGATTTGCTAAACTAAGGTGGGGTTTACATTAGACCGTATCAGCGGATCATCAGATTAACATTTTTAAAAACGATTAGCGTGCACACAGCAACGCCAATACACGGATACGCTAATCACATGACTAATTCGGCACGTAAGTTGAAATGTGTCAGTGCGGCTCATCGCTTCCTCCTCAGCAGCTGCGCTCCAAATCACTCTGCCCTGAACAGCGAGTGCCCTCTGGAGGGTGCGCACTCCGGCCCTGCGCAGCTCACAGAGCGCGCGAGTGTAGTGCACAAGCAGTGATTCAGGACTGAGCCGCTGTGCGCAAGTCACTTACCACTTGCAAGTGGAAGGATGGCAAGCCTAAAGACCATCATAACTACACAATGGGCAGTATTTGCATCAGTATTTGCAGTATTTTCATACTTTTATACTCTTTAATGAAAGGTGATACAAGGCGGAAGTCCGCGCCGTATTTCAGCAGTCGCGTCACATGACCAACGCCAGCGAATCAGGAAGGTGGATGTCACAGTGACGTTGTCCAATGATGACGCCAGCTAGAGCTCAGCACAGCGTATCCGCGTATTCTCAATGTTTACACAGCACCGGATCAGACACGATCTGGATTGAATACGTGGCCCCTGGCGGATTCCCGTTTCCCGGCGTTTTAATGTGAACGGACAGTGCATCCGCGAAGAAAACGAGACAGATACGGTCTAATGTAAACTTGGCCTAATAGAGACATATCCAAAGAGAATTGCAGCTGTAATTGTAGCAAAAGGTGGCTCTATAAAAGTATTGACTTTTTTTTGGGGGGGGGATACTTATGCACACTCCCGCTTTCTGTTTTTTTCATCTTAATTATTGTTTGTGTCACAATAAAAAAAAAAACAATGTGCACCTTTAAAGTGGTAGGCATGTTGTGTAAATCAAATGGTGCTAACCCTCCAAAAATCCATTTTAATTCTAGCTTGTAATACAACAAAACAGGACAAACACCAAGGGGGATGAATACTTTTGCAAGGCACTGTATATGTGATTTTAACCCTTTGATGCAAAACATGGGTCAAAAGTGACCCGGCTGAGTTTTTATCTTCTATATCTTTGCAATAAATTAATTCCATCATTCAGTATTCAAGGTATTCCTCAATTAACTTGTTTTTGATCATCAGACATCCTTATTTTATTTTTTCCTTTCTTACTTTTTGAATAAAACCCTTTTTGTATCACTACCCTTCTAATGGGTCAAAAACGACCTGCATTCATTTTCCAGCTTATTTCATGTATGGCTGAGTGTTTCTATGATATACTTTTGAAATAAATTCATTTTGTCATTTACTTTTCCAAATATGCAGTAAATATCTTGTTTTTGTTTAGCACAAATCATCATTTTTATTTTTCCTTTCTTAAGTTATGAACAAGCACAGCTTTTGTAATTCTACATCAAGTTTACACACATGGATCAGAACCGACCCGCATGCATTTACTCCAGCGTTTGGTGGGAACTGTGAATTGTGCTCGTGTCAGACATTTTACAGCTCAGCACAGCGCCCTTTACCCATCTAATACATGGAAGGAATGTTTTTCAATTGTTCTAACATTACCTTAGAAAAAAATTGATGATGTTTAGGTTCCCTTGAGAGTGAGTAGATTACTTGTCAGAAAGTTACAAGTAATTACTATTAGCTACCGAGCTGTTGACATATTCTACTTTAGTTAGCTAATTTTATTGTAGTTGGCTTCGCTAACGACATAGTTAATAAATAAATAACTGGCCCCATTCACTGCTAAAGTAATTACTTGAAACAAAATTATTATAGTATTAAGACATTTAATTTTAAATCACACTTGGATGACCCATGTGTAGTAATATAAAAAGTATTTTTGTTCATAAAGTAGGAAAGAAAAAATTAAATTAATGATTTGTGGTAATTAAAAACAAGATATTTAAAGAATACTTGGAATATTCAATCATAAAATAAATTGATTTCAAAAGATAGAGCAAAGAAAAACTCAGTCAGCATGAAATAACCTGGAAAATGAATGCGGGTCATTTTTGACCCATGTTGTGCATTAGAAGGGGTGTGCATATGTTTTGCATCAAAGGGTTAAAAAAAAGAATTCACAACCAAGGCTTGATCACAAAGCCTTAAACAGAGATAGAGTCTCACTCTTCACTTCATTCTTGGCTGGCTCCTGTATTTAATGTTCCTCTTGTTAAATAGCTAGCAATTAACTGGGTCCTGACTGGCCACGGGCAGCCGAGTGGAGAATGTAGAAAAGCTAATTATGCGCACACAGAGCACCAACCCTGGAGCTACCCAGCTAAAGAGAGATACACATTCACTTTCACATCCTAATCACAGCTTCTTCAGATGAAACCGTGCTTTAAACAGTGTAAATGTAAAATGATCCTGTGCACCCTTGAAGAAAGGTGCTGAGAAACATTATCAGGAAATTATACTGAAATACAAAATGGCATGAAAGAGGTGAGGGAAGATGGTCAGGAATTGTAGAACTTGAATGAGAGTGATCATTTAAATAATATCAGCTGGCGTTTTTTCGTGGTCTATCAGATATATTCCATTCAGCTAGCACGATACTGAACGAGTCAAAGATGGGTTCAATATCATGCTAGCTGAATGGAATATATCAGATAGACCACGAAAAAAGCCAGCCAATATTATTATTAGAATACGTACACACTCTCTTCATATCAACATTCTCGAAAGCCAATGCTAGCTTACCTATGAGTCAGTGCTGTTAGTGCGGCCGTCCAGTTACCTTCCAGCTGGTGTAGCATTGAGCAGTAGCATTAGTGAAGGCCAATGCTAGCTTACCCGCGAGTTGGTGCTGTTAGTGCAGCAGTGCAGCTACCTTCCAGCCTGTATAACATTGATCAGTAGCATTAGCGAAGGCCAATGCTAGCTTACCTGTGACTTGGTACTGTTAGTGCAGCAGTCCAGTTACCTTCCAGTTGGTGTAGCATTGAGCAGTAGTGTTAGCGAAGGCCAACGCTAGCTTACCTGCGATTCGGTGCTGTTAGTGCAGCAGTCCAGTTACCTTTCAGCCGGTGTAGTGTTAGCGAAGGCCAATGCTAGCGCAGTCAAGCCGATTATTATTATTATCTCATCTCATCTCATCATCTCTAGCCACTTTATCCTGTTCTACAGGGTTGCAGGCAAGCTGGAGCCTATCCCAGCTGACTACGGGCGAAAGGCGGGGTACACCCTGGACAAGTTGCCAGGTCATCACAGGGCTGACACATAGACACAGACAACCATTCACACTCACATTCACATCTACAGTCAATTTAGAGTCACCAGTTAACCTAACCTGCATGTCTTTGGACTGTGGGGGAAACCGGAGCACCCGGAGGAAACCCACGCGGACACGGGGAGAACATGCAAACTCCGCACAGAAAGGCCCTCACGTGGCCACGGGGCTCAAACCTGGACCTTCTTGCTGTGAGGCGACAGTGCTAACCACTACACCACCGTGCCGCCCTATTATTATCCCTGTGTAATTTACTTAGTTACTTTTGAAATCAACATCGACAGCTACATACAATGGAGCGACCTGGCAGCCAAAATTCTCTCAAAATCTTCCGCTTTTAATGAAGCAAACCTGGTGGCCATGTTTGTTTACAAACTGTTACAGTCACTTGCTAGCATGGAAGTTTTACACCTCCGACATGTCTCTTTTCCAGTTTTTCGATATCCGTTGGTGTGCTTTTCTCTTGTAAATATGCGTGAAGAATATATAATGAAGGGCAGCACAGTGGTGTAGTGGTTAGCGCTGTCGCCTCACAGCAAGAAGGTCCGGGTTCGAGCCCCGTGGCCGGCGAGGGCCTTTCTGTGTGGAGTTTGCATGTTCTCCTCGTGTCCGCGTGGGTTTCCTTCGGGTGCTCCGGTTTCCCCCAAAGACATGCAGGTTAGGTTAACTGGTGACTCTAAATTGACCGTAGGTGTAAATGGTTGTCTGTGTCTATGTGTCAGCCCTGTGATGACCTGGCGACTTGTCCAGGGTGTACCCCGCCTTTCGCCCATAGTCAGCTGGGATAGGCTCCAGCTTGCCTGCGACCCTGTAGAAGGATAAAGTGGCTAGATGAGATGGTAGCCTTTTGGGTTTTCAGTTTATTTATCTAGTGCTTAATCCTAGCAATGGATTAGCCTTGTCTTCTCTCTTTCCTGGTGGATAAAGAAATGATTGTGCACATGCGCAGCAGAAAAGTTTTGGCACTGGATATTTGCATGAGCTCTGATGTGTGATGTGTTGTCTTGACAATGTGCAATATTATAACAATATTGCATGCTCGTTCTCCATTGGGGAGAGTGGCGTAATACATGTACGGTAGGATAAGCGATATGATAACAATATTGCATGCTATCAATAAACCCGCTGTAAGGGAATAGAATACGTTTTATTCCATGGAAAAAGTGGCCTGTATGTATAATAATTACTATTATTTGACAAGAAATAAACATTAAAAATATTGAAATTCTGACAGTCTTCCTCTGTCTCTCACTTTTATTTCTTATCATAGCATTTGACAGAGCAATCAGTGGATAGAATCAATAGTGAGTCATAAATTATTTTGTTGCCATAATTCAAAAGAAAATATTAGGTTGGAGTCAAAGATCAATATTAAGTTTGTTCAAGGAAATGAACTATTTGCTGCTCTGCACTGTTTCATGTCAGAGCTGTCACTTGATTGTGTTTTTACTAGAATAGAATAACACCTGCTAACTAGATAAATATCTCGTATCGTCTAATATTCACCAGTAAAAGCCCAAATGAAGGATTGACATTCAACGTCCCTCAGGCTCCTCAACTCATATGGACTATATGATAAGCACTTATTGATTTTGGAGTTATTGATGAAAAGGGTCTGGTTCATCTGAAGTGATTCCTATACTTCTGGGAACATTGATCATCCTGCAGATGTAAAGAAGTCACACACCATAATCATACTTTGTCAAGGAAACTTTTGCTAAATACATGTACAAAGACTAACAAGTATAAAAAGATAACGCTTTACTGAAAGATAATGTTTATAGGGTTATACGACATTCAAAACCAAAACAAAGCAATATAAACATTGATAAAAATGATTATTCTATCCACATTCACTGGATATGAGCAATCACATGCTCTGATTGGCTACTCTACTACTAGGCTATCAGCTCATATACCGTGAGTAGAGAAAAACAAAATGGCGGAGCGTGTTGCTGAACCAACCGAGGATGAAATAAAAACTCGACTCGAAAACAAAACCTCAAAAATTGTTATGAAGTATTTAAAAGAAACAGAAATAGCTAAAAGAATATATATATATTTTCCCTCCCCAATATCACCTGTTCCACACTCCAGCCCATTCGGTGGCGGTAATGCACCTTTAAGTTGGTTTGCCAACTGCCAAAAAACCCTAAAGAAGAAAAAGAATGGGCAAAAAAATACAAACAAAAAAGCAACAAAATATGGAATAAAAGTATTTCATGGTAAGAAGGTATCTTTTTTTATTTTTCAAGAATTAATATTATAGCGGGCGGCACGGTGGTGTAGTGGTTAGCGCTGTCGCCTCACAGCAAGAAGGTCCTGGGTTTGAGCCCCGTGGCCGGCGAGGGCCTTTCTGTGTGGAGTTTGCATGTTCTCCCCGTGTCCGCGTGGGTTTCCTCCGGGTGCTCCGGTTTCCCCCACAGTCCAAAGACATGCAGGTTAGGTTAACTGGTGACTCTAAATTGACCGTAGGTGTGAATGTGAGTGTGAATGGTTGTCTGTGTCTATGTGTCAGCCCTGTGATGACCTGGCGACTTGTCCAGGGTGTACCCCGCCTTTCGCCCGTAGTCAGCTGGGATAGGCTCCAGCGACCCTGTAGAACAGGATAAAGCGGCTAGAGATAATGAGATGAGACTTAATATTATAGCATTTTTCACAAATTGCTACTGTCATTTCGCCAGTTTGTTTACATTCTAAGCACAAATGATTTTGTCAGATGTTTTGTATAAAGTTTTATTTATCGAATTTGCAAAAAATAAAAATGCTCTTTTTCTCAAAATCCAGTGAATGTGGATAGAATAAACCAGTTATTCCACTCAATCTCGTCATATATGGCTTATAGCTGACTCGGCTATCAGGTCACGTACGGCTCGATTTCGTGGAATAACTTAATTATGATTGCTGTCTAATTATGTGACTTGGACATATGAGAAGTTGACAAAGGTGATTATGATATTCTCACATAAAGGCACAGCATTATAATGATGGACAATCTGAACAGAGTAAAGAGTGTCTAGAATTAGGATGTGTGTCCATATAGCTTTCTTTTTCTGACAGGAAAGTGCCAGGCACTGGGGTGTGCTTCATCCCAGAGCTTCATCAAAAGAGCGTTGCACGTTGGTTTTGCTTCTACGACAACATTTTGAAACATGTCCACACTCTAACCATAGTATGATTGGTTGCCTGAAAAGGAGCGGCGTTTTTGACACCAGTGTCATTCTGAAAAAACTTCAGAGATTTTCAACTCGAAGTGCTCGGACTGCAGCACTTTTTCTCTAGGTGGCCGCATGCCACGGTATACACTGTCTCCACACTGGGAACACTGGGAACAACAACAAAAAAAAGGTGCTGGTGCTCAGATTACGATGCTATGTGGACTTGGATCTTTAACCTTGAATTAAAAAATAAGCTTTTTTTTAATTAGAAGCATGTTGATTTGGTTGGATTAGAATGAATCTGATTTTCTTTGTTTACAGATGAGTCGGGCCTGAAAAAGTCAAACATACGTTTTAGTACTAAATTTTAACCTTGACAGATAACTTTCTTTGACTTTCTTTATGAAATCCAAATTAAAATGGAAAGGTTAATTTTGTGCCAAGCAGACCCGGCGGCAGAAGTGGTCTAGTAGCCGGGCATTGCACTGGCTGGGGGTGGGCACGCATCGGTGAACCCAATTTTACTAGGGGGGTCCGGGGGCATGCTCCCCCGGAAGAAATTTTTGAAAAAACACTCTAAAATGGTGTATTTTGAGCTCTTCAGACACCCTGTTCCGCTGCTATATATTGTCCGTCACTGAGCGCATTTGCAGGGAATATTCTGTTTCATACAGAATATTGGCAGTATTACGTTTGCGCACGAGTCATGTTGTAAACTTGTTCCGAATACCCAACACTGAATGTGCAAACGGATGATTGTGATCAATGTTGACAGCAAATTAAGATTGATATTTACAATTAAGAGTGCGCAACAGAAGATTACATCACACTCATCCTCCCTGCACAAAGCCTAACTGCAGTCACTGAATCCCTTCTAAGTGAAACCATGCGCATTAAAAGTTTTATGTCTCAAATCTAGCTTTGTGAAGCATGACAACATTAATCTTTAATACAGATGTGTTTTGTAGGTTAACTGAGGCCCTGTCCACATGGCAACGGATTCAGGTGACTCCGATACAAGTGCTTATTGTTTAGGCCTGGCGTCCACACGGCACTGGCGTTTTGGGTGCCCAAAACGCAATCTTTTTGAGAACGGGTTCCAGACTGGAAAGATCTGGCAACGTTGCCGTTGTGAAGTCGTCTGGATGAGTAGAACGGATTTGTTTACGATGACGTCACAACCACATGACTGTGAGTGCTTCACACCGGGTAGAAGTGTAACGAACTCGATGCGAGTTGTCAACAAAACCTATAACTTGGTTCATGAAACGCGCTTACAAAATATTTTCACTGTGAATATGTATTGTGTAATGGTGCAAAGTGAGAGAGAGAGAGAGAGAGAGAGACTCTGCCCTTAGGGCAGAATTAATCCCGCCAGCAAAAATAGGGAAAAAAAGGAGCGATCTCACCTCTTCAGATGTTGATTTAAGTCCTACAATACATTCCTCAAAAAGGGCGTAGAAGAGCAAATTAATCCATCAACGTGTAGCATTCAATTTATTCCAGACCATTAAAGACGCCGCCTTCCGCGTAGAATCATACGTCATCCTTGCCGCCATATTGGATAGGTCAAAGCGGAGAATAAAGATTCATGTGCTGCATTTAACTGTACCAACAGGTTTACCATCCAAACGAGATCACATGGGATTACCTTTCACAGGTGAGAAACAACAAATTAATCCATCAATGTGTAGCATTCAATTTATTCCGGACCATTAAAGACGCCGCCTTCCGCGTAGAATCATACGTCATCCTCGCCGCCATATTGGATAGGTCAAAGCGGAGAAAAAAGATTAGCTGCGTTTAACCGTACCAACAGGTTTGCCGTCCAAACGAGATCACATAGGATTACCTTTCACAGGTGAGACTGGAAAAATACTTTTCATTGTATTTGGTCATTATAATGTAATTTTACGAACAGATTTTTCTGACTTTGTGGCTAATATGAAGTCTCGCGCATAATAGTTTATGCGCATGCGTTCTTACTTCTTCTATTGTTCTGGTGTCTCCGAAGGGACCGTCTTACAGCGCCCCTAGAGGTGTGGCATGTGTATTGCATCGTTTTCAGCAAGCGTTGCGTTGCCATATGGACCTGATATTTTACTGATCGTTGCCCATTTGGACGCGATATATTTTTAAATAACATCTCGTTGCCGTTGTCGTGTGGATGTAGCCTGAAACGTCAAAACCAGTTTCTTACCTCCAGTGCTTAGTTTGCAAATCAAATGTCAAGTGCATGACAGCGCAGGGCTGACGAGATGGGCACAGGCCGAAACATTAAGAAAACAGTGTGTCATGTATACACATTTTAAATTAAGGACTTTTTCTTTAATATTATGCCCTTTTTTTTAAAAAAAAGAAAAAAGTGTTTAATTGTAGTAGCCTGCGATTGATTGATTGATTTATTTTAAATATTGTGTTAAGCTGTTGGCCCTAGCCTATGACAGGGCGGGCGGGCCCACGTGACTAAATGGGCGGGCCCGGCCCCCAAAGGCCCACCCATCGCGCCGGGCCCGGTGCCAAGCGTAAGAGGTAATGACTAAGTCTGTCAGTTTCTGAACATGGTGTCCAACCCCCAGCCAACCAAGGGACGACCTGGGATTTCACAAGAAGGAATTAATTAACTATCCTTATTTTATTCGATTCTCTCTTCTCCGAAGATCAATAGAAGACTACAGATAAACACATGCACACTGATTATAGCTCTCTTTCCCCCTTAGCTCACACTTTTTCTGTTTTCCTCCTCACATTGTTCTCCTTTGGAGGCTTGGATGGACGGGCCAGCCCTGATCACTGCACACCCTTGTCCCTTACACATCCCCTCCATCCAGCCCAGTCCCAGCACTCGCTAGTAACCAAGCAACCTTTCATTACCGCTCTGATCTCTGTTCAGTGGGTCTTTTCTTTCCAGTCAAAAGATGTGATCACAGCATGCCTGAGAGGCAGTAATTACCCATAACAAGCTCCCACACCAGTCGTTAAAAGCAGAAGTTAAAAATCTGTTAAAGCAGTGATCAGCTAGAGGCACTTAAACATAGTGTTGTTTCTTTTGTTTGCGACAATGAAGGTCAGTTAGGTATGAATAAATAGGGTGCTGCCTGCAAGCTGCATCTCTTGTGTACATTTTAAAGGACATGTTAAGCCAATAATCATTATTTTAGTTGCTCAGAGGAATTATTTTGTCTTTCAAATGAATGGGGTTATTCATTAAACAATACTATATTTTTTATAGTTGTGATTATTTTGCATTAGCGCTCTTGTCATAAAGTAGTCGCTTGGCATGGCAGCCCAAGGTATGATCGAATCAAATCGAATCAAATCGAAGTGGAAGAATTCGACAATAAAGACATACTGATGCAGAGGGTGAACAAAAGAACAGCTGTCTGGCCATTTGTACAGAATATCGAAAGACATCCGAATCACAGCTCCAACATGTCTTGGCACTGAGGTGCTTAAAATCAGACTCCATCATCTTCATGAACACAATAACTCCAGCCTTAGTGTGTCACCTCAGGAGCAGGAAAGACAGAGCTGAATGATGAGGCAGATATACACATCGAGAAGCCTCTAGAAAAACAATCCCTATTGGAAAAGGGAAGAAATTAAAGTGTGAGAAGAGGTTTTCATGTGCTCTGTTAGAAATTGAAAAAACCTCAGGCTACTCAGATATACAGAAATACCAGTATAATCACAAGATTACAAATTTATAAGAACTTATGAGACCACTTATATGAAACATTATGAATGGAAAAATCGCTTATTAGAATTCTTAAAATTGCGAGATTGAATTGGACATACAGGTATTTTTTTATTTAAACAGACAGGATTGCCAAATACATGCCAAGCATGAATTACATTACATTATATAATTCAATAAGAGGATTTGCACACAGTAATAGTGGAGCAAACAACGATCACAAAATGTGCTCCTAACTCTAAAGGACAAGTGAGGACAGTCATAAGTATCAAAGCCATAGTCCTTCAACCAGATATTGTTCGAATTAAAGCTAATCAGAGATAAAAACCTGTAACAAACCGTACTGAAAGACTGTTTTAAAGCCATAGCTATCACTGTTAGAAATAGGGCTGCAGTAGGAGTCCATTTCTGTACCATCCACATTAATGAATCCCTAAGGGCTCATTATTGGACCTCAAGGTAACTATGCATACCTTTTTAGGGCCAAAAAAGGACATATATGTCCCGAAGCAGTATATAAAGAGTACAAATAAATGCCTTAGAAAGTACTGACCTAGTGACAAGCCATTGTACCTCAAAAGGTACAATAATATACTTTATTTTCTGAGAGTGTACATGGTTGAAAGTTAAATCTGTGTATTGTACTCCACAAAAGACTGAATGTCTCACTAAGTCCCGAAAAGCTGTCGCACCCTCTTATTGTGATGATAGAATAAGATGACCTCATTTTAATTAAAGGGGAGAGAGCACATTAGTGCTAAAATGAAATCACACCTTGATGGTTTGATGGTTAAGTGTAATGAATGGCTTCTGGAACAGCTGATGAACCCCAAAACAGCTTTGCTTGGGTTTACCTTTAAAGAACAACAAATAATAAAAGGATGAAGAGAGAAGGAGAGGAAATGGTGTAATAACAGCAGGGGTTTGGGTTATTATCCTGCTCTGTTGGTATTAAAATGAATAAAATGAAAATGACATTTTCAGGAACGATTTATCAGCCCCCAGAGAGCTCCATTCTGTAATAGATTCAGCGATCCATACCTGCAAATTAGATAGTCATTATCACTACATTGTACACCCTATACACACAGACATACTGTCGCCTCACAGTAAGAAGGTCCTGGGTTCGATCCCAGCGGCCGGCGAGGGCCTTTCTGTGTGGCGTTTGCATGTTTTTGTCCAAAGGCATGCAGGTTAGGTTAATTGGTGTCTCTAAATTGACTGTAGGTGTGAGTGTGAATAGTTGTCTGTGTCTGTGTGTCAGCCCTGCGATGACCTGGCGACTTGTCCAGGGTGTACCCCGCCTCTCGCCCGTAGTCAGCTGGGATAGGCTCCAGTTTGCCTGTGACCCTGTAGGACAGGATAAGCGACTACAGATAATGGATATATATATATATATTAGTGCTGTCAAGCGATTAAAATATTTAATCGCGATTAATGTCGCGACTGTCATAGTTAACTCATGATTAATCACAATTTAATCGCACATTTTTGTTACATGAAAAACCATTGTAATTCTCTTATCAGCATAAAAAAGTGAATGAGCTTGCTTTATACCAATGTTTTTTTTTATTGCAAAGCATAACACGTCTTGACACAGCCACTGCAAAGTGAAACCTAAGCCAAGCACCGGTGCTAGCAAAAGAACCATGAGTGAAGTGATCTACTGCTTGAGTTAGTCTACAACTTTAATCAGAGAGACAGGGTACACAGTGACGGTAGGCTTGACATGCTTGATTATAATATAAAGTACACTATTATATTAACTTTAAGTTGTTCATTGATAAATATTGCATTGAATCTGATCTTTACTGTTTCAGCTCACTTAACACATTTTGTACTTTTACACTTTCTGCCTGTTGATGCGTCGCGCTGTCCAATCAGAGGCGGCCAAATTTGCATATTACAGGAAAGATTTCTGGGATAGCATTGAGTTTACAGTTCAGAGGGATCTGGCTTCTTTAGACGCTGTCTTCTTAAAACTGAGTAAATATTTAAAAAGAGCCAAATGAGCCAGTCTTTTGAACGGCTCTTTTCAAAGAACGGATCACAAAGTTGCGGATCCCATCAAAGAGCCATAAATCCCATCTCTACTAGCGCGCCCTGCCCGCGCTGATTCTTTGGGGGAGGAGGGCAGAGGACGCTGGCTGTGCGGGGCATGGCATTACAGTCTAGCTGCTATCGGTTTTCTAAGCAAAGTCTCTGTTCCAAGTTCCTGGCAGTTTCAAAAGCTTATGAAAAACCTACATCATGTCACAGAGCATTAATCTCGCGATAAAAAAAATTATCGCTGTTAAAATTGAGTCAAGTTAACGCGTTAATAACGCGACATTTTTGACAGCACTAATATATATACTGTATATGTGTGTGTATATATATATATATATATATATATATATATATATATATATATATATATATATATATAAATAAAACACGTGTGTTATACCTGCTGCATTACACTACCAAGCATCCGTATGCAGGAAATACAAACCAAAGTGAAATTGGACCGAGGGAAGTTACTGTAAATCTGATATGAAATCATGTGCGCGCAACCTAAAATGGTCCATGTTCCAGGAAGAAAGCCTTCAAAATGTCCATGATGTACCGTACATGATGTTTCAGCTTGGTCTAAAGTATATTTTTGGACCAGAAATGACACTACTTTTACTATGGATTTGCAAAACAGCTATAGGTAATTTAATTTGATGCCTCATTGATTGGTTGGCACCATGCCAAATCCATTTTTGGCACTGTGCTAATTATGTCAGAATATTAGTCGCCGATACTCTGTTTGTAACATGGCACCAACCTTAATATGTACAAAATGTTACCAACAAAGCTAAAACTGTTGTTGATACAAGATAGTCAGTCATAAAATGTGATTTTATTCTTTCTAACCTCTGAACATGCAGTGTCGAAAACATGAAGACCAGGACTCAGGATCAGTCGGTACATGTACAATGAATGGACACTGTCAAATGTTGACTCATTTCCAGTTCTGGACAGTAACTACATGGTAGTCATTTAAAATGAATCTCTGTCTCAGGTCCTCCAGCCTCAGTCCAATACAGCCGTGGATGATGTTAAAAGCGGTAAATGTATCTCGTAGGGGTGCTATTGAGGTGATTCACGGCAAGAAGGTTCTGGGTTCGAGCCCAGCGGCCGACGGGGGCCTTTCTGTGTGGACTTTGCATGTTGCTCCCGTGTCAGCGTGGGTTTCCTCCGGGTGCTCCGGTTTCCCCCACAGTTCAAAGACATGCAGTTAGGTTGACATGGGGCGGCCTTGGGCTGAAGTGCCCTTGAGCAAGGTACCTAACCTCTGACTGCTCCCCGTGCTGTAGTATGGCTGCCCACTGCTCTGGGTATGTGTGTGTGTGTTCACTGCTTCAGATGGGTTAAATGCAGAGGATGAATCTCACTGCATTTGAAGTGTGCATGTGACAAATAAAGGTTTCCTCTTCTTATTATTATTATTCGTTGATAGTTACTGGATCAGACGGTGAAAAGGGTGCAAAATATCGCACACTTTTCAATACTGTTTCTATGCATTATGTAAACAGAGAATCGGGTACAAAAATCCCATGGTGCCCCCCCACACACACGCGCGCGCACACACACACACACACACACACGACAACTCACTAACAAGGAGGTATTTGGTTTCTTTTAGTCTGTTTACCAAAAGTTCTGTCTGTGAACAAGATTCTTTCATCATAAGAGCGAGTACCTCTTTGAACACTTTGCACGCTTGTTAAGCTCATCGTAACGCTGTGGTGCTTTCAGAATGTCAGACCCTGACAGGCTCGGGTTCATTTCTTTGCAGTTTTTTTTTCTTTTTTTGACACCGCAGGGCCTTCACATGCTGCTGCACCCCAAGAACCTTGAGTCAAACTGATCATTAATTTTATCCTTTTTGCTGATGTTTCACTCGGCACTGACTGAGTCTCACTGGAGATCTGATTCAATAGTACAGATTAATTTAATAATGCAGAAGTAGTGCAGAGATTAGAGAAACCCTATCCAACATGATTAAACCAAATATTGAGACAAATCATACCTTAAGCTATTTTCTTTATGTATTTCTCTCTCAGTAAACCAAATTCAGACCTAAGGCTATGAATGGTCCTTTGGCTACAGGTTTACAGTTGCTCCATTGATGGACTGAGATACAGAAATCCATCAGAGTATGCGTGTTATGAATGTATAATTGTTCTGCTCTAAGGGCATCCATTTAAATACACCAGCGCTCTACTAATAAAAGAGGCGTCATTATTATTTTATATTGTCAGTGTTGCTCAAGCTCAGAGCCTCCTCATTGTCTGTCACTGTTAACAATTTGCAAACTTCTCAAGGGAGTTTTTGTTTGCCTTCTGCAATTAGTTTCAAATGCCAAATGATCATCCAACATAAATAACTCATAAAACCCTCAAGAAAATATGTTTATCCATCATAGAAATACAAATCACGATTGAAATGTCAATCAAAAACACTCACCATCCACTTTATTAAGACTTTCTGTACACATGCTCAATCATGCGATTGTCCAATTAGCTAGTCATGTGGCGTGTAACACAATGCACAACATCATACAGATACAGGTCAAGGGCTTCAGTTTCTAATCACATCAAACATCACAATGGGGGAAAAATGTGATCTCAGTGATGTTGACCATTAGCCTGGGCCCGCCCATCCTAAGTGTGACGCAACACAAGGGCCTGTTGCGAGCTTAGTCTGGCCAGGCAGGCTATCTACAGCATTTCCAAGCTCCCGAAAAATCGGGAACCAATCAACTTTGAGCATCTCCAACGGCCCTGGGTAGAGGCGTGTTCAAGGCAGTGACGTAGTAGAACTGCGACCGGAAGCCATAGATTGTTTACAGAATCTATGCCGGAAGCGCTTCATTCACATAACGAACATGGCGCAGCGGCAAGCCTTTAACACAGCGGTAGATGCTGTATTGAAAGCATTCAATGGGAAGTTCTCATTGAAAACGGAGCAAAGAGCAGCCCTGGAGGTATTTATTGAAAGGAAGGACGTTTTCGCCTTGCTCCCGACCGGCTTTGGTAAGAGTTTAATCTACCAGTTAGCCCCGTCGCATCGCATACGTCAGAGGAAAGAGTGATGTGATTGGTTTAAGCTTCGTCACAGCCTTTTCTGGCTTCGACCAGTAGCAAACTGAGGCATTTCAGGGAGGCGGGTCAACCACGGGCTCTGGGAAACGGTTTGGCTTAATAGCTTGGCCAGACCAAATGCTCGGAGAGCTTTGAAGTCGCGTTAGCCAGGCTAGTTGACCATGGCATTGTTGCTGGAACCAAACAGGTTGGTTTGAGTATTTCATAAACGACTGATTTTCATACACACAATTTTTTTTTTCAACCACCAAGGTGAGCAGAAAGGCATTTCGGAACACACAACACATTGAACCTTGAGGTGGATGGGCTACAACAGCAGAAGTCCATGTTTGAGGATACAGTGAGCACAGGCTCACTGAAATTGGATGGTTAAAGATTGGAAAAACATTATCTGGTCTTTCTGATCTCTTTAATTAACAATGTGTGGCAATGGGGGCGTGGCCAAGCGGCAGTTTGTGAATGGAGGGCGGGGTCGGGGAAGGTAAGTGGCTAAGTCATTAATGACACCAGATGTTATGACTTAGCCAATTACCTTCCCCGACCCCGCCCTCCATTCACAAACTGCCGCTTGGCCACGCCCCGTTGCCACACAATGATTTTCCTCTTGCAGAACTACTGTTCACTGGATTTTGGTGTGTGTGTGTAATTCTTTGTAAACTATAGTGTCCCAGGAGATCATCAAATCCATTTTCGATACCCCTTATCTGTCAGGGTCACAGGGGGAGCCTGGAGCCTATCCCAGCTGACTTCACATGTGAAGTTTGTATGCAGAAACTTCTTGCTGTGAGGCAACAATGCTAACCATTGCACTACTGTGGCACCCTCCCAGGCAATCAGCAGTTTCTCAATACTCAAACCAGGCCATCTGGCACCAACAACCATGAAAGTTTTAAAGTCAAGTCAAGTTTATTTGTATAGCGCTTTTAACAATAAACATTGTCGCAAAGCAGTTTTACAGAATTTGAACGACTTAAACCACGAGCTAATTTTATCCCTAATCTATCCCCAATGAGCAAGCCTGTGGCGGCGGTGGCAAGAAGGAAAAACTCCCTCAGATGACATGAGGAAGAAACCTGGAGAGGAACCAGACTCAAAAGAGAACCCATCCCCATTAAAGTCACTGAGATTACATTTTACCCCATTCTGATGTTTGATGTGAGCATTAGCTGAAGCTCTTGACCTGTATCTGCATGATTTTATGCATTGTGCTACCACTCATTTATAGGTTTTTGTGTATTTTTGACTATTTTCTACATTGTAGAACAATACTGAAGACATCAAAACTATGAAAGAACATATGGAACATAAATGGAATCACGTGGTAAACAAAAAAAGTGTTAAAAAACAAGAAACTTTTCATATTTTAGATTCTTCAAAGTATCCAGCATTTACCTTGATGACGCTTTGCACACTATTGGCATTATCTTAACCAGCTTCATGAGATAGTCACCTAGAATGATTTAATTAAAAGTTAATTAGTGCAATTTTTTGCCTTCGTAATGCGTTTGAGATCAAACAGTAAATATTATCCATCCATCCATCCATCCATCCATCCATCCATCCATTATCTGTAGCAGTGACGTGCGGTCAGGGGCGGCAGGTGAGGCAGGGCCTCACCGGCCATCATCCAGCCATCATGAGATGTAATGAATGTAAATAATGATAACAATAAAGATTTGTCCAATCATCTGTGCTATATATGCCATTTCTGTATGATTCAAATAATTTCAATCATTTTTGCGATCAAAATCGCCGTATTTGCCTATTTCGTATTCAATTGCAGCGAATATGCAGCGATGTGAGGCAGCACCAAGCCGTGCCTCATGTCAGATTGCACAATCCCTTGTTAACTGGGTTGAGCGCGTGCCTTTTGCTTACTCTGTGTATGCTACCAACGTAATGCTGTATTAAAATATTTTTTATACATTGTAGACATGTGTATAATATGCCCTCACTTTCCTTATAATATGTAATGTTTTCTACGTATGTGTATCACTTATTTAGCGTTAACAATTTGACATAAAGCCGCACTGAAAAGACATGAGGTGAGGCAGGCAGTAGCTCTGCTGCAGTGCAGAGGGCGTACGTGAGCTCAGTTATTCTTGTTTGGTGGTTGCTTCTTCTCTACGTCGTCACGTAAAGTTTAATTTGGACTGTTGTTGGCTTGTTCTGATTGACTGCAACAAATTAATGGAGGATGTAATAGCTCAACTGAAAGGTTTCTCAACGTTGGACTTTCAAGGAAAACGGGACGTGATAAAGAATGGATGGCCGACGCCGGAACTAAAGGAATTACTTCAAATGACTGGGCAGAAGATAACCCGATCGTTTCAAAGTGAGTGGTACAACCGAAAAGATTGGCTGTGTGGCTGTGCTACAAGAAACCGCCTTTTCTGTTATCCCTGTCTCTTGTTCTCAACCAGTGACGATGTCTGGACTAACATGGGATTTTGTGACTTAAAAAACCTACCAAGAAGCCTCCTGAAACATGAATGCTCAGCTACTCACATTCAAAGCCGTGGTGCTGTGTGGTTTGTTCTGTGTATGGTACCCGCTGTGTGGCCTGTGTGGTCTGCCGTGGTGTTTTTTGGAGGTAGGCTACTGAACCGCCATTCATTTTTCATTCTTCCTTGGCCAAATATGTACCTTCAAATGTACCGTATGTAAAGAATGCTGCTATGAGATATGAAACTAATCGGTATTTGGC
Organism: Neoarius graeffei; assembly: GCF_027579695.1. Taxonomy (NCBI): domain Eukaryota; kingdom Metazoa; phylum Chordata; class Actinopteri; order Siluriformes; family Ariidae; genus Neoarius; species Neoarius graeffei. The sequence goes on from NC_083578.1 coordinate 73,614,500, forward strand.
AAATATTTTGGTGCATATTTGAAAATCTGATTTTGAAAAAGTCAGTGCCTCACTAGCCACAAACCTCACCGCACGTCACTGATCTGTAGCCGCTTATCCTGTTCTACAGGGTTGCAGGCAAGCTGTAGCCTATCCCAGCTGACTATGGGCGAGAAGCAGGGTACACCCTGGACAAGTTGCCAAGTTATTGCAGGGCTGACACAGAGACAAACAACCATTCACACCTACAGTCAATTTAGAGTCACCAGTTAACCTACATGTAACCTGCATGTCTTTGGACTGTGGGGGAAACCGGAGCACCAGGAGGAAACCCACGCAGACACGGGGAGAACATGCAAACTCCACACAGAAAGGCCCTCGCCGGCCACGGGGCTCGAACCCAGGACCTTCTTGCTGTGAGGCGACAGTGCTAACCACTGTGCCGCCCAGCCCTATTCCACAACTGTAGTAATCCATATTATGTCAAGAACTGATTAACTAAGTAAAGACAAACAACATCCATCATTACTTTAAGACATGAGGTTTCTTGTAATTAATTAAAAAACAACAACAACAACAACAACATTGAATTAGAAGGTGTATCCAAACTTTTGACATTGTGAAAAGTTTGTTTGGCAACTTTTAATCTTGCCTGTGATACTTCATGCCTTGCCTGACCATTGCCTGTTTTTTTTATTCTGCTTTTTGCTTCTCGGTTTGGATTTGTCTGTCAGTTTGCCTCAATAAATTCTGCTCTGCTTTTACATCCATCTGTCGCCTGCATACCTGACAAGGTGTTGGATAACCACAAGCCACCAGAAAAACTTCAGTATTCCTTGACATAGAGTCTACAAGTCTCTGGAACTGTACTGGAGAGATACACACCATGCATCTCAAAGATATTCACTCAGTTGGTGTTTTGATGATGGCGGTTGCGAGCGCTGTCTCCCACTCAGAACAACTTTGTATGATTTGCAGTAACTCTTCCGTCTTTGGAGACAAGGGGACATTAACCATAAATATGGCTTTTCCTGTGAAAGATAAAATATTCCAACACAGCATTAAGATTATTTCTGTGTATATTCACTCCACCACCTCCAGGGGTTTTATCATTAGTGATTTTTTTTCTCACGAAGAAACCATCTCAGAGTATTCCAGTTCTTGACAGTGCTAATGATCTTGTCCCTTATGAAACAGTCTAGTGCTCACACGTCTCCCTGCAGAAGTTCAGAATGAAGTTTTTTTTTGAGGAGATGCTTAACCATCACTGCTGTTCGAGGTGCCTGATGAGCTAAAACTCACAAAAACTCAGTGCTTCTGTGTTTTCTTCTCAAAACTAAAAGCCAAGAGTTCAGTCAGTGCAGGCAGCTTTGCAGAGCTAATAGTGTCTCCTCTAGCAGTAGAGATCATTCTGCAGTATAAGCATAGTGAGCAGTAGTTTGAGTTTTTTTCTCTATCGTATGTCAGATAAATTTGAGTTTGGCAAAAAGAGGTGGTTTACTTCATTACAAGTCTTCTCCATGCTTACAGTACAAGTAGAGGCTGTACTGTACTAACTCCAGTTACGGACAACAATAAGATGCAATGCAGGCCTTCAGTATCCTGTGGCTGTTTTCATTAAAGGCTGCATGGCAGCCATACATCCACTGCACTGAACAGTATAAAAAAGTAATGAAAAAAGCAGTATGTGAATTTTAAGTAAGGCACACACACTTTTTTACACTTTAGAATGTATATTACTGCTAATCAATCAATAATTAATTAATCAAAGTGATCCAGTTTCAATGGAAATAAAGCGAGCAAAGATTCTACTATTACAAGAAAATAATGGGAAATTAGAATAACATTGTAATGTGTATCATCGACTATGACTTGTCGCATGAGTCAGCAGTTTTCTGATTGATTGATTCCATCTTTTTGGCATAACTACCACTGCACCAAAACCAGAAGTATCCAGAAAAAATCTTTTGAAATTTTTGAAAGAATCCGGATCATACAGTATCTAGAGCATATCTGGAGATTTTTTTGGCAATGTTGTGATGGAAGAGTACCCAACATGGATTTCATCATATACAGATCATTGTTTGAAATCCATCCATCCATTATCTGTAGCTGCTTATCCTGTTCTACAGGGTCGCAGGCAAGCTGGAGCTGGTCCCAGCTGACTATGGGCGAGAGGCGGGGTACACCCTGGACAAGTCGCCAGGTCATCGCAGGGCTGACACAGAGATAAACAATGATTCACACTTACATTCACACCTACGGTCAATTTAGAGCCACCAGTTAACCTAACCTGCATGTCTTTGGACTGTGGGGGAAACCGGAGCACCCGGAGGAAACCCACGCGGACACGGGGAGAACATGCAAACTCTGCACAGAAAGGCCCTCGCCAGCCGCTGGGCTCAAACCCGGACCTTCTTGCTGTGAGGTGACAGTGCTAACCACTACACCACCGTGCCGCCCCATAGTTTGAAATATCCGGGAAAATTTGGGGAATTTTGCGCAGTGTGTGGTCAGTGTTTTGATGCTTTCTTGAACCTTATATGGTCATTAAAGCTATACAGTGCTCAGCGTAAATGAGTATACCCCCTTTGAAAAGTAACATTTTAAACAATATCTCAATGAACACAAACAATTTCCAAAATGTTGACAAGACAAAGTTTAATATAACATTTCTTTAACTTATAACATGAAAGTAAGGTTAATAATATAACTTAGATTACACATTTTTTCAGTTTTACTCAAATTAGGGTGGTGCAAAAACGAGTACACCCCACAACAAAAACTACTACATCTAGTACTTTGTATGGTCTCCATGATTTTTAATGACAGCACCAAGTCTTCTAGGCATGGAACGAACAAGTTGGCAACATTTTGCAACATCAATCTTTTTCCATTCTTCAACAATGACCTCTTTTAGTGACTGGATGCTGGATGGAGAGTGATGCTCAACTTGTCTCTTCAGAATTCCCCATAGGTGTTCGATTGGGTTCAGATCAGGAGACATACTTGGCCACTGAATCACTTTCACCCTGTTCTTCTTCAGAAATCCAACAGTGGCCTTAGATGTGTGTTTAGTCATGTTGGAAAAGTGCACGACGACCAAGGGCACGGAGTGATGGTAGCATCTTCTCTTTCAGTATAGAGCAATACATCTGTGAATTCATGATGCCATCAATGAAATGCGGCTCCCTGACACGAGCAGCACTCATGCAGCCCCACATAAGGACACTGCCACCACCATGTTTCACTGTAGGCACCATGCATTTTTCTTTGTATTCCTCACGTTTGCGATGCCATACAGTTTTGAAGCCATCAGTTCCAAAAACATTTATCTTGGTCTCATCACTCCAGAGTATAGAGTCCCAGTAGTCTTCATCTTTGTCAGCATGGGCCCTGGCAAACTCTAGGCAGGCTTTTTTGTGCCTGGGCTTTAGGAGAGGCTTCTTTTGTGGACAGCATCTATGCATGTCATTCCTCTGCAGTGTACGCCGTATTGTGTCACGGGAAATAGTCACCCCAGTTTGGCTTTCTACTTCTTTAGATAACTGCAGTGAACTTGCATGCCAATTTTCTTCAACCCTTCTCATCAGAAGACGCTCCTGTTGAGGTGTTAACTTCCGTGGACGACCTGGACGTCTCTGTGAGATGGTTGCAGTTCCATCTTTATTAAATTTTTGTACCACTTTTGCAACAGTATTCTGACTGATAAGTAAAGCTTTGCTGATCTTCTTGTAGCCTTCACCTTTGTGGAGTAAATAAATTATTTTCTTTGGGGAATTCTGAAGAGACAAGTTGAGCATCACTCTCCATCCAGCATCCAGTCACTAAAAGAGGTCATTGTTGAAGAATGGAAAAAGATTGATGTTGCAAAATGTCGCCAACTTGTTCGTTCCATGCCTAGAAGACTTGGTGCTGTCATTAAAAATCATGGAGGCCATACAAAGTACTAGATGTAGTAGTTTTTGTTGTGGGGTGTACTCATTTTTGCACCACCCTAATTTGAGTAAAACTGAAAAAATGTGTAATCTAAGTTTATATTATTAACTTTACTTTCACGTTATAAGTTAAACAGATGTTATATTAAACTTTGTCTTGTCAACATTTTGGAAATTGTTTGTGTTCATTGAGATATTGTTTAAAATGTTACTTTTCAAAGGGGGTGCACTCATTTACGCTGAGCACTGTACAAGGAATGCACCATTTATTAAAGCTATCAATTAAAGGTACTTATTTATCAGGAATGGGAAAATCATTAACCTGGGCATTGGACAAGCAGATTTTGTGTCCAGGGTTGTTGTTGTTATTATTATTATTATTATTATTATTATTATTAGTTGCCCAGAGAACATTTTTTTTTATATTATGAAAAAGCCCTACTCCTTACTGACTTATGCAAAACAAAGTTTTCATTTGATTTTCAAGTTGAAACCTGGTATGTGCTGTATGTTTACAGTACTCTTCATGGTTTAATGCATGCTATAACTCCAGCACAAGCTACTCTAATGAATTCAGTCACCTGCTGCACTACATACATGGGCTGAGACATGATCTGGCTTTTGGTAGAACGATTTCTACTATGTGGATTAATGAGCATGATAGATTATTGTTTCAGCTTCAGGAACATGCAGGCATGTGGAAACACTGACAAAACTGAACAACAAAGTTTTGTAGCTGTAACTCTCCTGCTTACTACACACACCTAATCTAACAGTTAAACATGAGAGAGAGAGAGAGAGAATAAAATGCTAGCTAGACTTGAATATCATTTGTGTGTGATATGAAACCAGAACAACACAAGTCATAGCTGATATGTTCGCCAATGTGTTGACTTTTTGTGAGGTTGCAAAAAGGTCTGATACTTTCAAAACTTGTTGGAAGAACATAATGATACCCATTTGTTTCTCTTAGTCTGTATTGATATGCTTAGCTGGCTAATTCTAATTAACAGTTATTCCATGAAATCAAGTCGTACATGAGCTGATAGCCGATGAGGCACGTAGCACCAAGTTGGCTATAAGCCATGTATGACGAGATTGAGTGGAATAACTGTTTTATTCTATCCACATTCACTGAATTTTGAGAAACATCATTTTTATTTTTTATTTTTTTTGCAAATTCGATAAATAAAAACTTTTTACAAAACATCTGACAAAATAATTTCCGCTTAGAATGTAAACAAACTGGCGAAATGACAGTAACAATTTGTGAAAAATGCTATTCTTGAAAAATAAAAAAGATATGTTCTTACCAGGCGGCACGGTGGTGTAGTGGTTAGTGCTGTCGCCTCACAGCAAGAAGGTCCTGGGTTCGAGCCCAGTGGCCGGTGAGGGCCTTTCTGTGTGGAGTTTGCATGTTGTCCGCGTGGGTTTCCTCCGGGTGCTCCAGTTTCCCCCACAGTCCAAAGACATGCAGGTTAGGTTAACTGGTGACTCTAAATTGACCGTAGGTGTGAATGTGAGTGTGAATGGTTGTCTGTGTCTATGTGTCAGCCCTGTGATGACCTGGCGACTTGTCCAGGGTGTACCCTGCCTTTCGCCCGTAGTCAGCTGGGATAGGCTCCAGCTTGCCTGTGACCCTGTAGAACAGGATAAAGTGGCTAGAGATAATGAGATGAGATGTTCTTACCATCAGATACTTTTATTCCATATTTTGTTGCTTTTCTTTTGTATTTTTTGGGGTTTTCTCTTCTTTTTTTTGGCAGATGGCAAACCAACTTAAAGGTGCATTATTGCCACTGACTGGGCTGGAGTGTGGAACAGGAGATATTGGCAGTGGGGGGCAACTATATTCTTTTAGCTATTTCTGTTTCTTTCAAATACTTGATAACAATTTTTGGGGTTTTGTTTTCAAGTCAAGTTTTTATTTCATCCTCAGTTGGTTCAGCAACATGCGCCACCATTTTGTTTTTCTCTACTCACAGTATACAAGCTGATAGCCTAGTAGTAGAGAAGCCAATCAGAGCCCACGATTGCTCATATCCAGTGAATGTGGATATAATAATCCACCATATTTTATTACTTTATGTTAGTTGCTACTCCAGGCAACCAAAACAGTAAATTGGGCAACACTTTGGGGCGTTTACTTGCCTAGTTGACTAGTCAATAAATTTATGATTTGTCTATCCATGAGTCATGCAGAAAGCATCATGCACATTCCTTCAGTATCGTAATGCTTAAGCAATGCATCTTCATTTACATATGAATGTTTTTTGGGACTGTATTTTAAATGGTTCATTCATATACATGTAGCATACTTATTTGTTTACAGGCCATGTTCTGTCTATTTATTGTCTTGTGTATTTATTGTTCTGTTCTGTGTATTTACACCCATCAGCCATAAATTTTAAGCACTGACAGATGAAGTGAATAACATTGATTATCTTGATCCAATGGCACCTGTAAAGAGGTGGGATATATTACATAGCAACTGAACAGCCAGTTCTAAAAGTTGATGTATTGGAAGCAGGAAAAATGGTCAAGCACAAGGATTTAAGGGCACTTTCACACCAAAGGTTGCCTTAAAAGTCCCAAAAACAGTTGAAAATGAACTTCAATGTAATGCAAAAATCCATCCTGAATTCCATAGAATACATATTGGGTAACATGTACCTCAGGTATCAAGGCTACAAGTCATTTCAAATTCCAAAATTTATTAGTTTTAACATAGCGGGAAGGTAAAATTCACAAATTTGGATTTTTTTACATTATCATTCAGATTTAAGCCTAATTGGTGGATTGGGTCCCCTACATTCCACCTAATTATTGCAGAGATGTTAATGGAACAAAGAGACACCAAAATATCCATCAATGGTGGACATATTTTGGAAAATCTAGTTTTTGGTGAATTTTTTCAGTCTATTTTAGGAGTCACTTCACATATCAATAGAGCTAGAAATGAGAAATAGGTCCAGGAAATCAGCTAAAATGCCTTTTTAGAAAGATACACCAATCTGGTAGGTGACTAGAAAATTTCAACTTCATACTGTATCTACTTTCTGGTCACCGCACAAATCAAATCAGGTCACAAAATCCATATTTCTGTTCAGGAGAGGACAGAATGTTTAACATCACTTTTCAAATGAAAAATTACTCAGGAAAACTATGGCAACAATTTTGAATATGTTTTCTGATTGAAAAAAGAACCTTTTGCACAGTTTCTTGGACCATTATATTATTTCTTGGACCTTTACAGTAATGAAGGTTTATTTATCCTTATTATCCTAAAAGTACTTAACATATAAGTTAGCAATTTACATCCAAAACACCTGGAGCCACAAATTTCATATGTTAAACTATGCATTTGATGAGAGCAAACATTTAACATCTAGTCAGTGAGAGAGAATTAATAGTGTTGGGAGTCTTGGGCATTTGTTCAGGAGAGGACATTTTTCTTTAACGCTTAATTTTCTCAGAAAATTAACCAATATTGTAACCTGGGCACATTTACATCCAAATTATTTGACTTGTCTGACCGACAGGTCTTTGTTTGTACTAGTACTAGTCCCCAGATGGTAACTTTGAGGTGAAAGTTCTTTCTCAAATTGCCACCTAGCTCAATCTCAGAAGTTCCTCATCTGTCTATTCTCGCTTTCCTACACATCAGTAGAAAAACCTGTCAAGAAGGCCTAATGCTACAAAAACTTAACTTTTTATCAAATAACAATGAACAACACACAACAGTGAAACACAACAACACCAAAACTATGCCTACTTATTTTCCAATGGCCATAATTGAACATGAAATTCCCATGAACACAGAATGTCTGATCTGAAAGTCCTGGTCGTCTACAAAATCTATTCATTGCATACACGCTATGCCTCTTTAGCATTGGACCGACATTATCAACATCAACTTTCACTTAACATGGCTAAACAAGAACCAAAATGTTAACAGTAAAACTATGAAACAACAACAATACATTGGTCCTACCAATGACTACATTCAAACAGATCATTTACACATGAATGTACTAGTAGTACTAGTAGGCATGTGGAAACAAATGTATGATAAAACTATTCCAAGTTGACATTTTCTGGTAACTTGAAGTAGTATTGATCCCGCTTATTAACTGAAGGCTGTCCAAGTTTGGTTACAATACATTCTATGCCAACTGTATCTGTGTCCTTTTCATCCACAATGAAGTATGGTTTGCCCCTAGATTTCAGATAAACTACATCATACTGTCTATTTATTCCTACACTCTGGATGATTGCTACGTAATTCTTGACTTTTCCTGTTGTTGTGACAAGCCTCAGTATTATGTAGTCGCCAACGTTGAAGCCTGAAATTATACAAATGCGGTTGGGATTAAGTCAGTGTCAATGACAGTTTGATTCATGTAGTTAAAAGATTCTAAAACTTTTATTGTTTTGGCCAAAAAATACTATGCTCACCACTATGGTACAGGCTAGCTCTAAAGACCTGGAAATGTGAACTGGGCATTCTCTCTATAATTCTAAACCAATCAAATCATTCAAAACAACAAAATGATACAATGTATCAATTTTGGTCTTCTACCTGTTTACTGTTTACACTTAAACTGTACCAATGCACCCAATGACCTTAGAATGAACCCATAAAGCACTTTTTTGCAGGGCCAGGTTTGCTGCCTGAGTTGTTTGGTGCATGAAGTGCATTGTGTAACGCAGTACAAAATATGCCTATTATGATATTAAATATCCTGTTCTGGAGAGGACATCCCCTTTAACAACATTTTTATGTAAATGTATCTCAACCATGCATTTGAATGCGATAGTTTCTCATTGGTTTTATATTGTTGGGCCCTAATTAATCCAGTAAGAATATTTCTCCATAAAACTGAGGTAAGTTTTACAGATTATCCTAAGTTCTGGAGAGGACAGATTTTTAACGCAGATTCTACATCAGGATTTCGAATAGCTGAAAAACTCACTACCTGCTTAATAACAGTTCAAATTGAAAATGAGGTGAAAACAGTGATGAAAAACAATTTCTTAAAGACCCACTGACAGGCATATCGTATTAATTGCTAAACAAACAATATATGACTCCAAAGATGAATTCTGGTTTTAATTCTTGGTTTAACTGTCCGTTTTAAACCTCAGAAGTAATTTTAAATTTCGCGCCGGGAGATTGACCTGGATAAGAACGGGCTCATTCAGAGATGCCGGAAGTGACGTCACATCAGTGTGTCGTTTTTGTGATATTGAGCTGTGGTGTTGTGATTTCCTTGCGTGAAAAAGTTAAATGGCGTCTAACCGAAAAGGGATTATATGTGTGGCTTACGGGTGTTCTAACACCACGTCGGAAGGAGTGAAACTCCATTCCTTTCCTTGGAAAAAACACCCAGAAATAGCAAAAGAGTGGGAAAGAAACGTTTCCAAAACGCGTGCGAACTGGAAGTCAACAAAATGGTCACGTCTCTGTTCAGCACATTTCGAGGAGCACTGTTTCACTTTGTCGTCCAGAACGCGAAGAATGTTTGATCCAACTTATCCACTGGTGTTGGAGGAGTCAGCTGTGCCGATGTTGTTTGACAGGCCCGGGCCGAATCAATCTGTCAAAAGAGAAACAGATGACAGCAGACCCCCCGAAGGGGCAGTCAAAAAGCGAAAGTCCGGTGGTGCCTTTGCCAAAAGAGAACAAGCCAGGGTACGTGGCTATGTGTTGTTATTCAATACATGTATGTTGTTTAAAATTTGTTGTAACGTCACAAATGTGTCTTATACCATTGCATATTACTTATCAATAGGCCAAAGCAGCTAACTGAAAGGCCAATACCTTGTTTCATATATTTAGTTAGGATAATATACATGATATATGTGTGGAGTGATAGATATAAGATGTCATCCGGCATGTTTTTTCCTATACCATAAAAGAAAAAAAAAATTACAACAAATTCCTTTCATCACCCCCTCCGTGTCTTATTATAGAAATCGAAATACTGACAGACTACACTCATTGGCCACTTTAATAGGAACTTGTTCTTGATTCTAAGATCCCTGTTCTTGGTTGCAGGAGTGGAACCCAATGTGTTCTTCTGCTGTTGCATGCTGAGATGCTTTTCTGCTCAACACAGTTGTAAAGAGTTGCTATGAGTTGCTATATTCGTCCTGGAAAAAAAGCTCGAACCAATCTGGCCATTTCTTTCTGACCTGTCTTATCAGCAAGGCATTTGTTTCCGCCCACAGAACTGTCGCTCGCGCAATGTTTTTTGTTTTTCACACCATTCTGTGTAAACTCTAGAGACTGTTGTGTGTGAAAACTCCCAGGAGATCAGCAGTTTCTGAAATACTCAAACCAGTCCATCTGGCTCAAACCAACACCCATGCTACAGTGAAAGAAATTCACACTTTGAGATCACAATTTTTCCCGTTCTGATGTTTGAAGTGAACATTAACTGAAGCTCTTGATTTGTATTTGCATGATTTTATGCATTGTGCTGCTGTCGAGGGATCGGCTGATTAGAGAACTGCACAAAACAGTAGGTCTGTGTGTTCCTAATAAAGTGGGCGATGAGTGTATAATATAATGCAACTTTCTTCAAATTAGACGCTCCAAGAAATAGAAGACTCGGAACCCAATGTACATGTGCCAGATCATGCAGAGGAGGTTATTCCAAATATTGAATCTGAGGTTTGTCACAGACCATGCAGACATTGTTTTCAACTTCTACATGCCATGAAATTGTTCAAATGTTCTTTTGTCTCTTTATGTTATTCTTATTTTTGTATTAATATTTTGTTGTTAACATGTATGTTGTAGGCGGCACGGTGGTGTAGTGGTTAGCGCTGTCGCCTCACAGCAAGAAGGTCCTGGGTTCGAGCCCCGGGGCCGGCGAGGGCCTTTCTGTGTGGAGTTTGCATGTTCTCCCCGTGTCCGCGTGGGTTTCCTCCGGGTGCTCCGGTTTCCCCCACAGTCCAAAGACATGCAGGTTAGGTTAACTGGTGACTCTAAATTGACCGTAGGTGTGAATGTGAGTGTGAATGGTTGTCTGTGTCTATGTGTCAGCCCTGTGATGACCTGGCGACTTGTCCAGGGTGTACCCCGCCTTTCGCCCGTAGTCAGCTGGGATAGGCTCCAGCTCGCCTGCGACCCTGTAGAAGGATAAAGCGGCTAGAGATAATGTGATGTGATGTATGTTGTACATGAAAGTGTTAAATAAAATTGAATTGAATTGTTTTGTGGCATCTCTATTGCCTCATCAAAATACTTTTGAATTATTTCACATGCATGTAGCTTGTGAATTATTTTGATATATTGGCTGTTATATTTCAGAATTGTATAGACTTTTTCACAGAAACTGCAAGCCAAACAGACCCCAAAATTGGACGAAGAAATAAGAAGACCAGAGTCCATCTATCTGGAAAATCAAAATGTAAATTTAAATTCATGAATCTAAATTATATGGTTGTGATGTCATACCAAAAATATTTCTAAAAAGAATTACTTTGTGATTTAGATTACTTGTGATTTGTTTTCATGCAATCCAGAACGACATACACTGATGTGACGTCACTCGCCCTAGCGGCAAAAACGGGTAAATGGCTCATGGCGCTTGTAGAAGCCGGGGCAAAAAACACAAAATCGGCTCTGAAATTCTTGATTTTCTACAAAGACGACCCTTTATTCAAGTTGAGTTTTGGATATTTTGTTTCACAATGCAGCAATAAAACAATAAATACACATATTATGTGGTGTAAAAAGTGGTGTCAGTGGGTCTTTAAATGTTATTCTAGACTGATAATGCACAACACATTATCAGTTACTCATGTTGTTCAGGAAAGGACAATCACTAAATGTTTTAACACGGAATGCCATGATTCACTTAAATCACCATAGCGGCCAAACGAATTTACCGATTTTCATGAAATTTGGAATGGACATTTCTTGACTCACCCCCTATATAAGGAAGCAGCATGCCCAGCCATGCATGGGACAGAAATTATTTAATACTCAATGCAATATTTTAAAATTTAATTTGGGACTGCAGATTCTGTCAAAAACATGTTAAAAATGGCTAATATTTCCACAATAATGATAGGATGGAAGAACCACTGACTGTGTAGCTTCTTTCCGACCCTCAGACAAAAACAGTGAACAAAAGTGATACATTATGTCACATTTAGTTTACTTTTATGACCCTAGAAGCTAAACTTGAAAAAGGCAACCTTTGGTGTGAAAGTGCCCTTAAGCAACTTTGACAAAGGCCAGATTGTGATGGCTAGATGACTGGGTCAGAGCATCTCTAAAATGGGAGGTCTTGTGGGGTGTTCCTGGTATGCAGTGATTACTACCTACCAAAAGTTGTCCAAGGAAGGACAACCAGTGAACCAGCAACAGAGTCATGGACACCCAAGGCTCACTGATGCACTTGGTGAATGAAGACTACCTTGCCTGGTCTGACCCCACAGAACAGCTACTATAGCACAAATTGCTTGAAAAGTTAATGCAGGCTATGATAGAAAGGTATGATAGAAACACAGTGCACCACACCTTGCTGTACATGTGGCTGCATAGCTTCAGACGGGTCAGAGTTCCCATGCTGACCCCTGTCCACTGCCAAAACACTAACACTGGGCAGGCAAGAATCAGAACTGGACCATGGATTAATGGAAGAAGGTGACCTGGTCTGATGAATAATGTTTTTGTTTTTTTTTATGGATGGGTGGGTGCATGTGTGTCACTTACCTAGGGCAGAAATAGCACCAGGATAGAAGGAAGATAGAAGAAGAAGAAGCCTTTATTTGTCACATGCACACTCAAGCACAGTGAAATTCATCCTCTGCATTTAACCCATCTGAAGCAGTGAACACACACATACCCAGAGCAGTGGGCAGCCATACTACAGCACCCGGGGAGCAGTTAGGGGTTAGGTACCTTGCTCAAGGGCACTTCAGCCCAAGACCACCCCATGTTAACCTAACTGCATGTCTTTGGACTGTGGGGGAAACCGGAGCACCCAGAGGAAACCCACACAGACGTGGGGAGAACATGCAAACTCCACACGGAGTGCTCCCCCCGTCAGCTACTGGGCTTGAACTCAGAACCTTCTTGCTATGAGGCGACAGTGCTAACCACTACACCATCGTGCCACCCACGGGAAGAAGGCAAGCTGGTGGAGGCAGTGTAATGCTCTGGGCAATGTTCTGCTGGGAAACCTTGGGTCCTGGTATTCATGTGGATGACATACAACCTACATAAATATTGCTGCAGACAAAGTATACCTTGGTATTTCCTAATGGCAGTGGTCTTTTCATCAGGATAATGCACTCTGCTACACTGCAAAAATTGTTTAGGAAGATGATAAAGAGTTAAATTCTCGAAATTCCCCAGACCACAATCCGATTGAGCATCTGTAGGATGTACTGGACAAACAAGTCTGATCCATAGAGGCCCCACCTCGCAACTTACAGGACTTAAAGGATCTGCTGCTCATGTCTTAGTGCCAGAAACCACAGCACGCCTTCAGAGGTCCTGTGGAGTCCATACCTCAACAGGTCAGAGCTGTTTTGGTGGCACACGTAGGACAGACACAATATTAGACATGCGGTTTTAATGTTTTGGCTGATCAGTGTATTGTCCTGTACTTGTCTCACACTGTTGTGTCTTACAGTGTTACACTTTATGTAGTCTGTTGTACTATTATATTGTTGCACCATGGTCCTGGAGAAACGACACTTCATTCAAATGTATACAAGCTATATAGAAGAACAACAATAAAAACCGACTTAGCTTGACTTGATATTTGTCAAAAGCCATCTTTAGCCTTCCCATAGGAAAAAAAAAGTACAAGACTTGGTCAATACTGACTGATTCTTAATCATATGGAGAACCTTGAAGTACTGTTTTCTCCTGAATCTTTATACATCGAATATAAATGTACAGTCCATGCGAGTCTATATCACATACAGCATATAATATATGACAACTCACAGGCTTAAGCACAGAATCAAGAAACTATAATTGAACCCCTTTATGCTCCACTTTCTCCATGGTGTGTTAAGGTTAAATATAGATTTCTCTGCATGTAGCAACCTAAATAGGTTTGAACTTACGTTTATTTCTGGATCAGTACATATTATGCACAAGTGTAAACTCTACCCTCATTCATATTCATAACATAATAATAATAATAATAATAATAATAATAATAATAATAATAATAATAAGTTGAATTTATATAGCGCCTTTCAAGAAACCCAAGGACGCTTTACAATTATAGACAAAGAAAAATAAATAAATAAAAAATAAAGGAAAATAAATAAATAAATAAATAAATAAATGAATAAATAATAAAAAGTAAAAAGTCCACCAAGTAGGGGTCAGGATGTAATTCCCGAGGTGTAGCAGCCACAGTCCCACCAAAAGGCCCATGAAAATGAGTCCCACATCTCCAGCACAGCCACCGCGACGCCGCCAGCCACATCGCCCAAACACCACGCCATGAATCCACAAAGCGAGCAGAGAAGCTCCGCCACACAGAGCGCTGGTATGTCCCAAACCGCCCGCACAGCCACCGCGACACCACCGAGCAATATTGCTCGGAACATCATGCCAAGCTTTAAAGCACAGAGCGCTGGACAACCACGAATGTTAAATGAGCAACGAGCTCACTGCAGTCCACAGCTGGGAGCGCAGGCATCACCCACGGCGAACCACGTCCTGGAGGGAACCAACGCCCAAAACTGGGTTCGGAGCCACACCACAACTGGCGGACAAAACACACACACAAACATCAAACTACACAAACACACAGAGAAAGAAAAAAATGAAAATTAAAAAAGAAATAAAATAAAAATAAAATAAAAAAAGTTCTGGTGAGAAGCGGCAGCCAGAATGCGCACGACGTACTCTCAACCGGAAACGGAAAAAAAAAAAAAACTAGAGAAAACTATAGAGTGTCAGTAACATATGTACACAAAAATGAATCTTCACACATCCATTATAAACTACAGGCCTCCGGAGATGAACATAAAAGCCGCAGGTGTCAGATTTTCATATGCAAAAAATACGGTATGGGTTGTTTTACAATCAGGGTACAAAGTCTGTATCACAGGGGTCCAAAATTCAAATTGATTCAAACTGGTTCTTGTACCAGTTTTTAAGTGAAGAGCAAGTTAAAGAACAGATAGGCATGTGTAATAGTTTGTATTATAACAAGATTAATGGTCCTTTTGCACTACCCTTTTTCAGCTCACTCCAGCTCGCTTCAGCTCACTTCAGCCCGACACGGCTCGCGTTTCGACTACCAAAAAACAGCACGACTCAGCTCGCTTCAGCCCTGCTTAGCACCCAAAACTCGCACCGTTTTGGAGTGGGGCTGAAGCGAGCCAAACTGAGCCGAGTGAGGCTGGGGGCGTGAGCAGACACTCCCCTGTGCACTGATTGGTGAGGAGGAGTGTCCTCACATGCCCACACACGCCCCGCGAGCACGCTGGGATCTGTAAACACCGTAAACCCGGAAGAAGAAGAATTACGAATTACGAGAATTTCTGAAGCCTTATGCGCCTCGCCTCATCTATACGCTCTTGCCAGTATCTGTTGGCGTTGTCGGTGACAACAAGCCACAGAACCAAGACCAGCAACACTAACGACTCCATGTCCATGTTTATTGTTTACTATTCGGGTCGTGAGACTACCGCTTAAAAGCTCACTGATGTCACTGTTTGCGCTGCTTAACGACATCACGTGACGTCCACCCACTTTCGCTAACTCCACCCAATGTGTCCACCCACTTCCAGCCAGCACGGTTCAGCGCGGTTGTAGTCGAAATGCAACTCCAATAGCCCCACTCAGCTCGACTCAGCACGGCACGGCTCAGCCCGACTCAGCCACGTTTGTAGTGGAAAAGCAGCATTTGTGTAGCTTTAAGCAGGGCTGGGAGAAACAAATGAAGTGATTCTCGGAGAGGCCTTTTTTTTTTTGACAATTCAGAATTCACTACTTCCATAGTGCTTTTAAATATAAGGCTGTAAGCTTTGTGTTAGTCGTCTCTAATATTTATGTCCCAATATCTTGACCACATTTTAGGATGAAAATAATCATTTTAGATATGTTATTTTATATTGAAAAATTAGCTGTCTCGGAGAGGACATTTTTTGACACAATTACATACTAATTTGATCAAAATAGTCTGAAAACTTACTGGCATTCAACATTAAAACTTAACTATGTTTCCAATGATATGGAACCAAATATTTGTTTTATGGTATAAAGAATGATTTAAGTGCATCCCTTTTGGAGCTACCTGTGGTCAAAAAAGCACTTTTTCTAAATGACACGAGTAATTTTGCTAAATATGACACATATTGTCATACATTCACCAAAAATAACGTTATCACCAATTTTTTTTTTTTTTGCATGGTAAATAGAGCTATCACAGGGCTACAATAAACAACCAAGTTTATTTAGTCAAGCCTTTTGATATTGAAGATAATAAGTGTTGAATGTGATTTTTAGCTTGCGTACCCTGATTGTAAAACAACCCGTACTGCATATCTTTTTTTTTTTAAGTCACAGAGTGGGAATTCTTTGGACATGTAATATTTAGATATTTAGCAAGCCATAGCTATTTGCTTTCTCAGTCTGTGTGTGTTGTTAATATAGCACACGGCTGTTGAAAACTTGAATCTGTTTGGTCATAAAGTGTTTAATTTTCAATAACACCAGCTCTGACAATAGTTCTTGCTGTAACCCAAATCCCACATTTATATTAATGAGCCTGTTGTGGTCCATTACCATTTCTATAGTAAGTGTACAATCACAGACACTCATGTTGTGGACACTCTACATATGTGTCAGTCCACCAGATTATCATACCAGATGCTCAGATTATGGATTTTGAGTTATACCTGCTGCATTACACTACCAAGCCTCTGTATGCAGGAAATACAATCCATCCATCCATCCATCCATCCATCCATTATCTGTAGCTGCTTATCCTGTTCTACAGGGTCACAGGCAAGCTGGAGCCTATCCCAGCTGACTATGGGCGAGAGGCAGGGTACAACCTGGACAAGTCACCAGGTCATTACAGGGCTGACAAATAGACACAGACAACGATTCACACCTACGGTCAATTTGGAGCCACCAATTAGCCTAACCTGCATGCCTTTGGATGAAACCAGAGCACTCAGAGAAAACCCACGCAGACATGGGGAGAGCATGCAAACTCCACACAGAAAGACCCTCGTCGGCCGCTGGGCTCGAACCCAGGACCTTCTTGCTTTGAGGCGACAGTGCTAACCACTACACCACCGTGCCAACCCAGGAAACACAAACCAAAGTGAAATTGGACCAAGGGAAGTTTCTGTAAACCTTGACATGTAATCATGTGCATGCAACCCAAAATGGTCCATTTCCAGGCACTGACTACAAATGATACAGAACCTTGTGAATCCATCAGGAGACAATCTCAACTGTAGATGATTGGTGAATTTCCCAGATTTGTTGAGCAACAGACCACAAAGTGCTGCTTGGAAGATCAAGAAAACACATGGTGAACTATTAGCACTGTCAAGCGAATGTTGCGCAAAAACTGCGCTTGCATGATCGACGCATTTTCACTACAAATCAAAATGTTATTCACCAATTTTTATGGCAGAAGGAAGATCCATACTTGTCTCAGTTGTGGATGATGTTAAAAGTGGTAAATGTATCCCATAGGGGCGCTATTGTGGTGATTATTTGCTGATAGCTACTGGATCAGCCAGCGAAAACAGTGCAAAATGTTGTGTGCTTTTCAATGTTGTTTCTACACATTTTGTAAACAGATCATCTGGTACAAAAATCCCATGGCGTGACATATATAGTAAATAAATTTTTAAAATACATAGTTATCTAACAAACAAAAATGTGTAAGCACTGATATGGTAAATCTTTTTCTCATCTCATCTCATTATCTGTAGCCGCTTTATCCTGTTCTACAGGGTCGCAGGCAAGCTGGAGCCTATCCCAGCTGACTACGGGCGAAAGGCGGGGTACACCCTGGACAAGTCACCAGGTCATCACAGGGCTGACACATAGACACAGACAACCATTCACACCTGTAACACATTCACACCTACGGTCAATTTAGAGTCACCAGTTAACCTAACCTGCATGTCTTTGGACTGTGGGGGAAACCGGAGCACCCGGAGGAAACCCACACGGACACGGGGAGAACATGCAAACTCCACACAGAAAGGCCCTCGCCAGCCACGGGGCTCGAACCCAGACCTTCTTGCTGTGAGGCGACAGTGCTAACCACTACACCACCGTGCCGCCCGGTAAATCTTTTTATTGAACATTTTTTTGGAAGGAGTCTCCAGTGTCAGTGCATTGTAACAGTTAGAGGTAAATCTGTTTCTTTACATATTCCACCACAGGAAAGTCTTCAGGGCAGAGCACTTTGTATTTTCCAGATTGTTGGTAACACGCCAAGCTGCATAACTTCTAGAGAGAGAAATGTACAACCTGCCATTCATTAATGGATTTGAAGACTGTAATTAATGTGGTAAAAGAGGAATATAAAACACTTGCTGTTCTTAAAAGAATCACTTTTAGTGATGGTTACAAGATCACACCACCACTGTTGCATTAAGCACGCTTTGAGTCTCTACTCACGTGCACGCCGCACTCTGGCTGACAAGGACTAATTACAGACACCTGTTTGTGATCAAAGCGCAATCATGGTGCATGCGTATAAGGACTCGGACAACACAGAAAACGTTGTGAAGTAACCCGCTCTGTGCTTTCTACCTGACCTTACTCAGCCTTTGTTAATATTGTCTTCCTGGTTTTTGACTCCAGTTTGTTTTTTGGATTCTGCTTTTGTCTCTGCCTCATTTAGTCTGATAGTGCCTCACCTGACCTTTGCCTGTCTACTGTTTTGGGTTCTGCCTGAAGGTTTAGATTGTATGCCTGCTTATTGTGTGTTTCTAATATTCCACAACTGTAGTAATCCATGTTATGGCAAGAATCGTTCAACTAAGGGTAGTATCTCACTGGGCTGCGACAGCCCGCGACTAGTTGGAGACACAACAATTGCAATAAAATATGTGAATTAGCGACAATTTTCACTTGGAATCACACTGAATTGATATTCGCATATTTTACCACAATTGTTGTGTCTCCAACTAGTCACAGGCTGTCGCAGCCCGGCTTTCCCTCGGCAGGCAGGGAAGTAGAGGAAGCCTCACAGAAACTGACTTGAGAAGGGTTCGCGACAGCTTTGCAACACCAGCGATGCATTTGCGGATATTTTGAGAGAAATTTTGTCGCACAAATTTTTTGAACATGTTAAAAATTTCAGCGACGAAGGAGCGACACTTTGCGACTCATGCGAGGAAATTGAGAAGCCCCGCGAATGTTTCAAGACACTTTTGAAACTCTCTCACGAATGACGTTCGCAATTTGTCACAAGCTGTCGCAGCCCAGTGAGATACCGGCTTAAGTAAAGAGAAACGACATCCATCATTACTTTAAGATACGGTATGAAGTATCTTTTAATTAATAAAAATAAAGAAAAAACATTGAATTAGAAGATATGTCAAGTCAAGTCAAATCAACTTTATTGTCAAATATGCTATACATGCTCGACATACAGCACAGATGAAATTTCAGTCCTCTCTGACCCACGGTGCAAACAGGCAATGCAATAAATAAAAATAAAAATAGAATAATTGAAAACAAACAAACAATATAACCAGTATAAACACTCTAGATAGGAACTAGACATAGACTAAACACTCAGACAAACAATATAAGCAGTATAAATAAACAGTATAAACATTAGATAAGAAGAACTAGACATAGACTAAACACTCAGACAATATAAACAGTGTAAACACTAAACAAGAACTAGACAAAGACTAAACACTCATACAGACAATATAAACAGTATAAACACTCTAGATATGAACTAGACACAGACTAAACACTCATACAGTGGTGCTTGAAAGTTTGTGAACCCTTTAGAATTTTCTATATTTCTGCATAAATATGACCTAAAACATCAACAGATTTTCACACAAGTCCTAAATGTAGATAAAGAGAACCCAGTTAAACAAATGAGACAAAAATATTATACCTGGCCACTTATTTATTGAGGAAATTATACAATATTACATATCTGTGAGTGGCAAAAGTATGTGAACCTCTAGGATTAGCAGTTAATTTGAAGGTGAAATTAGAGTCAGGTGTTTTCAATCAATGGGATGACAATCAGGTGTGAGGACACCCTGTTTTATTTAAAGAACAGGGATCTATCAAAGTCTGATCTTCACAACACACGTTTGTGGAAGTGTATCATGGCACGAACAAAGGAGAGTTCTGAGGACCTCAAAAAAAAGCATTGTTGACGCTCATCAGGCTGGAAAAGGTGAAAAAAACATCTCTAAAGAGTTTGGACTCCACCAATTCACAGTCAGACAGATTGTGTACAAATGGAGGAAATTCAAGACCATTGTTACCCTCCCGAGGAGTGGTCAACCAACAAAGATCACTCCAAGAGCAAGGCATCTAATAGTCGCCGAGTTCACAAAGGACCCCAGGGTAACTTCTAAGCAACTGAAGGCCTCTCTCACATTGGCTAATGTTAATGTTCACGAGTCCACCATCAGGAGAACACTGAACAACAATGGTGTGCATGGCAGGGTTGCAAGCAGAAAGCCACTGCTCTCCAAAAAGAACATTGCTGCTCTTCTGCAGTTTGCTAAAGATCATGTGGACAATCCAGAAGGCTATTGGAAAATGTTTTGTGGATGGATGAGACCAAAATAGAACGTTTTGGTTTAAATGAGAAGCGTTATGTTTGGAGAAAGGAAAGCACTGCATTCCAGCATAAGAACCTTATCCCATCTGTGAAACATGGTGGTGGTAGTATCACGGTTTGGACTTGTTTTGCTGCATCTGGTCCAGGACGGCTTGCCATCATTGATGGAACAATGAATTCTGAATTATAACAGCGAATTCTCAAGGAAAATGTCAGGACATCTGTCCATGAACTGAATCTCAAGAGAAGGCAGGTCATGCAGCAAGACAACGACCCTAAGCACACAAGTCGTTCTACCAAAGAATGGTTAAAGAAGAATAAAGTTAATGTTTTGGAATGGTCAAGTCAAAGTCCTGACCTTAATCCAATCAAAATGTTGTGGAAGGACCTGAAGCAAGCAGTTCATGTGAGGAAACCCACCAACATCCCAGAGTTGAAGCTGTTCTGTATGGAGGAATGGGCTAAAATTCCTCCAAGCCGGTGTGCAGGACTGATCAACAGTTACCGGAAACGTTTAGGTGCAGTTATTGCTGCACAAGGGGGTCACACCAGATACTGAAAGCAAAGGTTCACATACTTTTGCCACTCACAGATATGTAATATTGGATCATTTTTCTCAATAAATAAATGACCAAGTATAATATTTTTATCTCATTTGTTTAACTGGGTTCTCTTTATCTACTTTTAGGACTTGTGTGAAAATCTGATGATGTTTTAGGTCATATTTATGCAGAAATATAGAAAATTCTAAAGGGTTCACAAACTTTCAAGCACCACTGTATGTGTGTATATATATATATATATATATATATATATATATATATATATATATATATACATACACACAAATTGGTTCAAATAAACAAACAGTCAAGGGCACTTGGGGCACTTGAGGTATAGCAGGTAAACATTGAAATAAGCAGTATAAACAAACTAGCAGCTGTTAAGATGAGGTAGTGCGGAATAGTGCAAATGACCGAGGTAAAGTGAGATGTGCGGTCCCTGAGTTCAGTGAGTTAATGAACGATGAGATGTATGTATGTGTGTGTGTTTGGCGGGGGGAACTGTGAGGATGACATGTCAGATGCTGAAGGGGGGGGCAGGGGGGTGTGCGAGCAGAATCTGTGGCAGGGGGCAGAGGGGGGAGGAGGGGCAGAACAGGTTGGGAGTTGAGCCTCCTGACAGCCTGGTGAAAGAAACTGTTCTTGAGCCTGCTGGTTTTGGCCCGGAGACTCCGCAGTCTCCTCCCCGATGGCAGCAGGCTGAAGAGGCTGTGAGATGGGTGGGTGGGGTCACCTGCAATCCTGATGGCTTTGTGGGTGAGGCGGGAGTTATAAATATCCATTAGAGAAGGGAGAGAGACACCAATGATCCTCTCAGCTGCTCTCATGATGCGCTGCAGAGTCTTGCAGCAGGACACGGTGCAGGCGCCGTACCACACGGTGATGCAGCTGGTCAGAATGTTCTCGATGGTGCCTCTGTAGAAAGTGTGCATGATGGGGGCCAGGGCTCTTGTTCTCCTCAGTTTGCGGAAGAAGTACAGACGCTGTTGGGCTTTTTTGGCCAGTGATGTGGTGTTGTTGCTCCAGGACAGGTCTTCAGAGATGTGCACACCCAGAAACTTGGTGCTGCTCACCCTCTCCCTGCAGCACCGTCGATAGATAGTGGAGCATGCTGGGTGTGCTCTCTCCTGAAGTCCACAACAATCTCCTTCGTCTTCTCCACGTTCAGACGGAGATTGTTGTCCTTGCACCACATGGCCAAGCGGCTCACCTCACTCCTGTAGATTGTCTCATCGCCATTGTTGATGAGACCCACCACAGTTGTGTCATCCGCAAACTTGAAGAGATTTGAGCTGGATGTTGGTGTGCAGTCGTGGGTCAGCAGAGCGAAGAGGAGGGGACTTAGCACACATCCTTGGGGGGGCCCCCGTGTTCAGTGTGATGGTGCTGGAGGAGTTGCTGCCGACCCGTACAGTCTGTGGTCTCCCCGTCAGGAAGTCCAGCAGCTAGTTGCACAGGGAGGTGTTGAGTCCCAGCTGGTCCAGTTTATGAATGAGCTGCTGAGGAATGATTGTGCTGAATGCTGAGCTAAAGTCTATGAACAGCATTCTGACATACGAGTCTTTTTTCTCCGGGTGGGTGAGGGCTGAGTGGAGGGCAGTGGAGATGGCATCATCGGTCGAACGGTTGGACTTATATGCAAACTGGAAAGGGTCCAGGGCGGGGGGGAGGGCAGACTTGATATGCCGCATGACTAGCTGCTCAAAGCACTTCATGAGGATGGGAGTGAGTGCGACAGGGCGGTAGTCATTGAAGCAGGATGGAGACGGCTTCTTCGGGACCGGGATGATGGTGGTGGTTTTGAGGCACGTGGGGACAACAGCCTGGCTCAACGAGATGTTGAAGATGTCTGTAAAGACATCTGTGAGCTCCTCGGCACAGTCTCTCAGGACACGACCAGGAATGTTATCAGGACCTGGGGCTTTCCATGCATTTGTTGTCCTGAGAGCTCTCCTCACGCTGTCTGGGGACAGCGTCAACACCTGGTCGCCGGGAGGTGGTGGGGTCTTCTGTGCCGTGGTGCTGTTGTCTGCCTCAAAGCAAGTGAAGAAGTCGTTCAACTGATTCAGCAGAGACGTGGAGTTGTCACAGGTCTGCGGCGAGGGCTTGTAGTCTGTGATGGTCTGAATCCCCCTCCACAGGTTCCTGGTGTCTCTGCTGTCATTTAAATGGTCAGCAATGTGCCTGGAATACTGTCTCTTGGCCACCCTGATGCCTCATGACAGATTGGCCCTAGCTGTCCTCAGGCCCACCTCATTCCCAGCTCTGAAGACAGCGTTCCGAGCCCACAGGAGCCTATGGACTTCCCCTGTCAGCCATGGCTTCTGATTGGCCTGAATGGAGATGGTTCTGGTGACCGTAACGTCGTCCATGCACTTCCTCATGTAGGCAGTGACAGTCTCCATGTACTCCTGGAGATCTGTTGCTGTAGGTGGCTGCCTGTCTGAACATGCTCCAGTCAGTGGTGGAAAAACAGTCCTGGAGTGCCTCTGAGGACCCCTCTGGCCACACACGTATCTGTTTTGTAGCTGGTTTGGTGACTTTAACCAGCGGCCTGTATGCTGGCATTAGCATAACAGTGGAGTGATCTGAGGCCCCAAGGTGGGGGAGGAATAGGGCTTTGTAGGCATCTTTATGCATGGTGTAAACATTGTCCAGAGTATTGTTTCCACGTGTGGGAAAGTTGATTATGTCCATAGAGTTTTGGAAACACGCTTTTGGGGTTTGCATGATTGAAATCCCCAGCCAGGATGAGGAAAGCATCTGGGTGGGCTGTCTGCTGCTCACTGATGTGCTGATAGAGTTCATTCAGTGCTTCACTCCTGTTGTTATTGGAGCCAGGAGGGATGTATAATGCTACCAGCAATATGGCTGTAAATTCCCTCGGCAGGTAGAATGGCCGGCACTTAATAATCATAAACTCCACCAGTGGTGAGCAGTGTTTGCAGACCACGATGGCATCACGGCACCAGGCATCACTGATGCAAACACAGAGTCCTCCGCCGTGAGTCTTCCCCCCCTCGACTAGCGCTCTGTCTGACTGGTAGCATGTTAGCCGGGCTAGCTGAATGGCACAGTCTGGGACGCTGTCGTTAAGCCATGTTTCCACAAACACAAGGACACAGCACTCACTCACAGACTTAAAAGATGAGCGGAGCAGGCGGACATAATCCAGCTTGTTGTCCAGTGAGCGTACATTGGCCAGAGTGATGGTAGGGATAGCCAGCCGGTGAGGGCTAGCCGCTAGCCTAGCTCGGATACCTCCACGCTTGCCTCTCTTCTGCTTCCGCATGTTCCGCCTGTGGCGCTTCCACTGCAGGCTGGATGCGGGAGTGGGGGTCGGTGATTGAGCAGGCCTCCAGAGCAAACCGTAGCCGCATAGCGCTTCCGCTGGATTTATATCCGTGAATATAGTTCTGGGGATGTTGAGCAGAAACTCACGGGAGTATGTGCACCTTGAGACTGATGGACGCGACAAAGACGAACAGATGCACACTGTTTTAAAACACAAAAAACACAAAAACACCGTTCTGTCGGGACAGAGAGGAGCCGCTGTGTGTGTGCGCCATATAGTATGTCCAAACTTTTCACTGCTACTGCATATATTTTTTCAAATATCTAAAAAAATTTCTATTGATCAATAAATAATAAAGAAAATAATTTTAATGGACTGTGAAGTAAGCGGTGGCACGGTGGTGTAGTGGTTAGCACTGTTGCCTCACAGCAAGAACATTCTGGGTCCTCTGGGACCTTTCTGTGTGGAGTTCTTGTCTCTTGTAATAGTCACAAGCCCCAAGTTCTTTTTAACATTTTTAATTCCCTTGTAAACCCTTGTGATAATTCTCCAGTTGTACCCTCGCTTACTCTTTGTGAGAGTTTTCTCAAATTTTTTATTGAAAAAATCTCTGCTCTTAGGCCACCTGCCTTCTCTTCTGCAGGCCCTAGCTCTGATCTCACCGTTCCTCTTTTACATGCTGTTTTTGATCAGTTTGAACCTGTATCCCTCCCCTTATTGGCCAATGTAGTTCAGCATTTGCGACCTCCAAACTGTTCTTCAGACAGCATTTCCTCTCATCTTTTTAAAGAGGTATTCAGTACAGTGGGCTCTGATATACTTTTATTTATTAATTCCTGTCTTAGCACCGGATGTGTTCCAGTTGCTCTCAAGCATGCTGTTGTGCAGCTTCTTATAAAAAAAAAAAACTGGATCTCTCTGTGCTGTCTAATTTCACGCCTATCTCTAAACTGCCATTTTTATCCAAAATTTTAGAAAAAGTGGTTTTTATTCAGATCCAATCATCCCTAGTGGCCAATGATATCTATGAGAAGTTTCAGTCTGGCTTTAAACCATCACATAGCACTGAGACAGCATTGCTGAGAGTTTTTAATGATCTAATGGTAATCATTGACTCAGGAAACCCTGCTATGTTAGTGCTTCTTGATTTGACAGCTGCTTTTGACACTGTGGATCATGGGATCCTCTTAGCATGACTAGAGCAGTGGGTGGGCATTACAGGCTTTGCTCTCTCATAGTTCCAGTCCTACTTGACTGATCAGAGTTTTTCTGTGCAGCTAGGTGAATTCAGCTCATCCTCAGCCCCTCTTACTTCCGGGGTCCCCCAAGGCTCCATCCTCAGGCCAATTCTGTTCTTGCTGTATATGCTACCATTAGGGTCAGTTTTTAAGAAGTATAATCTTTCTTTTCATTGTTATGCCGATGATGTCCAGATCTATTTTCCTTTGACATCTAAATCCAGTGATTCTGTACAGACATTGCTTGATTGTCTAAATGATGTTAAATCCTGGATGACCTCAAAGTTTTGAATCTAAATGAAAACAAGACTGAAATTATAATGTTTGGAATGTGGTCCAGCAGACTTTCCTGCTGGCTTTCTGGGCTCCCTTACACCAAACATTTGGTCTTCTGTAAAAAAATCTTGGTGTAATATTTGATGACAGGCTAAAATTCGATCGCCAGGTTAGCTCGGTCGTGAAAAACAGTTTTTGCCATTTGAGGATTTTATCGAAAGTAAAAGGATACCTGCCATGTAGAGATCTGGAGACTGTAATCCATGCTTTTATGAACACGAGATCGGATTACTGTAACTCACTTTATTTTGGCCTGGACCACTCACTCTTGCACCGTCTGCAGCTGGTACAAAACGCAGCTGCCTGTCTCCTCACCGGCAAACGCAAGCGTGACCACATATCCCCTGTCCTTGCGTCGCTGCACTGGCTCCCGGTTGCTTTTAGAATAGATTTAAAAATTTTACTGTTTGTTTTTAAAGCTCTTAATGGCTTAGCTCCCCAGTATTTGACCGAGCTTATTCATATCTATACCCCTGCCAGAACACTGAGATCCTGTAATCAGCTGCTACTGGTCGCCCCAAAACAAAACTAAAACCCAAAGGTGACCGAGCTTTTGTGGCGGCGGCCCCTAGGCTCTGGAATAACTTGCCCTGGCACATCTGATTTGCAGGATCATTTGAGGTTTTTAAATCTTCTCTAAAAACACTTTTTCTCCCTGGCTTTTAACCAAGTTTAAGTATTTTAGTATTTATCATAATTTCTTGTAATTGTGGCATTATATGTATTATATGTATATTATATATATTAACCTGTACAGCACTTTGGTCAACCCCGGTTGTTTTTAAATGTGCTCTATAAATAAAGTTTGAGTTGAGTTGGAGTTTGCATGTTCTCCCCGTGTCTGTGTGGGTTTCCTCCAAAGAAATGAAGGTTAGGCTAATTGATGGCTCTAAATTGACTGTAGGTGTGAGTGTGAATGGTTGTTTGTCTCTATGTGTCGGCCCTGTGATGACCTGATGACTTGTCCAGGGTGTACCCCGCCTCTCGCCCAGCTGGGATAGGCTCCAGCTTGCCTGTGACCCTGCACAGGATAAGTGGTGATGGATAATGGATGGATGTGAAGTAAGCTTCATCTCCTTATCATATGGTAGATAAATGGTGTATAATTCTTGTGCTGTGTTTACATTATAACCAAATGAATATGCCATGTCTTTCAATTCACAAGTTCAGAGTTTTTTTTTTTTTTTTTTTGGGGGGGGGGGGGGGGGGTGTCTGTAAATCTAATGAATTTCTTTTTAGAAAATATGCATATTAAACAACATTGATTCAATTCCAGCGATCTACATTGAATATATTCAAATATTTTGATAAAATACAACATTGATATAAGTAACATATTAATACTTAACTAATGCTTTCATAATGATAAATTAATACATTCACAAACACCAATCCTTAGCACATCAGGAAATACTATACGAATATAGACAGAACATTAGCATCAACGTCAAACATGACTGGCCATTAATAGTGTCTATAGCTATGTATTAATATATTTTTCAATTCTTTCTGTTAATTTATACCATGACATGATTTTTCATCTCATCTCATTATCTCTAGCTGCTTTATCCTGTTCTACTGGGTTGCAGGCAAGCTGGAGCCTATCCCAGCTGACTACAGGCGAAAGGCGGGGTACACCCTGGACAAGTCGCCAGGTCATCACAGGGCTGACACATAGACACAGACAACCATTCACACCTACGGTCAATTTAGAGTCGCCAGTTAACCTAACCTGCATGTCTTTGGACTGTGGGGGAAACCGGAGCACCCGGAGGAAACCCACGCGGACACGGGGAGAACGTGCAAACTCTGCAAAGAAAGGCCCTCGCCAGCCACGGGGCTCAAACCCGGACCTTCTTGCTGTGAGGCGACAGCACTAACCACTACACCACCGTGTCGCCCCATGATTTTTCAGTTAACAAAATAACATATGAATAAGAAAAGATAGATCCATGAGCTACTTTGTATTATGTTTCATGGATTGACTTAAGGGTGGCATAGTAGTTAGCAAGGTCACCTCACAGCAAGAAGGTCCTGGGTTCGAACCCAACAGGTGGCCGTTCTGTGTGGAGTTTGCATGTTCTCCCCGTGTCCGCGTGGTTTTCCTCCGGGTGCTCCGGTTTCCCTCACAGTCCAAAGACATGCAGGTTAGGTTAACTGGTGACTCTAAATTGACCGTAGGTGTGAGTGTGAGTGTGAATGGTTGTCTGTGTCTATGTGTCAGCCCTGTGATGACCTGGCAACTTGTCCAGGGTGTACCCCGCCTTTCGCCCGTAGTCAGCTGGGATAGGCTCCAGTTTGCCTGTGACCCTGTAGAACAGGATAAACAGCTACAGATAATGGATGGATTGATGGATGGATTGACTTACAGTAACCAGACATAGGTATGCTAACATTATTTAACAAAGTTAACTAACTAGCTACCCAATGATAATGGTACACGAGAACCTCCTTTGAAAAATATGTTGATTGGAGATTATCAGATGTTGTTTTGGGGTGGGTTTCCCAAAAGCCTCTTAACTGCTAAGAGCATCTTAACTAGGAGAGAGAGAGCATTCATTGTGCTGCTTGCGCTACCATTTAACAGTAATCTTTGTGCTACGATGCTTTTGGGAAACTCAGGTCTGTTCTGTAAAATATAAGGTGTTCTGTCTTAGTTTAAGCTAAAAGTGTCTTTATATGCCTTATATTCATTAATCTGTTATCTTCAGTAACTGCCCAGTAACCAGGAGCACAGCGTCTGAGCTGGAAATATTTATTTTGTCAAGGTTATACTAAATGTTTTTCACAAGGCTGATTTTCTGTCAATTCTATTTTTAATGTATTTTTGGGGCGGCACGGTGGTGTAGCGGTTAGCGCTGTTGCCTCACAGCAAGAATGTCCGGGTTGGAGCCCCGTGGCCGGCGAGGGCCTTTCTGTGTGGAGTTTGCATGTTCTCCCCGTGTCCGCGTGGGTTTCCTCCGGGTGCTCCGGTTTCCCCCACAGTCCAAAGACATGCAGGTTAGGTTAACTGGTGACTCTAAATTGACCGTAGGTGTGAGTGTGAGTGTGAATGGTTGTCTGTGTCTATGTGTCAGCCCTGTGATAACCTGGCGACTTGTCCAGGGTGTACCCCGCCTTTCGCCCGTAGTCAGCTGGGATAGGCTCCAGTTTGCCTGTGACCCTGTAGAACAGGATAAACAGCTACAGATAATGGATGGATTGATGGATGGATTGACTTACAGTAACCAGACATAGGTATGCTAACATTATTTAACAAAGTTAACTAACTAGCTACCCAATGATAATGGTACACGAGAACCTCCTTTGAAAAATATGTTGATTGGAGATTATCAGATGTTGTTTTGGGGTGGGTTTCCCAAAAGCCTCTTAACTGCTAAGAGCATCTTAACTAGGAGAGAGAGAGCATTCATTGTGCTGCTTGCGCTACCATTTAACAGTAATCTTTGTGCTACGATGCTTTTGGGAAACTCAGGTCTGTTCTGTAAAATATAAGGTGTTCTGTCTTAGTTTAAGCTAAAAGTGTCTTTATATGCCTTATATTCATTAATCTGTTATCTTCAGTAACTGCCCAGTAACCAGGAGCACAGCGTCTGAGCTGGAAATATTTATTTTGTCAAGGTTATACTAAATGTTTTTCACAAGGCTGATTTTCTGTCAATTCTATTTTTAATGTATTTTTGGGGCGGCACGGTGGTGTAGCGGTTAGCGCTGTTGCCTCACAGCAAGAATGTCCGGGTTGGAGCCCCGTGGCCAGTGAGGGCCTTTCTGTGCGGAGTTTGCATGTTCTCCCCGTGTCCGCGTGGGTTTCCTCCGGGTGCTCCGGTTTCCCCCACAGTCCAAAGACATGCAGGTTAGGTTAACTGGTGACTCTAAATTGACCGTAGGTGTGAATGTGAGTGTGAATGGTTGTCTGTGTCTATGTGTCAGCCCTGTGATGACCTGGCGACTTGTCCAGGGTGTACCCCACCTTTCGCCCGTAGTCAGCTGGGATAGGCTCCAGCTTGCCTGCGACCCTGTAGAACAGGATAAAGCGGCTAGAGATAATGAGATGAGATGAGAATAGTTTATGGGAGGAAACATGTCTGGTATAAGGCTATGATGTAAATTTCTGCAATTTGACGTATCCCCCTGACTCTGCTTCTCCTCAGCTTACAAATGCTCATGTGTCAGTGTTTGTGTATGTGTTTTGGAGAGTTCAGTAATTATTAGCGTCCTAGCACAGCCCAATTTTTTGACCTTTACAATCTTACTGCAGAGTTATGCCTGTGGGCCACACAGACTCTCTCTCTCTCTCTCTCTCTCTCTCTCACACACACACACACACACACACACACACACACACACTGCAGATGTACATGCTTGCATTGTCACTGATTGTGTTATCACAGTGTTTAAATACTGCATGTCTAATGCAAAGTGCAATAACTGAAGCATGGATTTTGCTAAGGCATGGAGGAAATAAGTTGGAAACAAAAGCTGAGAGCCTGTAGAGAAGCCATGCATGCTGGAGTTAAATTAATAACTGTGTAGTCAATGAGTGTCACTTTGAGAGCGGCTGCTGTTATTGTTAGAATCTTTTGAAAGCAGAGCTTATGTAACACCCTTTGCACACCTATTAATTCATGTAGCTACAAATGTGGTAATCTATTGTTCTCCTTCACACGTTCTATCTTTTCTTTGCTATTTCTGCACTTGTCCAATAAATCCAGCAATAACAGTGAAGGTAAGAAGGTTGGAGCCTGTAGTTCAAGAACATGCGTCACCGTACTCCGGTTGTGCTGTGCTTCTGGCCGCTCATTAGAAAGAAATGGCAGGCTGAAGACATAATTCACTCATTCATATTATATATATGGCCTTGGCAAATATATGTACCTCTCTCTGAATTACTATAACACATTCGAACCTTGTGAAATTGTAAATCTTTTAGCAAAGTGGTTGTCTAGATCCCTTGTGCTTAAAGAAGTGCACAATGCAGTAATATGCCATTGCACATGTCACAGCACATGAAAGGATGCATTCAAATATGCAATATGTGGTATTTGCAAGATAAGGTCAATCTGATCTAGTGATAATAAGAGGTTCAGATAGTTGTGTCCAATTATGTTAAATAAAGTAAACGTCTCAGTGTGGCCTTGTGCATAAAATGAAAAAAAAAAATTCAAGAGGTATTCTCTGAATTCAATTGTCACTAAAGGGTGGCATGGTGGTGCAATGGTTGGCACTGGTGCCTCACAGCAAGAAGGTTCTGGGTTCAAGCCCAGCGGCTGGCGGGGGCCTTTCTGTGCGGAGTTTGCATGTTCTCACCGTGTCTGTGTGGGTTTCCCCCACAGTAAAGACATGTGGTTAGGTTAACATGGGGTGGCCTTGGGCTGAAGTGCCCTTGAGCAAGGTACCTAACCCCCAATTGCTCCCCTGGCTGCTCTGGGTATGTTGTACATTGCTCTGGATAAGAGCATCTGCTAAATGCCTGTAATTTACATTATTATAGGGCAGTACAGCAGTAAAACCCTTTGTCATGATCCTACCTGGTGGCTTCTCTCTTCAGGCAACATCTCCACTCAGCATTACCGGCCACGCCCGCACTCACTTCCTCTTATAAACTTTCAGTGACTGTCATTGGCTGTTACCGATCACCTGTTTACCCCCTGTGTGTATTTAAGCTGCAGTCCTCCCAAGCTTCTGTGTCAGATTGTCTGCAACTCTCAGCCTGATAACCTGCTCCTCTCAGCCTGATAACCTGCTCTGTGTTCCTACTACTCTGACTTCTGATATTGTTCTGCTCTGTCTGACTCTGTCTGCTCTCCAGCCCCGGTAACCTGATTTACCTTCTGTTCTGTCGACTCTACCTCTTGCCTGCCCCTCCTGTACCTTCGCCTGATCTCCAGCTCGCCCAGCCCTGCTGCTCGCCTGCCTCTCCATCTGCCTGGTGTGAGCTACCCTGCCTGGAGCCCTACTCTTCAGCCCTGGTACCTGACCCTGCATTTCTGTCCGCTATCTTGCTACCTGATTTGTGACTCTGTGTTCCAGCCTGCTCTCTATCTCCTGCCTGTAGTCCCTCCTGAGGAACTGTTTGCTGGGAGACTGCCTGTAACCCTAGCGCTGTCAACCCTACAGCCACACCTCTCTGACTATGCCTGGTCCCGTCTCATCTCTGCTGCTAAGCAGGGTCGGGCCTGGTCAGTACTTGGATGAGAGACCTCAGACGTCACCACCAGCCATCCCTGCCTCTCAGTTCTCCTGCCACTGGACTTCACCCACACATGTTCTCCCTACTCCCCTTTCCCCTATTATTAATAAACTGTGGTTTGAGCGCATTTGATCTCCTCTCCTGTCTGTTCCATGACACCCTTATGAGAAGATTACAAGACACAAATCAGTCAAACAGAGGGAGTGAATCATTCACTCTCACCTGATATACCTTAGGTTGAAATACAAAAAAATACAGAGAACCTCACCAACACTTCCTAAATGTATTCATTAGATCAATAATTTTTCAGCTCCACAATGATGATAAATTTGTTGATTGTCATCCATTATTCAGGAGTTTGCAAATAAATTAGAGAACAAATAAAGGCATTACTTGTTCAGCAAGAAAAATGTTAACTCCATCAGTGCTGAGTCCTTTTCTTTCGTATTCAAATCTTCATGTGCCCTCAATCTCTCTCTCTCTCGGTTCACTTCAGGTCTTGCCAATCATTTTGTAACAGGACTTCTTTTGTGCCTAAAGTTGGGGTGTGATGAAGTTTAACATATCAAAGCTGCCATATGATGTATGTGTACAAATTTCACAAATGGGAAAGTGGGTTCCATGAGTGATAATTGTGAGGGTAGTTGATCTGCCTCCTGTCTCTCAGTAGAGAATGAGCTTGGATGGTTGTAATAGGGGATGAGTGACAGAAGGCTTATTAAGGCTGCAGGCTAGGGTGAGTGTGGTGATTACAGTTCTGTGCAGATGCAGCCATTTATTTATACAAACTGAAAAATGTCAGAATAAATCTGAAGGCTATCTCTCAGCTGAGGTCTCTCTCTCTCTCTCTCTCTCTCTCTCTATATATATATATATATATATATATATATATATATATATATATATATATACATACATACAGTGGTGCTTGAAAGTTTGTGAACCCTTTAGAATTTTCTATATTTCTGCATAAATATGACCTAAAACATCATTAGATTTTCACACAAGTCCTAAACGTAGATAAAGAGAACCCAGTTAAACAAATAAGACAAAAATATTATACTTCGTCATTTATTTATTGAGGAAAATGATCCAAAATTACATATCTGTGAGTGGCAAAAGTATGTGAACCTTTGCTTTCAATATCTGGTGTGACCCCCTTGTACAGCAATAATTGCAACTACACATTTCTGGTAACTGTTGATCAGTCCTGCACACCGGCTTGGAGGAATTTTAGCCCATTCCTCCGTATAGAACAGCTTCAACTCTGGGATGCTGGTGGGTTTCCTCACATGAACTGCTCGCTTCAGGTCTTTCCACAACATTTCCATTGGATTAAGGTCAGGACTTTGACTTGGCCATTCCAAAACATTACCTTTATTCTTCTTTAACCATTTTTGGTAGAATGGCTTGTATGCTTAGGGTCGTTGTCTTGCTGCATGACCCACCTTTTCTTGAGATTCAGTTCATGGACAGATGTCCTGACATTTTCCTTGAGAATTTGCTGGTATAATTCAGAATTCATTGTTCCATCAATGATGGCAAGCTGCCCTGGCCCAGATGCAGCAAAACAGGCCCAAACCATGATACTCCCACCACCATGTTTCACAGATGGGATAAGGTTCTTATGCTGGAATGCAGTGTTTTCCTTTCTCCAAACATAACACTCCTCATTTAAACCAAAAAGTTCTAGTTTGGTCTCATCCATCCACAAAGCATTTTTTCTAATAGCCGTCTGGCTTGTCCATGTGATCTTTAGCAAACCAGATGAGCAGCAATGTTCTTTTTGGAGAGCACTGGATTTCTCCTTGCAACCCTGCCATGCACACCATTGTTGTTCAGTGTCCTTCTGATGGTGGACTCATGAACATTAACATTAGCCAATGTGAGAGAGGCCTTCAGTTGCTTAGAACTTACCGTGCGGTCCTTTGTGACCTTGCCAACTATTACAAGCCTTGCTCCTGGAGTGATCTTTGTTGGTCAACCACTCCTGGGGAGGGTAACAATGGTCTTGAATTTCCTCCATTTGTACACAATCTGTCTGACTGTGGATTGGTGGAGTCCAAACTCTTTAGAGATGGTTTTGTAACCTTTTCCAGCCTGATGAGCATCAACAACGCTTTTTCTGAGGTCCTCAGAAATCTCTTTTGTTCGTGCCATGATACACTTCCCCAAACATGTGTTGTGAAGATCAGACTTTGATAGATCTCTGTTCTTTAAATAAAACAAGGATGCCCACTCACACCTGATTGTCATCCCATTGATTGAAAACACCTGACTCTAATTTCACCTTCAAATTAACTGCTAATCCTAGAGGTTCACATACTTTTGCCACTCACAGATATGTAATATTGGATCATTTTTCTCAATAAATAAATGACCAAGTATAATATTTTTATCTCATTTGTTTAACTGGGTTCTCTTTATCTACTTTTAGGACTTGTGTGAAAATCTGATGATGTTTTAGGTCATATTTATGCAGAAATATAGAAAATTCTAAAGGGTTCACAAACGTTCAAGCGCCACTGTGTGTGTGTATATATATATATATATATATATATATATATATATATATATATATATATATACTGTACAGTGGTGCTTGAACGTTTGTGAACCCTTTAGAATTTTCTATATTTCTGCATAAATATGACCTAAAACATCATCAGATTTTCACACAAGTCTTAAAAGTAGATAAAGAGAACCCAGTTAAACAAATGAGACTAAAATATTATACTTGGTCATTTATTTATTGAGGAAAATGATCCAATATTACATATCTGTGATTGGCAAAAGTATGTGAACCTTTGCTTTCAGTATCTGGTGTGACCCCCTTGTCCAGCAATAACTGCAACTAAACGTTTCCGGTATCTGTTGATCAGTCCTGCACACCAGCTTGGAGGAATTTTAGCCCATTCCTCCATACAGAACAGCTTCAACTCTGGGATGTTGGTGGGTTTCCTCACATGAACTGCTCACTTCAGGTCCTTCCACAACATTTCAATTGGATTAAGGTCAGGACTTTGACTTGGCCATTCCAAAACATTAACTTTATTCTTCTTTAACTATTCTTTGGTAGAACGACTTGTGTGCTTAGGGTCGTTGTCTTGCTGCATGACCCACCTTCTCTTGAGATTCAGTTCATGGACAGATGTCCTGACATTTTCCTTTAGAATTCCCTGGTATAATTCAGAATTCATTGTTTCATCAATGGTGGCAAGCCGTCCTGGCCCAGATGCAGCAAAACAGGCCCAAACCATGATACTACCACCACCACGTTTCACAGATGGGATAAGGTTCTGATGCTGGAATGCAGGGTTTTCCTTTCTCCAAACATAACACTTCTCATTTAAACCAAAAAGTTCTATTTTGGTCTCATCCATCCACAACACATTTTTACAATAGCCTTCTGGCTTGTCCACGTGATCTTTAGCAAACTGCAGACGAGCAGCAACGTTCTTTTTGGAGAGCAGTGGCTTTCGCCTTGCAACCCTGCCATGCACACCATTGTTGTTCAGTGTTCTCCTGATGGTGGACTCATGAACATTAACATTTGCCAATGTGAGAGAGGCCTTCAGTTGATTAGAAGTTACCCTGGGGTCCTTTGTAACCTCGCCGACTATTACACGCCTTGCTCTTGGAGTGATCTTTGTTGGTCGACCACTCCTCGGGAGGGTAACAATGGTCTTGAATTCCCTCCATCTGTACACAATCTGTCTGACTGTGGATTGGTGGAGTCCAAACTCTTTAGTGATGGTTTTGTAACCTTTTCCTGCCTGATGAGCATCAACAATGCTTTTTCTGAAGTCCTCAGACATCTCCTTTGTTCGTGCCATGAAACACTTCCACAAACATATGTTGTGAAGATCAGACTTTGATAGATCCCTGTTCTTTAAATAAAACAGGGTGCCCACTCACACCTGATTGTCATCCCATTGATTGAAAACACTTGACTCTAATTTCACCTTCAAATTAACTGCTAATCCTAGAGGTTGACATACTTTTGCCACTCACAGATATGTAATATTGGATCATTTCCCTCAATAAATAAATGACCAAGTACAATATTTTTGTCTCATTTGTTTAACTGGGTTCTCTTTATCTACTTTTAGGACTTGTGTGAAAATCTGATTATGTTTTCGGTCATATTTATGCAGAAATATAGAAAATTCTAAAGGGTTCACAAACTTTCAAGCACCACTGTGCGTATATATATAAAGGGCTGTTTCAACTCAAGTGAAGTTTCTTAGATGACCCCTTGGCCACAGGAGGCCACAGGGACTGAGTCAACCTACTGCAGACTTCAGGAACTGATTTTACTCAGAAGGTAATGTGAACTGATGCAATTTCCTTTTAAGTCAAGTCAAAAAAATTAGATGAAATTAAAATGTGCTGTGTGCATATTTGGTATTACGTAGCCAGCTATACAATCTCTACATGGTAGCACAGAATATCCTTACTTTGTTCTGCTAGCAAGCTAATATGTACAACCCCAATTCCAAAAAAGTTGGGACAAAGTACAAATTGTAAATAAAAATGGAATGCAATAATTTATCTCAAAAACTGATATTGTATTCACAATAGAACATAGACAACATATCAAATGTCAAAAGTGAGACATTTTGAAATTTCATGCCAAATATTGGCTCATTTGAAATTTCATGACAGCAACACATCTCAAAAAAGTTGGGACAGGGGCAATAAGAGGCTGGAAAAGTTAAAGGTACAAAAAAGGAACAGCTGGAGGACCAAATTGCAACTCATTAGGTCAATTGGCAATAGGTCATTAACATGACTGGGTATAAAAAGAGCATCTTGGAGTGGCAGCGGCTCTCAGAAGTAAAGATGGGAAGAGGATCACCAATCCCCCTAATTCTGCGCCGACAAATAGTGGAGCAATATCAGAAAGGAGTTCGACAGTGTAAAATTGCAAAGAGTTTGAACATATCATCATCTACAGTGCATAATATCATCAAAAGATTCAGAGAATCTGGAAGAATCTCTGTGCGTAAGGGTCAAGGCCGGAAAACCATACTGGGTGCCCGTGATCTTCGGGCCCTTAGACGGCACTGCATCACATACAGGCATGCTTCTGTATTGGAAATCACAAAATGGGCTCAGGAATATTTCCAGAGAACATTATCTGTGAACACAATTCACCGTGCCATCCGCCGTTGCCAGCTAAAACTCTATAGTTCAAAGAAGAAGCCGTATCTAAACATGATCCAGAAGCGCAGACGTCTTCTCTGGACCAAGGCACATTTAAAATGGACTGTGGCAAAGTGGAAAACTGTTCTGTGGTCAGACGAATCAAAATGTGAAGTTCTTTATGGAAATCGGGGACGCCGTGTCATTCGGACTAAAGAGGAGAAGGACGACCCAAGTTGTTATCAGCGCTCAGTTCAGAAGCCTGCATCTCTGATGGTATGGGGTTGCATTAGTGCGTGTGGCATGGGCAGCTTACACATCTGGAAAGACACCATCAATGCTGAAAGGTATATCCAGGTTCTAGAGCAACATATGCTCCCATCCAGATGACGTCTCTTTCAGGGAAGACCTTGCATTTTCCAACATGACAATGCCAAACCACATACTGTATCAATTACAGCATCATGGCTGCGTAGAAGAAGGGTCCAGCTACTGAACTGGCCAGCCTGCAGTCCAGATCTTTCACCCATAGAAAACATTTGGCGCATCATAAAACAGAAGATACGACAAAAAAGACCTAAGACAGTTGAGCAACTAGAATCCTACATTAGACAAGAATGGGTTAACATTCCTATCCCTAAACTTGAGCAACTTGTCTCCTCAGTCCCCAGACGTTTACAGACTGTTGTAAAGAGAAAAGGGGATGTCTCACAGTGGGAAACATGGCCTTGTCCTAACTTTTTTGAGATGTGTTGTTGTCATGAAATTTAAAACCACCTAATTTTTCTCTTTAAATGATACATTTTCTCAGTTTAAACATTTGATATGTCATCTATGTTCTATTCTGAATAAAATATGGAATTTTGAAACTTCCATATCATTGCATTCCGTTTTTATTTACAATTTGTACTTTGTCTCAGCTTTTTTGGAATCGGGGTTGTACAGTAGGTTACTCTATATTACTTACATGCTAGCAAGCAACAGGTTAATTGTTTAATTTCCCTACTCAATACTACTTTCACTTAGTTTCAATTTATGATCATGATTAAATATGCATAGAGTTATTAAGAAGGATACTAACATTTGTAAGGAAGCAGCAGGGATCGTTGATAGCTTGGCGAGACGTCATGACCATTTCTGTTCAGACCTACATGCCCACAAGGTGCAAACAACAACCAAAACAAATAATTTGGAGCTTTCTAATATAAACATAGGGTTTGTTCACAAGACAGATTGTTACTGCACTAGCTAGATATTTAACAGTTATTCCATGAAATCGAGTCGTACATGAACTGATAGCTGATGAGATGCATAGCACCAAGTTGGCTATAAGCCATGTACGACGAGATTGAGTGGAATCTTTTTTTTTACTATCCACATTCACTGGATTTTTGAGAAACAGAGCATTTTTCTTTAGATTTTTTTTGCAAAGTCGTTAAATTAAAACTTTATATGAAACATCTGACAAAATAATTTCCATTTAGAATGTAAACAAACCGGCGAAATGACAGTAACAATTTGGGGAAAATGCTATCATAATAATTCTTGAAAAATAAAAAAAAGATACATTCTTACCATCAAATCATTTTATTCCATATTTTGTTGCTATTTTTGTATTTTGGGAGGTTTTCTTCTTCTTTTTCTTCTTTAGGTTTTTTTTGGCAGTTGGCAAACCAGCTTAAAGGTGCATTACTGCCACCGACTGGGCTGGAGTGTGGAACAGGAGATATTGGGGGGGGACAAAACAAAACAACAAAAGCAACAAAAAACTATATTGTTTTAGCTATTTTTGTTTCTTTTAAATGCTTGATAATTTTGGGGGTTTTGTTTTTGAGTTTTTATTTTGTCCTCGGTTGTTTCAGCTACACACTCCGCCATTTTTTTCTCTACTCATGGTATATGAGCTGATAGCCTAGTAGTAGAGTTGCCAATCAGAGTGCACAATTGCTCATATCCAGTCAATGAGGATAGAATAAATATACTCATCTATCTACCTAGCGCACATTCAAAATGTTCACCTTGCACTCTTTCTCATGATTTGTCCAGCATTATAGACAAAATGCTTGTAGTGCCACCAGTTTTTTTTCCATTTCTTTTCCCTTTTTGTTTTAACTTTTGCTTCTTCTGCCTCTTTCTCTCTACTTCTGCTCATCTCTCCCTAATGTCTCCTTGTCTCCAATGCATTCCTTTTCTACACAGCATAGACAAAGTGAAATGGATGTCTGGATTGCACAGTCTCATTGAGATGTATGGAGAGCTGAATGAGTTAGTGCAGCAGAAATATGCTTCTATCCACATTGACACTGGCGCCTAACATCCATTTTATTTTGGGCAGTGTCTCGTGGGATTAAAGAATTACTCTGACCCCAGGACAGAGTATGGCAAATGCCAAAATACAATCATTTACACACACACACACACACACACACACACACACACACACACACACACACACACACACACACACAGAGCGAGAGAGAGAGAGAGAGAGCATTTACCTCTGTAAAAGTTAGTTTCTTTGTGAAAAGTAGTGGGGAAAAAACTCACGTATGATCACTATTATCCCGATTCCAAAACAGTTGGGACAAAGTACAAATTGTAAATAAAAACGGAATGCAATGATGTGGAAGTTTCAAAATTCCATATTTTTTTCAGAATAGAACATGACATATCAAATGTTTAAACTGAGAAAATGTATCATTTAAAAGAGAAAAATTAGGTGATTTTAAATTTCATGACAACAACACATCTCAAAAAAGTTGGGACAAGGCCATGTTTACCACTGTGAGACATCCCCTTTTCTCTTTACAACAGTCTGTAAACGTCTGGGGACTGAGGAGACAAGTTGCTCAAGTTTAGGGATAGGAATGTTAACCCATTCTTGTCTAATGCAGGATTCTAGTTGCTCAACTGTCTTAGGTCTTTTTTGTCGTATCTTCCGTTTTATGATGCGCCAAATGTTTTCTATTGGTGAAAGATCTGGACTGCAGGCTGGCCAGTTCAGTACCCGGACCCTTCTTCTACGCAGCCATGATGCTGTAATTGATGCAGTACAGTGGGGCAAAAAAGTATTGTCAGTCACCAATTGTGAAAGTTCTCCCACTTAAAACGATGAGAGAGGCCTGTAATTTTCATCATAGGTATACCTCAACTATGAGAGACAAAATGAGAAAAAAAAATCCAGAAAATCACATTGTCTGGTTTTTAAAGAATTTATTTGCAAATTATGGTGGAAAATAAGTATTTGATCAATAACAAAAGTTCATCTCAATACTTTGTTATATACCCTTTGTTGGCATTGACAGAGGTCAAACATTTTCTGTAAGTCTTCACAAGGTTTTCACACACTGTTGCTGGTATTTTGGTCCATTCCTCCATGCAGATCTCCTCTAGAGCAGTGATGTTTTAGGGCTGTTGCTGGGCAACACGGACTTTCAACTCCCTCCAAAGATTTTCTATGGGGTTGAGATCTGGAGACTGGCTAGGCCACTCCAGGACCTTGAAATGCTTCTTAGGAAGCCACTCCTTTGTTGCCCGGGCGGTGTGTTTGGGATCATTGTCATGCTGAAAGACCCAGTCACGTTTCATCTTCAATGCCCTTGCTGATGGAAGAAGGTTTTCACTCAAAATCTCACGATACATGGCCCCATTCATTCTTTCCTTTACACGGATCAGTCGTCCTGGTCCCTTTGCAGAAAAACAGCCCCAAAGCATGATGTTTCCACCCCCATGCTTCACAGTAGGTATGGTGTTCTTTGGATGCAACTCAGCATTCTTTCTCCTCCAAACATGACAAGTTGAGTTTTTACCAAAAAGTTCTATTTTGGTTTCATCTGACCATATGACATTCTCCCAATCCTCTTCTGGATCATCCAAATGCTCTCTAGCAAACTTCAGACGGGCCTGGACATGTACTGGCTTAAGCAGGGGGACACGTCTGGCACTGCAGGATTTGAGTTCCTGGCGGCGTAGTGTGTTACTGATGGTAGCCTTTGTTACTTTGGTACCAGCTCTCTGCAGGTCATTCACTAGGTCCCCCCGTGTGGTTCTGGGATTTTTGCTCACCGTTCTTGTGATCATTTTGACCCCACGGGGTGAGATCTTGCGTGGAGCCCCAGATAGAGGGAGATTATCAGTGGTCTTGTATGTCTTCCATTTTCTAATAATTGCTCCCACAGTTGATTTCTTCACACCAAGCTGCTTACCTATTGCAGATTCAGTCTTCCCAGCCTGGTGCAGATCTACAATTTTGTTTCTGGTGTCCTTTGACAGCTCTTTGGTCTTGGCCATAGTGATGTTTGGAGTGTGACTGTTTGAGGTTGTGGACAGGTGTCTTTCATACTGATAACGAGTTCAAACAGGTGCCATTAATACAGGTAACGAGTGGAGGACAGAGAAGCCTCTTAAAGAAGAAGTTACAGGTCTGTGAGAGCCAGAAATCTTGCTTTTTTGTAGGTGACCAAATACTTATTTTACCGAGGAATTTACCAATTAATTCATTAAAAATCCTACAATGTGATTTCCTGGATTCTTTCCCCCCATTCTGTCTCTCATAGTTGAAGTGTACCTATGATGAAAATTACAGGCCTCTCTCATCTTTTTAAGTGGGAGAACTTGCATAATTGGTGGCTGACTAAATACTTTTTTTGCCCCACTGTATGTGGTTTGACATTGTCATGTTGGAAAATGCAAGGTCTTCCCTGAAAGAGACGTCGTCTGGATGGGAGCATATGTTGCTCTAGAACCTGGATATACCGTTCAGCATTGATGGTGTCTTTCCAGATGTGTAAGCTGCCCATGCCACACACACTAATGCAACCCCATACCATCAGAGATGCAGGCTTCTGAACTGAGCGCTGATAACAACTTGGGTCGTCCTTCTCCTCTTTAGTCCGAATGACACGGCATCCCTGATTTCCATAAAGAACTTCAAATTTTGATTCGTCTGACCACAGAACAGTTTTTCACTTTGCCACAGTCCATTTTAAATGAGCCTTGGCCCAGAGAAGACGTCTGCGCTTCTGGATCATACGGCTTCTTCTTTGAACTATAGAGTTTTAGCTGGCAACGGCGGATGGCACGGTGAATTGTGTTCACGGATAATGTTCTCTGGAAATATTCCTGAGCTCATTTTGTGATTTCCAATACAGAAGCATGCCTGTACGGTATGTGATGCAGTGCTGTCTAAGGGCCCGAAGATCACGGGACCCAGTATGGTTTTCCGGCCTTGACCCTTACGCACAGAGATTCTTCCAGATTCTCTGAATCTTTTGATGATATTATGCACTGTAGACGATGATATGTTCAAACTCTTTGCAATTTTACACTGTCGAACTCCTTTCTGATATTGCTCCACTATTTGTCGGTGCAGAATTAGGGGGATTGGTGATCCTCTTCCCATCTTTACTTCTGAGAGCTGCTGCCACTCCAAGATGCTCTTTTTATACCCAGTCATATTAATGACCTATTGCCAATTGACCTAATGAGTTGCAATTTGGTCCTCCAGCTGTTCCTTTTTTGTACCTTTAACTTTTCCAGCCTTTTATTGCCCGTCCCAACTTTTTTGAGATGTGTTGCCGTCATGAAATTTCAAATGAGCCAAAATTTGGCATGAAATTTCAAAATGTCTCACTTTCGACATTTGATATGTTGTCTATGTTCTATTGTGAATACAATATCAGTTTTTGAGATTTGTAAATTATTGCATTGTTTTTTTATTTACAATTTGTACTTTGTCCCAACTTTTTTGGAATCGGGGTTGTACAATAGTCTATAATATGTAAGATATTACACTGCATACTATTGCACACTTTTTCCTTTTTCCTCTTATGCACAACACACCGTCTTCTATTAACCCTCCCTCTGACCCTCACACCCCAGAAAAGAAAAGAAAACTTAAAAATGCACATTCATAATGAGCAATGACATACCCGTGAACTTGAAACGGATAATCCCATCTCATCAACCTGGCCTCAAAGTTATCAGGACAACACCAAGAACAGCACTCTGATCTTTGCTCTGACTTTGAGAAAATCATTAAGACAATTTGTTGCACTGAAAAAAGCTCATTAAGTTAACGAGCAATGGGAAAAGAGGGGAAAATAGAGGGGAATGGCTGATTAGGAAAGAACACACAGTGAGTGGGACGGTCCTGCTCTCTGATTAGATTAGGGCACTAACTGGCTCAGAGTTCACAGTCACCATTAGCGCACACTGTAGCTGATGAGGTAAACATTTACGCACACATATACAAGTTTCAATAAGAACTCATGAGAGTCCGACCTTCTATTTGCATCTCCATTGTGCAATCAGTAGTGCAGTGCAAAATAGTAAATAATTATTCGACATTTATTCATTCATTCACCTTCAGGAACTGCTTTATCCTGGGCAGGGCCACAGTCAGTGCATTTACATGCACATAGAGAGAATCGAATTTCTGCCGTTGCTCGACTGAAATCGAAGTTCAAAATGCCATGTATACACCTTAATTTGGCTGAAATTGAACCGAACTTGATTTCTCGGAATCGAGCTACACGACCTAGATTATGCGATTTCTGCCGAGCTACTTAGTGCATGTATACCCTATTGAGCTACGTATTCGAGCTACTGACCTCAGCACTGCCCCTTCCGGAAGTGACGAGTGACGAGACCACAAGGGAAACACAACAGCCTTGGTCGGCATGACAACGAATCATGACAACGGCATGAATCTTTTCTTTTTGTGGCATTGTTTGCACTGTTAAAATTTAGCTCACTTACTGTATCACCAAATACATCTGTACAGCTGTTGCATAGCTGTGAATTGTGTACATAAACAAGTCATTGTATTTGTGTGTGTGTGTGTGTGTGTGTGTGTGTATATATATGTCCAACATCTGAAGAATGTCAATAAAAGCAAAACAATTGAACTTTTTGTGTGTTTATTAAGACATAAGTTAAATTGTAAGCAAAAAAAAATATTTTTTTGCAAGCAAAAAATGGACTTTAGAAAAATATTATTGTGCAAAATAAGTTGTCTTACAAAACAGTGGTCTGCGCCGGACAGTTTGTAGCCATACAGTCTGTTAGAGCAAGCCTAACAGCTTGAACACGGAACTGCCAGTGTTGCCAGATTGGGGGTTTTAAGTGCATTTTAGCGGATTTGAACATGTTTTGGGCTGGAATACGTCAGCAGTATCTGGCAACACTAT
Source organism: Neoarius graeffei (assembly GCF_027579695.1). Taxonomy (NCBI): domain Eukaryota; kingdom Metazoa; phylum Chordata; class Actinopteri; order Siluriformes; family Ariidae; genus Neoarius; species Neoarius graeffei. Next base: position 73,659,176 of record NC_083578.1, read on the forward strand.
AGCTCTTCTTCATGACGACAACCGGAAGTGTACCAACACGATGGGGCGTGTAGCGCCACGTGTGGCTCAGGTGCACAATGCATCTTGCACAATAGCCCGATTTCACTAGTGCATGTAGGATTGGATTTCTCTGGCACCCCTGCTGGGACCCTTTGCTCGATTACCGACAGCAGCTCGATTTGGACGTGCATGTAAACGTACTGAGTGAATCTGTGTGCAAGTCAGGGATCCTCCCTGGATGGGGCACCAATCCATTAAAAGGCACTACAATCACACACTCATTCATACCTAGGGGCAATTCACAGTACCCAGTCCACAGATTGGAATGTTTTTGGGAGGTGGGAGAAAACCTGACAACCCAGCAGAAACCCAAGTTTCCAACATGGACCATGGAACTGTGAGATGGCAATGATCCAAATCAACAAATAACAACAACAAAACAAACAAAAAATGAAGCTGCAAGTTCAAGTCTTTAGACCAGATAATTCCTAAATTATTCAACAATGGGTAGCACAGTGGTGTCGTGGTTAGCACTGTTGCCTCACAGCAAAAAGGTTCTGGGTCCAAACCCGTTCACTACTTTTTGAGTTATATTGGGAAAAGATTAAAAAAAAAAATCCTGGCTCCACATACATATCCAGATTTGCATCACAGTCTAATCAATTATTCCTTGGCCCATGGCTCATGTTTCCTCAAAATTTCATCAAAATCTGTTCAATACTTTCTGAGTTATGTTGGGAACAGACAAACAAACAAACGGCATGGGTGGCTGTTGACATGAAAGTTTATACTTTTTGAACAGCCACACACACCTTACATCAATAATTGTACAACCCCGATTCCAAAAATGTTGGGAGAAAGAACAAATTGTAAATAAAAACGGAATGCAATAATTTACAAATCTCAAAAACTGATTTATTCACAATAGAACATAGACAACATATCAAATATCGAAAGTGAGACATTTTGAAATTTCATGCCAAATATTGGCTCATTTGAAATTTCATGACAGCAACACATCTCAAAAAAGTTGGGACAGGGGCAATAAGAGGCTGGAAAAGTTAAAGGTACAAAAAAGGAACAGCTGGAGGACCAAATTGCAACTCATTAGGTCAATTGGCAATAGGTCATTAACATGACTGGGTATAAAAAGAGCATCTTGGAGTGGCAGCGGTTCTCAGAAGTAAAGATGGGAAGAGGATCACCAATCCCCCTAATTCTGCGCCGACAAATAGTGGAGCGATATCAGAAAGGAGTTCGACAGTGTAAAATTGCAAAGCGTTTGAACATATCATCATCTACAGTGCATAATATCATCAAAAGATTCAGAGAATCTGGAAGAATCTCTGTGCGTAAGGGTCAAGGCCAGAAAACCATACTGGGTGCCCGTGATCTTCGGGCCCTTAGACGGCACTGCATCACATACAGGCATGCTTCTGTATTGGAAATCACAAAATGGGCTCAGGAATATTTCCAGAGAACATTATCTGTGAACACAATTCACCGTGCCATCCGCCGTTGCCAGCTAAAACTCTATAGTTCAAAGAAGAAGCCGTATCTAAACATGATCCAGAAGCGCAGACGTCTTCTCTGGGCCAAGGCACATTTAAAATGGACTGTGGCAAAGTGGAAAACTGTTCTGTGGTCAGACGAATCAAAATGTGAAGTTCTTTATGGAAATCAGGGACGCCGTGTCATTTGTACTAAAGAGGAGAAGGACGACCCAAGTTGTTATCAGCGCTCAGTTCAGAAGCCTGCATCTCTGATGGTATGGGGTTGCATTAGTGCGTGTGGCATGGGCAGCTTACACATCTGGAAAGACACCATCAATGCTGAAAGGTATATCCAGGTTCTAGAGCAACATATGCTCCCATCTAGATGACGTCTCTTTCAGGGAAGACCTTGCATTTTCCAACATGACAATGCCAAACCACATACTGCATCAATTACAGCATCATGGCTGCGTAGAAGAAGGGTCCGGGTACTGAACTGGCCAGCCTGCAGTCCAGATCTTTCACCCATAGAAAACATTTGGCGCATCATAAAACGGAAGATACGACAAAAAAGACCTAAGACAGTTGAACAACTAGAATCCTACATTAGACAAGAATGGGTTAACATTCCTATCCCTAAACTTGAGCAACTTGTCTCCTCAGTCCCCAGACGTTTACAGACTGTTGTAAAGAGAAAAGGGGATGTCTCACAGTGGTAAACATGGCCTTGTCCCAACTTTTTTGAGATGTGTTGTTGTCATGAAATTTAAAATCACCTAATTTTTCTCTTTAAATGATACATTTTCTCAGCTTAAACATTTGATATGTCATCTATGTTCTATTCTCAATAAAATATGGAATTTTGAAACTTCCACATCATTCCATTCCGTTTTTATTTACAATTTGTACTTTGTCCCAACTTTTTTGGAATCAAGGTTGTAGTAACTATTGTTTGCAAATTCTTGTTCTATTATATATAATTGTACTAAGCCTGGTTGGCACAGTCATGTAGTGATTGACACTTGCCTCACAGCAAGAAGGTTCTGGGTTTGAGCCCAGCGGCCGACAGGGGCCTTTCTGTGTGGAGTTTGCATGTTCTCCCCGTGTCCGCGTGGGTTTCCTCCGGGTGCTCCGGTTTCCCCCACAGTCCAAAGACATGCAGGTTAGGTTAATTGGTGGCTCTAAATTGACTGTAGGTGTGAATGTGTGTGTGAATGGTTGTGTGTCTCTATGTGTCAGTCCTGTGATGACCTAGCGACTTGTACAGGGTGTACCCCGCCTCTCGCCCATAGTCAGCTGGGATAGGCTCCAGCTTGCCCACGACCCTGCACAGGATATGCGGTAATGGATGGATGGATTCAACAATGTGTAAGACATACTCTTTTATGGTGGAAACAGTCGCATAGTCACATAGTAAGGGCTATGTCATCTTTGTTTTTCTGACTCTATGAATTCATATTATGGATACATTGCTTAATACAGTCACATATACAGTACCAGTCAAAAGTTTGGACACACCTTCGAATTCAGTGTTTTTTCTTGATTTTTATGAATGAAAAGACACTTCATGTCTTAAAGTAATGATGGATGTTGTTTCTCTTTACTTAGTTGAGTGGTTCTTGACATAATATGGATTACTGCAGTTGTGGAATAGGGCTATTTACTGTATTTTTTTATTATTTACTGTTTGATCTCAAATTCATTAAGAAGACAAGAAATTGCACTAATTAACTTTTGACAAGGCACATCAGTTAAATGGAAACATATTGTGGTTTTTCTTTTGTGTTCACCACATAATTCCATATATGTTCCCTTTCATAGTTTTGATGTCTTCAGTATTGTTCTACAATGCAGAAAATAGTCAAAATACATAAAAACCTATGAATGAGTAGGGGTGTACAAACCTTTGAATGACACTGTATATTTATAACATTCATTCATTTTCTATGCAGGGAAGCTGGAGACAATCCCAGCTGACATCAGGTGAGAGGCAGAGTACACCCTGGATGCAAGGGCGTAAAAACGGTGTTGATATTGGTGGGGACATAATTTGGCCAAGCGCCCCAGTGCACCTAGTCTGGTTAACACCAGACCATATCACAAGTGAAATATGGTCTGGAATCTGCCTATTGAATTTCTCGTAGGGGAGGTGTGGTTTACGATTGTCAACGGCCGTTTATTGGACGTTGCGAATGTCTATCATTTGGCGTATACGTAGCCCATGGCCAATCATGGCAGTTGTACCCGGTGACGTAGTTAGCGCAACGAAGAGGCGAAGAAGAGAAGGAAAGAGAAAGAGAAGGCAAAACAAAAATAGGAAAACAATGGTGGCACCGAACAATTACTGCCGTTTGTGCAAGACAAATATGAGAGAAGCTGGTTCGTATCGCTCGCTGCCATGTTAAATGTGATCCGTAAACAGTCCCAAATAAACTACAAGCTTCCGTTTGTCGAGTAGTACGCGTCACCATCTTTCCACCCCTCCCCACTCTCTGATTGGCTCCCTAACTCAGGCGAGCCTTTAGACCATAGTTTCCATGCTGTCTTTTCAGATCGGAACGATTGTGCAAAGCGGCATGGGATTTCCCAGGCTACAGTGCACCATGGTTGTCGCACGAAATGTGGCCTACACTGTACAAATGATTGGTTGTCCATTCCTTTGTGTTATTTTGATTTTTAGCACCAGGTACACTTAGTCTTAGACTTATGCTGCTTTTCCACTACAAACGCGGCTGAGCCGTGCCGTGCTGAGTCGAGCTGAGTCGAGCTGAGCGGGGCTGTTGGAGTTGCATTTCGACTACAACCGCGCTGAACCGTGCTGGCTGGAAGTGGGTGGACACATTGGGTGGAGTTAGCGAAAGTGGGTGGACGTCACGTGATGTCGTTAAGCAGCGCAAACAGTGACATCAGTGACAGTGGCGGAACAAGTCAGAGCCGGGCCGGGGGCGGGGCAAATGACCGGGCCCTTTATTAAAGCTTATCATAACATCATTTTAGGCTACAAAATGTCCGCAACTGCGGTGTTTATCAATTTCAACACTACCGGGTGCAACTATGTTATTTAGTACATCAAGTCCTTCAAACGAACATGTAACTCAGAAACAAAAAACATTAGGATACTGTACATGGCTCATAATAAAACATCAATAGCCTATACTGCGCACATTATTTGAAGGGCATACGAATGAGCGCTCAGAGGTTGCAACGGTTACAGGAAGAGTCAGAAATAAAAGGAGGGCGGTGCAAACCTCACTGAATGCACTGTGTTTACCAATTTCAACACTACGGGGTGCAACTATGTTATTTTGTACATTAAGTCCTTCAAACGAACATGTAACTCAGAAACAAAAAAACATTAGGTGACATACTGTACATGGCTCATAATAAAACATCAATAGCCTACTGCGCGCATTATTTGAAGGGCATACGACAAGCCTTGCGCTCCGCGAACTCGTCCACGATGCTCTGTATGTCACTGATTCAGTGAGCTTTTAAGCGGTAGTCTCACGACCCGAATAGTAAACAATAAACATGGAGGACATGGAGTCGTTAGTGTTGCTGGTCTTGGTGCTGTGGCTTGTTGTCACCGACAACACGGACAGATACTGGCAAGAGCGTATAGATGAGGCGAGGCGGCGCATAAGGCTTCAGAAATTCTCGTAATTCGTAATTCTTCTCCTTCCGGGTTTGCGGTGTTTACAGATCCCAGCGCGCTCGCGGGGCGTGTGTGGGCATGTGAGGACACTCCTCCTCACCAATCAGTGCACAGGGGAGTGTCTGCTCACGCCCCCAGCCTCACTCGGCACGGTTTGGCTCGCTTCAGCCCCACTCCAAAACGGTGCGAGTTTTAGGGGCTAAGCAGGGCTGAAACGAGCTGAGTCGTGCTGGTTTTTGGTAGTCGAAACGCAAGCCGTGTCGGGCTGAAGTGAGCTGAAGCGAGCTGAAGTGAGCTGAAAAAGGGTAGTGGAAAAGGGCCATTAGGCTAACATCTGCATGTATACGGGCAATACATTATCACACAGAGAAAGTGGACATTGAAGTTGCTGTGAATTTCGCTGTAGTGGATGACCTACCCAAAATACAACAACACAGTCAATCAAAATTATGTGCTGCTGCTTCATTTTCACACAACTTTTACTATTTTCACACATTTGAAACATCATGTGCTTCCTTTTGAGTTACTGCAATTTCAGAATCTGGAAGTAATGTAGGTATGGGTGGCAGAAGTGTGAAGAGTTTTGGTAGTTGTAGTGCATTTTGCAAAAATGTTTATTCATTAAGTTGAAAGGGTTAAGTGACAATTGTTTCACATTTTTACTTTTTCACATTTTATTGCAGAGGTTACATACATACGCATATACACATGCATATATACATATGCATATACATGCAAACAATGAGCAAGAAAAAAGTAAATATAAGTAAACATTTAGCATTACCTACAAGCATTTATTAGTGTGTGTGTGTGTGTGTGTGTGTGTGTGAGAGAGAGACGGTGTATACAACTGCTAGATGTTAAGGTGTTTTAAGGTGTTTTTGCCTTCTGAGGCAGAAGATAAACAATTGGAGTCGAGCGCTTGGCAGAAGAAAACGTCACTGTCTGAAGAGGTTCTCTAACAAGGCTATTTTGTTTTGAATAGCTTACCGTTGACTGGGTAAAATAATGTCTTATGTCCTCCTTACGTTTTCTTTTATTGCCCGACATCACTGCCTATGTGCTGTTTTGCTGTAGCAGCGAGCTGGATGCTGATTTTACCGCTTGCTACTGCTTACAACCAATGACAACAAAAAACCATAGCAACGTCAAGGCAACGGGAGGTGGGCCAATCAAAAACCATAGCAACGTCAAGGCAACGGGAGGTGGGCCAATCAAAAACCATAGTAACGTCAAGGCAACGGGAGGTGGGCCAATCAAAACTTCATATAGCTTTTTTACCTGTCCCCACCAATATCAGCTGGAAGCGATACCGCGTTTGGTGTTTTTATTCAGCGTTTCCCGCATTGCGGCTTCTCCATTCAAAATGGTATGGACATTTTAAACTCAGCTGAATATTGGTATGGACACGCCCATACCGTCCATACACATTTTTACGCCCATGCCTGGATGGGTGGCCAATCCATCACAGGGCCAACACAGAGAGCCAGACAGTCATTCACACTCACATACACACACCTATGGACAATTTAGAGTAGCCAGTTGAACTAATCTGCATGTCTTCAGACTGTGGGAGGAAACTGGAACACCCGGAGGGAACCCATGCAGGCACGAGGAGAACATGCAAATTCCAAACAGAAAGGTCCCAGTTGCCCATGGAGCTCAAACCCAGAACCTTCTTGCAGTAAGGCAACAGTGCTAACCACTGTACCACCGTGCCACCCTATTTCCAACATTACACATTTTTAGTATTTCAATAATAATAATAATAATAATAATAATAATAATAACAACAACACATCCAACAAGGCCAGGAGAACTCTGGGATTCCTGTGGAAACTTCAAGGCAAGCTATCCCAGGAGGCACTAGAGATGGTGTACAACATAATGATTCGACCAAAATTGGAGTACGCTTCTGTACTGCTAGGGGACTTGGCTTCTTCATCCAGTAAGATGTTGGAGTGTGTCCACTACCAAGCTGCCTGCCTTGTCACCGGAGCTGCGAAACTTACACCCTCAAGTGTCGTTATGCAGGAGCTCGGATGGGACAGCCTATCAACCAGAAGACACTTCCACTCCATGGTTCTCATGTATAAACTGGTAAATGGCTTAGTTCCCCCTCACCTCCAACCACTGATACCCATCACACGAGGAGAGCAAAGAGTCACACGTTTAGAGCTTCGCAACTCTATGCACCTCCACTTACCTCGCTGTAGGACCCAGACATACAAGTCCAGCTTCACTCCTTATGCATCCCGACTTTGGAACGAACTGCCCCAGTCAGTAAAACAAGCCCGCAGCATAAGTGTGTTCAAGCAGAGACTGTCGAACTGGACTGCCTGATAGATATTTTAGATTATTGTAGATATTTTAGATTGTATTTAATGTTTATCTAGCATTTTTGGAGAATCCTGTGTATTAATGTTATGTCTATGACTTTGTGTGTGGGTCACAACACCAGCATTAGCTGCCTGTGCCTCACGAGTATTGTATTGTCTTGCAATCTTAATAAAAGAAAGAAAAGAAAGAAATAATAATAATAATAATAATAATATGTTCGGGGAGCGTTACATATGAGCTCACTTTGTCAAGTCAAGGTTATTTTTATCGCGCTTTTAACAATAGACACTGTCACAAAGCAGCTTTACAGAATTTTAATGACTTAAAACATGAGCTAATTTTATTCCTAATCTATCCCCACTGAGCAAGCCTGTGGCAACAGTGGCAAGGAAAAACTCCCTCAGACGATATGAGGAAGAAACCTCGAGAGGAACCAGACTCAAAAGGGAACCCATCCTCATTTGGGTGATAACAGACAATGTGATTATAACATTTTTAACAGTTTTAACATGAAGTCTGTTTTATTGATGTTATAACTCTTCATTGATGGAAACTTGAGTGCAAAACTGTTCATGACAACTGCAGTCCTAAAGTTAGCAAGTCAACTGTAGTCCTCAGCCATAAAAGCATTACCGTACGTGTCCAGAGCATCTTCCAAGTGTGACTTTCAACTGTCCATATGGGGCCGTCCTCCACAGGAGCGATGTGATGAGACTCCAGCCAGACATAGGGCATCAGGATGGATCACTCTGTGATGTTATAAAACTGTGTCGATGGCTTGAACTTATGATTAACACAGACTTGCCAACTCTACTGATTCATACGGTAGTCTACCGATTTTTACAGGTGAATACCACCTACTGCTTTTAGTTCTAAAAACTACTACATTACAAAATAATCAGTGAACACTGTTGGATCTGCTCTTCTGACCTCGCTTTAGCTGTTTCCAGCAGAGGGGATAAATAGCGTCATATTAAGTGAAGCTGAGAGCCAGTGGAATGGTGCGATAATGATGTTGAATCTAAGTTGTATCACTTTATCGCACCATTACAATGGTTCTCATTATGGTTCTAGCCAATCAGTAATGTGCTCACATGATACAACAAATCGCACCAGTATTTGTAAAACGCAAACACACTCTGGTGATCACAAACAATGAAAACTCTGAAGAAAAAAAAAAGATTTGCTACGACAACAAGTTCAAAGCGACTTGGTTGTTGGATCATCCAGCATCAAAGCATCAAGGCAAGGTGAGTATGGAATCAATTTTGTGCCAAAATGTTCATACAATACTTTTGAAATATCAAACAAAAATGACAAATCAAAAAACAAAAAAAAGTCAATTTTTTTAGACTGGCAAGCAAATTATTCGTGTAATCGTACAAAATATCAGTCTATTACTCTTCAGAAACCTTTTATTTTTGTTCCACGTCTTTCTCAGTTTTGTTTGACGTAATTTATTTTGGTTGCGATTCCAGCTTTCTCGTTTGCGCTCCCTGACTTTTTGCTTGCAGTTTTGGCACAAACTTCACGTGTGGGTGGGCTGTCCAGGAATGCATTCCCATTGGCTAACTTGTGTTTGACTGACAGCTACAGTACGCTCAGCCATTCCCTACTCGGATTCTGGCGGACTGTTTGACGAGTGACCGATCCATTGACGGTAAACAAGGATCGAGTGGACTTCAGTGGCGACTATGATATTGAATTTACACTTTGTTGAATTAATTCAATATCATAGTCGCCACTGAAGTCCACTCGATCCTTGTTTACCATCAATGGATCGGTCACTCGTCAAACAGTCCGCCAGAATCCGAGTAGGGAATGGCTGAGCGTAGCTGACAGTCAAACACAAGTTACCCAATGGGAATGCATTCCTGGACAGCCCACCCACACGTGAAGTTTGTGCCAAAACTGCAAGCAAAAAGTCAGGGAGCGCAAACGAGAAAGCTGGAATCGCAACCAAAATAAATTACGTCAAACAAAACTGAGAAAGACGTGGAACAAAAATAAAAGGTTTCTGAAGAGTAATAGACTGATGTTTTGCACGATTACATGAATAATTTGTTTGCCAGTCTAAAAAAATTGACTTTTTTTTTGTTTTTTTGTATTTTGATTTATCATTTTTGTTTGATATTTCAAAAGTATTGTATGAACATTTTGGCACAAAATTGATTCCATAGGTGAGAAGCAGCATTTTGTGACGTACGTCATTCCAATTTCTCAATCAGTTTTCTTCAAATATGGCACTCAGAATGCAGGAGAATGCACCATTCTGAAAAAAAAAACCCTGTTTTTTCCCCAAAAAATTTTCCAGGGAGGATGCCCCCAGACCCCCCTTGAAAGCCATGACTGCACCGCACAACCTGACCTACCACTTTTAATTCTCTGCGGGTTGGCAAAGTATGTTAAAGCGATAAATTTGCCTCCCATGTAACTTCGCTAATGTAGTGATGAACAGCCTCATCATTTTTCAGCTGACTGTGACATAGCAGGTAGTGTTGGATAAATTAGTTACTGAAGATGAATGAATGAATGAATGAATAGTGAATCTCACTCATGTCTACTAGTGAAGAACGCAAGCTAGTTTACATGTCGTTAACTAGCTGGCTAACTATGTGCTAACATTGCCTACATTAAAATATGTTACAGATGTGTAATAGCAATGAGTGGATAACTGAACATCTCATTCTAATATATCAACAACTCTCTCTTCTAATTCAATCAGATGTTCAGGTATTTCTTAATGTAAGCTATAATCGCAATACATCACAGGTAATAGCATAGAGTAGCAGGATATTTGGGTGACGTGTGTGTGTGTGTATGTGTGTTACATGTACATATCATGCATATTCATAAGCTATTTCACATATTGTTGTAATGTAGGAAAAAAAAAAGCCTAATCTAACAACCCCTTCTAAAATAAAACCCCAGTGAGTATTAGTCAGGAATGTTCGAAGGACTCTGTTTACACTTGGTCATTTCATTTATGTTAGCACTTCTCTAGCATTATTAAATCCTTTAGGTAAAATTATCCACATAAAAATGCACCCAGCAGATATTAAGAGTAGGTTTTTAAAAAAAGATTTAAATTAAATCACTTAAGTCAATTCAGATTCGAGGGGCATGTTAGCCACATGTTATATCTGTAAATGTACTCATATTTCTCAGCAACATTAGGTAACCAAAACACTTCCAACACATAAAAAGACAGTGCATGACTGATAAAATCAACCTTTAAACAGATTTAAAAAATAGCCTCAATGAGGCTGTAGCTCATATTGGCCACTGTTGTTGTAATAATAATAATAATAATACATTTTATTTATAATGCACTTTCTATTGTTAAAATCTCAAAGTGCTACAAAAAATAGATAAAAAAGGAAGTTAAAAAAAGGAGTTGCAATAAAAAAGTGTTGCACTAAAAAAGCAGAGGCAATAAAATAAAAATGAAAAGAAGCAGAAGCAAATAAAATAAAAATGAAAAGAAAGAACAAGATTAACAGTAGGCCAATTTAAAAAGATGTGTTTTTAAGTGTCTTTTAAAAGTTGTTGTGTGTGAGTTTGAAATCCAATCAATCCTGTAGAAGGAGTAGTGATTTTTATGAAATTGCATATGACCTCTGTGTAGCCGCGTCCATGGCAGGTGGTGCCACCTGCTGAACAACTCTTGTTGGACTATGTCTTTAGAGTCTTCTGGGTGAGTTTCAGTGAAAATGAAAACATCCTAGCAGTTTACGAACAGTAGTGTTTGGTGTGACGAGTCACCCAAACTCTTCAAATGGCCCTAAAATGTTAAATATTGCTACGTTCACACTGCAAGGCTTAATGCTCAATTCCGATTTTTTTGTGAAATCCGATTTTTTTGTGAGGTCGTTCACATTAACAAATATATGCGACTTGTATATGATCCTCAGTATGAACGAAAAGCGACCTAAAAGTGTTCCGCATGCGCATTGCAGGATACGACGACGTCACATGCAGTGAGCATGGCCAGTGTTTACGGAAGTAACCTAAAGTTTCCTGTGTATGACAGTAGCCAGCATGGAGTACCTGGCGATGATGCAGTTGTTGTTGCGACGGAGCCAGAACATGCACAATAGCCTGATGTTAAGGAGGAGGTTGAGAAGGAAGAGGGCAAGGGTTTGCATGTCATGCGCCATGTTGTTGTAACTTTTTTTGAGAGACCCGCCGCGTACTTCAGTGCAGAATAGTGACGTCTGTGGCTTGTTGATGACATGTAAGTCAGATGAATGCGACCTGGCAGTTCAGACTGAAGTCGCATATGAAAAGATCGGATAGGAATCGGAATTAGGACCACATATCCAAACGGCCTGGGTCGGATTTGAAAAAATCGGATCTGTGTCGTTCATATTGTCAATAAAAGATCGGATACAGGTCACATATGGGCGAAAAAATCGGATTTGAGTCACTTCAGCCTGCAGTGTGAACGTAGTGTTAGACAGGTGGCACCACCGTCTTGACAATTTTTATACATACCAACCAGTGGAACATTCCATATGAGTTTGATCAAAATCTGATCACTCCTGTAGGAGGAGTAGCAATTTTCATGAAATTGCATGTGACACCCCACGTGTTGCATCATCCATGGTAGGTGACGCCACCTTGTGAACAATTCTTGTTGGTATACGTCTTTAGAGTCTTCTGGGTGAGTTTCAGTGAAAACGTCCCAGTTTACGAAGAGTAGAGTTTAATATGATGAGTCACCCAAAAATTTCAGATGCCCATAAAATCATAAATACAACAGGTGGCACCACCATCTTGACAATTTTTATGCACACCCACCTGGGGAACATTGTATGTGAGTTTGATCGAAATCCGGCCTGGCCTACAGCTGGATGAGCTAAAAAACAGTACGCAGTTTTTATTTTTGATAGATTTCAATCCAGATACAAGTAATATAAAGCAACCAGGTGTAAACAGAATCTCTTATACCCCATTCACACTCACACTGAAAACGGTTTCTTTATCGGGAATGGGAGCAAAATGGTAAAGTCGAAACTTTAATCTATCCCCTGGCAACCAAGTAACATTTACAACAAGCTTTTGCCACGGGTCCAGTAGGAATTGGAATGTTTTTTGATTCACATGTGACTAGTCGTGACATTGCTGACGGTGATGTAAATGATAATTCAGTGATATTGTGACGGCACTACTGACACCTACATAATCCGAATATTCACACTGTCTCACTGTGCAGTGACTGGTGGCAAATTTAACACGACAAGGAAGGAAAACATTGGCATATTTGACTGGAAATTGGACTGAATTATACATAATATCCATTCTTGTATATTTTATACATCTCACAGTGGTTCTTTATCGTACTTTAATGATATGGAAGCCTGAGTGGAATGAAAATTTGCTATTTATCCTGTGTTGTTTTTACCTGATACATTAATGTGTTTTGCATGTGAATGGGGTTTTATGCAAGTGGCTACAGGGCAAGTGTGTATCGTGGAGCAGATTTTTAAATCACGAAGCACTTTAATTTGGATGCAAAAAAAAGTCTTGTTGAAGCGATTTTCTTGAAATTTTTGGAAAGAGTGATATCTGTGTATTATTCTATCCACATTCACTGGATGTGAGCAATTGCGTGCTCTGATTGACTACTCTAATACTAGGCTATCAGCTCATATATCATGAGTAGAGAAAAACAAAATGGCGGAGCATTTTGCTGAACCAACCAAGGACAAAATAAGAACTCTACTCGAAAACAAAAGCATAAGAACATATCTTTATTTTCAATGAATTATTATTATTATTATTATTATTATTATAGCATTTTTCACAAATTGCTACTGTCATTTCACCAGTTTGTTTACATTCTAAGTGGAAATGATTTTGTCAGACATTTTGTATAAAGTTTTTATTTATCAAATTTGCACAAAATAAAAATAAAAATGCTCTGTTTCTCAAAATCCAGTGAATGTGGATAAAATAAATCAGTTATTCCATTCAGTCTCGTTGTACATGGCTTATAGCTGACTCGTTGGCTAGCAGCTCATATATGACTCGATTTCATGGAATAATTGTTAAATATCTAGCTAGTGCAGTAACAATCTGTCTTATGAATTAACCCTATGTTTATATTAGAAAGCTACAAATTATTTGTTTTGGTTGTTTGCATTTTGTGGGCGTGTAGGTAGAGGTGGACAGTAACGAAGTACATTTACTTGAGTACTGTACTTAAGTACACTTTCTGAGTATCTGGACTTTACTTGAGTATATTTATACCTCCGCCACCGTAAGGTGCAGGAGGCATTATGTTTTTGGGTTGTCCGTCTGTCCGTGCGTTCGTCCGTCCCAAAACCTTGTGAATGCGATATCTCAAAGGCTAATGAAAGGAATTTCACCAAACTTTCACCATTTGGGCGCTTTGGGACAAACATGAACTGATTAGATTTTGAGATCAAAAGGTCTAAGGTCAAGGTCACTGTGAGGTCAAATGTCTGTCCGAAAACCTTGTGAGCACAATATCTCCAAGGCAGATGAAAGGAATTTCACCAAACTTTCACCATTTGTGCATTTGGGGAGAAAGATAAACTGATTAGATTTTGAGATCAAAAGGTCTAAGGTCAGGGTCACTGTGAGGTCAAATGTCTGTCCGAAAACCTTGTGAACACAATATCTCCAAGGCTAATACAAGTAATTTCACCAGGTCAAGATTACTGTGAGGTCAAATGTCCATCCCCAAATCACAACTTAATAAGATGTGTAGTCTACCAGGCGGAGGCAATCCCAACGATGCCGTTGGCGTCGAGTTCTATCTAGTTTTCTTTTCTTTTCGAAAACGTGATTGGTTTTTTCTCAGGTGACACTAAGACAGCCTATCAGTAATCACTAGAGTCACATCACATCCATAGACTGGATAAAATCAAGTTCAATGATTTCTCCGCAGCATTATTTAACATGATCAGTTGATGGCAGAATGGAAGGAGGCAGTTCTTCTAGAGAATGCATGCATCCATGGCTATAGCTAGAACCCATGTTTTAGTTTTCTGAAAGGAATAAAGTTTCATTTTGTTTTAAATATTTGCCAAAAACGAAGCACATCACGGCCTACAAAAACTCACAATCTGACCTGCAGAAGCATATTGAGGTATATAAACGTTTTATTCCAAGAGAAAACTTGCAGCGAAGTTGTCTGTGCTTTAAGAGCTAGTGATAACATTGCAATGCCTATGCAATCTGGTTTGTCAAATGACTTTCTATGGATTTGCCCGCCAAGTTGCCATCGCCTTGTCCACGGCTAATGTTAACACATAGCTAGTTAACTTGGACACTGTTAGTTTGCATGTAAAAATGGAGTTATGCTAACATGACTAATGTTAAATTATCTGAAGTGCTTTCAGAAATATGTTTCAGCATAATCTTGCCAAATAAATAGAATGTAGAAATCTTTCTTTTCTAGTAGCATTAGCTACCCAATATGATTTTGAGTTTGAAAAGTTTGCTAGCATGTCAGGTGGAGCGTCACTGACTAGCTAGCTTAACGTTAAACCACTATGATGGCACAGCATGTGTTCATTTTGTGAATTCACATTTCTGTGTTTGGTAACGGCATTAGGTTTTGTAAGTGTTGTGGCAATAATACAACGATGCATTGACAGAAAATGTACTTTTAATACTTAAGTATTTTTAAAAGCAAGTACTTCAGTACTTTAACTTAAGTAAAAATTTGACTGTCCAACTTTCACTTATATCGGAGTAACATTTGACCAGTGGGATCTGTACTTTGACTTAAGTAATGAAGTTGGGTACTTTGTCTACCTCTGTGTGTAGGTCTGAACAGAAATAGTCATAATATCTAGCCAAGCTATCAATGATCCCTGCTGCTTCCTTCCAAATGTTATGCAAGGCTGACACTTGCACGATTCCGTGGCACGCATTGGCACGACTCGAGTCGTGCCAGTGCGCAAACTAGTCGTAAACTTGCGTGAAGTGTGCGTAAACCCGTCGTGACTGCGTGCCATGTCGGGACGAGAATTTTGAAATGTTCAAAATTTTGGTCACGACAAAATTTCACGACCGGGTCGTGAACTATGCGCAAAATGTTCGTGATCTCGTCATGAACTCGTCGGGACGATGCGGGAGGATGCGTGCCAGTGCGTGGAAGTGCGCGCCATGCCACGACTGTCATGAACTGCCACGAATAGTTCACGAACAGCTCACGTCGAGTTCACGAGTAGTTCACGACATGTTCACGAATTGGTGAGCGTCGCAGCATGGCCGTGCCTTCCCACTGACACGGTCACGCATTGATGGCACGAGCAGTTCACGACTAGTTTACGCACTTCACGAACAGTTTGCGCATGGCATGAGCAGTTCACGACGAGTTCACGAGCAGTTCACGACGAGTTCACGAGCAGTTCACGACTACTGCGTGACAGTGGCGCTCGCGTCGGTGCGGGGGTATATATAGGGCTTCCCGGACACTTCTCGCCATTCCAGAGATCACCAGCGAGGAGACAACTTATATCACAGAGACAACATGCCTAAAAAAACAAAGCAGACACGAGGAAGAGCAAAGCAGAGAAGGCCAGAAGCCGACAGGCCAGAGGCAGAGACCGCTGAGAGAGATCATTCCCCCCAGTCATCCATATCAAGTGTCGATGTTATCCCGGAGACACAGCAGGATCCACTCGAAAGCCAGAGACAGCCATCGAGTGAGGACGAGGCTACGGCCCCCTTTTTATATGGTGTGCCCAAGTCGGCACGACACCGTCCGAATTGCACAAACTCGTCGTGCCAATGCGGGAAGTGCGTAAACTATGCGCAAACTATGCGTGAACTCGTCGTGCCAGTTCGTGAATGTGGACGGGCACGCATTCGTGAACTCGTCGTGAACTATGCATGAACTAGTCGTGAACAGTGCTGGAGCCTCCCAGTTCGTGCCCCAAAATGGCACGACTTGCCACGACAAAATCGTGGCCAAAAGTCGTGCAAGTGTCAGCCTTGCATTAGTTTCCTTCTTAATAACTCTATACATATTTAATCATGATCAAATATAAATGGAAACTAAGTGAAAGTAGTATTAAGTATAGTTGTGAGTAGGGAAAATAAGCAATTAACCTGTTGCTTGCTAGCATGTAAGTAATATAGGGTAACCTACTGTACATATTAGCTTGCTAGCAGAACAAAGTAAGGATATTCTGTGCTACCATGTAGAGATTGTATAGCTGGCTACGTAATACCAAATATGCACACAGCACATTTTAATTTCATCTAATTTTTTTTGACTTGACTTAAAAGGAAATTGCATCAGTTCACATTACCTTCTGAGTAAAATCAGTTCCTGAAGTCTGCAGTAGGTTGATTCGGTCCCTGTGGCCTCCTGTGGCCAAGGGGTCATCTAAGAAACTTCACTTGAGCTGAAACAGCCCTTAAGATGTTGACAGGAACTCCCCCAGGGCTAAGTGGTGAAGGGAAGTGCATGAGGGTGTGTTAAGAACATTACTGAAACAGCCTCACGCTCCATATGGAGTCCGGCACTTCGGAGTAGACTGCTTTGGATTCTTCTGTGTTTTTTCATCCTGCTGTGCAAAGATGAAGGAAAATAAGTCTGCAACTCTCCCTGTACACCCGAGTGGACTTTGAGTTTACTCTGAATTGAATGCCAATCTATTTCACAGTGTTTTTAGAGGGATGATTTTTTTTTTCCTGAATTCAAGACTCTTGCTGAAAACTGGATAAGTGGTATAGATTAATGATGTTTATACATATACAGTACTGTGCAAAGGTCTTAGGCACCTGATTTTTTTTCATAAAAACTTTGTTATAGATTTCTATTTTATGACTTCGACATTACAGAGTCGGTACAAAAACATTTTAGAGTTCCAAACGTTCGTTTTCCTGCACAAAATTAAATGTGACAGAAAAAAAAGTTTGTATCTGAGCAGCATATTACATAAGAGCCCGCTTTCCAGATTAAAAAGGGAAACATAATGAAGGCTGCTGGGTTTTGGTGCAAAATTAAGAAGCAAATGTGACAAAGTGTCCAGAAGCGACTGTGGCTGGTTCTGCAAGATGCTCAGTAAAACCTACAGCTCATTTCCTTATAAAACTGCACTCATTGTACGTGAGACTTTTTTTTTTTTAAAGCAAAGGGTCGTCTCACATCAAATATTGACTTTGTTTTATTTATTACGGCTTACTGCTATTTTTTAATGTTGTAACGTTTCATTTTTTTGAAGCCATTTTTTGGTCTACAGCATTTATAGTGGTGTTTGAAAGTTTGTGAACCCTTTAGAATTTTCTATATTTCTGCATAAATATGACCTAAAACACCATCAGATTTTCACACAAGTCCTAAAAGTAGATAAAGAGAACCCAGTTAAACAAATGAGACAAAAATATTATACTTGGTCATTTATTTATTGAGGAAAATGATCCAATATTACATATCTGTGAGTGGCAAAAGTATGTGAACCTTTGCTTTCAGTATCTGGTGTGACCCCCTTGTGCAGCAATAACTGCAACTAAACATTTCTGGTAACTGTTGATCAGTCCTGCACACCGGCTTGGAGGAATTTTAGCCCATTTCTCTGTACAGAACAGCTTCAACTCTGGGATGTTGCAGGGTTTCCTCACATGAACTGCTCGCTTCAGGTCCTTCCACAACATTGGATTAAGGTCAGGACTTTGACTTGGCCATTCCAAAACATTAACTTTATTCTTCTTTAACCATTCTTTGGTAGAACGACTTGTGTGCTTAGGGTCATTTTCTTGCTGCATGACCCACCTTCTCTTGAGATTCAGTTCATGGATGGATGTCCTGACATTTTCCTTTAGAATTTGCTGGTATAATTCAGAATTCATTGTTCCATCAATGATGGCAAGCCATCCTGGCCCAGATGCATCAAAACAGGCCCAAACCATGATACTACCACCACCATGTTTCACAGATGGGATAAGGTTCTTATGCTGGAATACAGTGTTTTCCTTTCTCCAAACATAACGCTTCTCATTTAAACCAAAAAGTTCTATTTTGGTCTCATCCGTCCACAAAACATTTTTCCAATAGCCTTCTGGCTTGTCCACGTGATCTTTAGCAAACTGCAGACGAGCAGCAATGTTCTTTTTGGAGAGCAGTGGCTTTATCCTTGCAACCCTGCCATGCACACCATTGTTGTTCAGTGTTCTCCTGATGGTGGACTCATGAACATTAACATTAGCCAATGTGAGAGAGGCCTTCAGTTGCTTAGAAGTTACCCTGGGGTCCTTTGTGACCTTGCCAACTATTACACGCCTTGCTCTTGGAGTTATCTTTGTTGATCGACCACTCCTGGGGAGGGTAACAATGGTCTTTAATCTCCTCCATTTGTGCACAATCTGTCTGACTGTGGATTGGTGGAGTCTAAACTCTTTAGAGATGGTTTTGTAACCTTTTCCAGCCTGATGAGCATCAACAACACTTTTTCTGAGGTCCTCAGAAATCTCCTTTGTTCGTGCCATGATACACTTCCGCAAACATGTGTTGTGAAGATCAGACTTTGATAGATCCCTGTTCTTTAAATAAAATGAGGTGCCCACTCACACCTGATTGTCATCCCATTGATTGAAAACACCTGACTCTAATTTCACCTTCAAATTAATTGCTAATCCTAGAGGTTCACATACTTTTGCCACTCACAGATATGTAATATTGGATCATTTTCCTCAATAAATAAATGAGCAAGTATAATATTTTTGTCTCATTTGTTTAACTGGGTTCTCTTTATCTACTTTTAGGACTTGTGTGAAAATCTGATGATGTTTTAGGTCATATTTATGCAGAAATATAGAAAATTCTAAAGGGTTCACAAACTTTCAAGCACCACTGTACATGTGCAAAGACTTTTGCACAGTAATATATATATGAATCAACAATTTTATTTTATTGTACTGAGTTAAATTACTCATCATTAAAATAGGATGCAATTGAACATGAATACATTATTTGGTATTCGCAGATAGTGAGTTCTCCAAGGATACAAAAATAGATATGAATAAGGGGCACATTATTTTATTTATTTAATCAATCAATCAATCAATTTATTTATTTATTTATTTGAGGCAGCACGGTGGTGTAGTGGTTAGCACTGTCACCTCACAGCAAGAAGGTCGGGGTTCGAGCTCCGTGGCCGACAGGGGCCTTTCTGTGTGGAGTTTGCATGTTCTCCCCGTGTCTGCGTGGGTTTCCTCTGGGTGCTCCAGTTTCCCCCACAGTCCAAAGACATGCAGGTTAGGCGAATTGGTGGCTCTAAATTGACCATGAATGTGAGTGTGAATGGTTGTGTCTCTATAGCTGTGTTCACATATATACCGGTACGATAGTGGTATAACTGTATCGATACAAAGTATACCGGTACAGTTTAGTACATCTGTCCACACTAGCGAGAAATGTTTGCGGTTTTCTTTCATGGTAGTTGAAATGCGCATGCGCGAAATGTTTCTGTGGTTACCGAGTAACTTCCTTCCGAGAATATGGCGGATGAAACAACGTGTGTGTGCTTTTTGTTGTCAATGTACAGTCTGTATTTCTGGTGGTCATTTATTCAGTCGAATCGTATAAAACGCGCGAGGCAGTTGAGAAAGAAACAAAGAAAACGAATCTCCTTTCTTCACTATTTATTCAGCGAAGACATCGATTGAGGTGTGTGACTTTGCGCATGCGCATTATATTTGTAGCGATACAGAACCGCTTCATCTGTCCACACTACAGCGAAGCGCTACAGTACCGATACTGTACCGGTACGAAACCCATACATTTGTGGGTTTCGTACCGATACAGTTATACCGCTACAGTACCGGTATAGTTGCTAGTGTGGACAGGTGTTGCGGTACGAAAGTAGTATCGTATCGGTACAAAATCCCTAGTGTGGACAGGGTATACAGTAAGTGTCAGCCCTGTGATGACCTGGTGACTTGTCTAGGGTGTACCCCGCCTCTCACTTATAGTCAACTGGGATAGGCTCCAGCTTACCTGCAACCCTGCAGAGGATAAGCGGTTATGGATGATGGATGGATGGATATCTATCTATCTATTTATTTATTTATACATTACCAGAAAGGTAATTGCTTTGTCATATTTTACGATAAACATCTAGTTTGAAACCTGGGCAATAATTCATGAAAATGAAAATACTTTGTCATTGATGTCAGCACTAATGTCTGTGCAAATGTGATTTGCAAACTACTATTGCAAATAAAATAATTCAGAAATAAAGCATTGAATGTTCAAATCTACTAAACAGTCTACCAGGTTTTAAGAACTTCCCCGAAACTGGTCTTCTTCACACTGTAGCTTTGTCTGTGTCTATTGTCCTATTGTTAACTCTTCTCTCCATATTCACCAAATGTTGCTGCTCATTTTGGCTCAAACTTGAAACAAAACCTAATTACTTACATCTAAATGACAATCAGTGTGACTGATAGAATCGAATGTCTCCAGTGGCTTGTCTGATCTTGTCTAATATGACAGAAAAAGCAGTAGTTGAAAACAATCAGTGTGTAGAAATGGGCACTGGAATCTGAGTAGGGAATTACATATTGCTGAGTACACTGAATGGTTTTTCTGCAATATTATGAGAGATAAGCTCTCTATATCCACCATCTACACTCTCTAAGTTGTTTGAGTAAATTTCAGATGCATAGATGCTGAGTTAGACAAGAATCTGCTGAATCTTCTGATTGCTACAACTGATTTATTTAGTTGGGATAATGGACTGGCCCAGCGCGTGCATGCACAAACCCAATAGCGATTTGTCCTTTTATGCAATTGATGTAGAAGGAAATGGGTTCAATCTATGGGCCTTGATTTGTAGTCAGATTTGTTGTCTCTGTTTTGAGATATAGTCTCAGTTTTCTATCTATCTATCTATCTATCTATCTATCTATCTATCTATCTATCTATCTATCTATCTATCTATCTATCTATCTACCTATCTACCTATCTATCTATCTATCTATCTATCTATCTATCTATCTATCTATCTATCTATCTATCATAATGGAAAGATTCATAGCAAACTTGGTAAATATTGTAAGGGATAAAGAGGCAGATGGAAGTAAATGTGTTGGCACATGAATAAATCACTGGTATACATCAGCGCACCAATATATTACTAATTTGGTTGGGGATAAGCCCACTGTTTTCCATTTGTGCTCAATTGCTATTGCCCAGAAAACAACAGACTGAGCGGTACAGCAGGGAATGTGACTTGCAAAAATCTGCCATTGTTATTTTCAAATCCACTTTGATCCAGAATTGTGATTACGTTACCACCTGCCGAGAGTCCTTCTTAACACAAAAGGTTGTATCAAAATCCTGACATCAAGAGCGGTCTCTAATTTATGCTCCCCTACATGAACTGACTAAATTAGTTTCTTGAAAACAAATAAGAAAATCAAATTCAATAGGCTTTTTGCAGGAATTGGTCACGTGTCAATTTTCCCCATAGCAACAAGCCCATGGTGGGCAAGCTAACTTGACATTCCTTGACAACCATAAGAGTTTGACTGGCGATGCGAAGCAATCCATTTCTATAATAGCTGTTTTTACCTTTTCTACTGTCTTTTTTGACCCGAATTTTCATGTGTACTTGGAAAAGGTTTGTGGTTTTAACTTCTGTCATAAGTTAAAGCGAATCATTGGCCGTAAAAGAGAGGTTTTTGGACTCAAGTTGGTCGCCGCCGAAAGAAATTCACATGCGAAATGGCGGATTTCTCAGGTATGTTTATAACTTATAATTTCTCCTTTTCTACCTTTATCATTCGCTTAATGTGTGAAGATTCTTGAAAATAAATACAGATATATCTGTAGATGTGTTTTTAGCCTATAAGAAGCAGATTTATTCCCCAATGATTCGCTTTAACTTACGACAGAAGTTAAAACCACAAACTTTTTCCAAGTACACACGAAAATTCGGGTAAAAAAAGACAGTAGAAAAGGTAAAAACAGCTATTATAGAAATGGATTGCTTCACATCGCCAGTCAAACTCTTATGGTTGTCAAGGAATGTCAAGTTAGCTTGCCCACCACGGGCTTGTTGTTATGGGGAAAATTGACACGTGACCAATTCCTGCAAATAGCCTATTGTGGTGTTTGTACATCATGAAGTCCTTACATGTGGTAACTAGTACAATGCATAATTAATAGAATCAATAGAATGTTTAAAGGAAAAAAAGTTAAATACAAGACATGCAAAATGGATTGACCTCAAGGAATGATTCAGTATCAAGGCTAACCATAACAAATTAACAACAAAGGAAGCACATAAGAAGACAGAAAACACATTTGTTGTGAAATATAGTCATATTTTATTACCATGAAAGGTTTGGATATTGCACAAGATCACTTAAACATACATGTTGATCATCATCATCAGACATCTGGCAGGTTGGTCACTTGCAGAGATATCTTTGGTAATGTATTAATTTTTAAACATGAAATTACAGGCATTTAGCAGATGCTCATATCCAGAGCAATGTACAACATACCCAGAGCAGCCTAGGGAGCAGCTGGGGGTTAGGTGCCTTGCTCAAGGGCACTTCAGCCATTCCTGCTGGTTCAGGGAATTGAACCAGCAATCTTTTGGTCCCAAAGCTGTTTTTCCAACCATTAGTCCATGGCTTCCCATGGCTATACTAATTGTCAAGCATACATGTCATCTTAATGTACAAACTGTTCCTTTATTTTCAAATGGATATTAGTTCATCCTAATGGCCCTACTATTACACCAGCACTTTTTTTTTTTTTTTACATTTATACTGTTTTACAGTGATGCTCACCACAAAACGCCAACATATATAATGTGTGATTTTGTAATTGGCCCAGTGTTTTTTTTTCCTTCTCCAAAAGTCATCTACAGATTAAGGCCAAAAAATGCAGATCGAGAAGGTCATCCATCCATCCATTATCTGCAGCCACTTATGCTGTACAGGGTCACAGGCAAACTGGAGCCTATCTCAGCTGACTATGGGCGAGAGGCAGGGTACACCCTAGACGAGTCGGCAGATCATTGCAGGGCTGACACATAGAGACAAACAACCACTGACACTCACACCTACGGTCAATTTAGGGCCACCAATTAGCCTAACCTGCATGCCTTTGGGGGAAACCAGAGCACCCGGAGGAAACCTACGCAGACACGGGGAGAGCATACAATCTCCACACCGAAGAGCCCTCATCGGCCGCTGGGCTTGAACCCAGGACTTTCTTACTGTGAGGCGACAGTGCTAACCACTACACCACCATGCCGCCTTTCAAGAAGGTCAATACCAAACAATTCCATATAAGAGACCAAAGGTCACATGACCACCATTACAATAACAGAATATGCAAGACAAAGGGAGAAGTATGCATGTGGTGATATTGATGTTGACTGTGGCATGGTTGCTAGTGCCAGATAGTTTGAGTATTTCAGAAACTGCTGGTATGATGTACAACTGCCACTAGAATTCATAAAGAATGATGCAAAACAAACAAACACCATCCAGTGAGTGATAGGTCTGTGGGCAGAAATACCTTGATAACAGAGGTTGTGTTGAACGCCTTGTGTTGAGGTAGTGTTGGTATACAGTAAATAGCCCTATTTGACAACTGTAGTAATCCATATTATGTTAAGAACTGCTTGACTACATAAAGAGAAATGACAGTATTACTTTAAGACATGAATGCTTGTCAGTCTGAAAAATTACAAGAACTTTGAACGTTTCTTCAAGTGCAGCTGCAAAAACCATCAAACTCTATGATGAAACTGGCTCTCATGAGGACCGTCCCAGGAATGGAAGACCAAGACTTATCTCTGCTGTAGAGGATATGTTCATTACAATTATCAGTGTCAGAAATCAACAGTTAACAACACCTCAGATTAGACCCAGATTAGAATGCTTCACAGAATTCAAGTAGCAGACACATCTCAACATCAACTGTTTGGGGGAGACTACATGAATCAGGCCTTCATGGTCAAATTGCTGCAAGAAACCACTACTGAGGGAAGACAAGAAGAAGAAGAGAATTTCTTGGGCTAAGAAACACAAGGAATGGACATTAGACCAGTGGAAAACTGTACTTTGGTCTGATGAGTCCAAATTTGAGATTTTTTGGTTCCAACTTCTGTGTATTTGTAAGATGCAGAAAAGGGGAACGGATGGGATCTGCATATATGGTTCCCACCGTGAAGCATGATGGAGGTGGTGTGAAGGTGTAGGGGTGCTTTGCTGGTGACACCGTTGGCGATTTATTCAAAATTTAAGGTACACTTAACCAGCATCACTACTACAGCATTCTGTAGCGACATGCCATCCCATCTGGTATGTGTTTAGTGGGACTATCATTTGTTTTTCTATAGGACAATGACCCAAAACACAACTCCAGGCTATGTAAGGGCTATTTAACCAAAAAGGAGCGATAAGGAGTGCTGCATCAGATGACCTGGCAACCACAATCACTCAACCTGAACCAAATTGAGATGGTTTGGGATGAGTTAGATTGCAAAGTGAAAGAAACTAGCCAACAAGTGCTCAGCTTACATGGGAACTCCTTCAAGACTGTTGGAAAACCATTGTAGGTGACTAAATCATGAAGCTGGTTGAGAGAATGCCAAGAGTTTGCATGTCATCAAATCTTTCAGCATCATTCTACAATGTAGAAAGTCCATCCATTATCCATAACCGCTTATCCTGTGCAGGGTCACAGACAAGCTGGAGCCTATCCCAGCTGACTATGGGCGAGAGGCAGGGTACACCCTAGACAAATCACCAGGTCATTGCAGGGCTGACACAGAGAGACAAACAACCATTCACACCTATGGTCAATTTAGAACCACCAATTAGCCTAACCTGCATGTCTTTGGACTGTGGGGGAAACCGGAGCACCCGGAGGAAACCCACACAGACACGGGGAGAACATGGAAAGTCCACATAGAAAAGCCCTTGTCGGCCACTGGGTTCGAACCCAGAACCTTCTTGCTGTGAGGCGAAAGCACTAACCACTACACCACCCTAATGTAGAAAGTAATAAAAATAATGAAAAATAATTATATATATAAATTAGAAGGTGTGTCCAAACTTTTGACTGGTACTGTTATATATACATAAATCTGAGGCTAACAATACAAATAGGCACCATTAGGGAGTAGCTGGCATTGTACACTTTAATTGTTGTTACTGTACTTCAAAGTGACTGTACGTGTATAAAAGTGAAATCATCTTTCTGAACTATTTCTGGAAGCTATTGCACATAAAGCCAATATGAAATGATCAGTTATTGCACTGTGGTTAAACACAGTGGGGGCCCTAAAAGGCAATTTCAGTTGCACATAAAGTAGAAAATAACAGTGGAGGAAAACAGACTAGCTAATTAAAGTCTTACTCAAGCAAAAATATACTGAAATATATTAATGGCACTCAATTTTACTCAAATATAAATAGTTGTCATGCTAATGATGACAGCAAACAATCGTTCTCCAAATGAGGATCCCAGATTTGCATGCTTTAGGGGATTGCTTCTCTCTCTCTCCATTAATTTAGACTGTTTGTCTGTTTATCCCTAACTTGGTAAACTGTCTCTTTAACACTAGACTCAACAGCTTCTAGCACTATTTATGTTTCATGTCATCGCTCTGGCTTGCATCATTCACCCCCTCCCACCTTCTTTTCGGCTGTTGACTATTTCAGCAGTATTAATTGCTGTTGCATTACTGAAGACCTTTTCTCTGTTGCTGATTCTGGTTTCAGTTCCTCTGGCTATAACCCTGAAATAAGAAACTAATGCACTAATATATATACACTGTGCCAATCAAGCTATCAAAGACTGATGCTCGTTTCGGAGGACGTTAATGTCCCTGCCCTCTCAGCAACAGTAGCTCTGCCTCATCAAGCTGATTAGCAATTTACTGCAACTAATGACCAGAAGGCATGCTATAAACATCAGTGTCAAGATATTAACAGCCATTTATGTGAGTAACAACACAGAAAGTCAGAGCAAACCAGAAGCTAAAGGTTTCCCCATGAAACCATTTTCTGTGGCCAGTATGTTCTTCCACTTATCAGCTACAACTTGTCAGCTATAATTTTAGCTATGGCTGTGCAGTAAGCTTTAAATCCAAGAAAATATTTAGTTAGCAGCCCTTAAATACCTTTATTTTTGCTCCTCTAATACAAAAAAAAATTATAGTAATTTGTTCAAGTTGACTCATATTGGATTGCAAAAGTACTAGGGTAAGGGTCAGGCCACGTAGTCTATATTCTATGCCAGGATCTCTGCAGGGTTTGTTTTTCTCCAGCTCACCATTCATTACTGCTTCTCCTGATCTCACCAAGCTGTGAAAAGGAGAAGGAAAGTCTTTGGGTAAATTCACCCTTTAGGTCAGAGGTATTCAAACTACAGAGGAAAGAATTGTGTGGTGATGATGTGAGATGGAAAATACCAAAAAATAAATATTTCAAAGAATGTATCAGACCTGATAACCTTTATGAATTTTGCCTAGGAGCGCTGCATTTTAATATCATAGAGCATGCTACGTATTCCACAATACTCCTAATGAGCTGTCTCTGTTCATAATAAAATGGCAGATGAGCCAATTGATATTTGCATAGGTGCTCTGAACTCTCCAATATTAACTGATACTCTCCAGAAGCCATTTCCCTTTTCATGGCTTATTTGGCCTAGTGTGAGTACGCCCTAAGAAGTGAGCCTCATGGTGGAAGAAAGGTGCTCAAGGTGGGTGCAAACAAAGCCCCTGGTATCCCCTTATTGAAATTTCCTATTGGCTTCCTGTTGGTTAGCAAATGGACTGCATGGATTGCAAATAGAACTCCATGTCAACCCATGGACCATGGAGATGGTGTGGTGCATTCAGTGGAAATTACGAGGTATACATATATGGAACCCTATGAAAATTTGAGGTACTTTCAATTAGCTTGCAACAGAAGAAACCTTACGTCCAGAAGATCCAAGGTCAGGACCTGTATAAAATTCCCATAAACCCCATTGGATGCTAAAGGATGTCCATGAAATTCCTTTAATTCCCATAAATGAAAACTCAAGGGATATTAAAATGTCCATATGTATTATAATGTCCATGTCCTCAATTTTATAACGAACTCTGAGAATTCTGATCCATATTCCAATGGGTAACTTATAAAATCCAATTTTTAAGTAAAAAAACAAACAAACCAACAAACCAACAAACCATTAAATTGGTGCCAGTTCATCATGGAACTATAATCAAATAACTAATTTGTGAGAATCCCATGAAAATTTCCAAGTGTATTATAAATATGCACTTCATTTAGCTTACTGAGTACACATTGTTCTAAGAGCATGCCAGTTTATCTTAACTTAGTACTACTACTAACTGATAGCTAACTCCCTACACATATAGACATTATTTGAGTTGTAATTTGTCATTAGGAAATGAGCATAGACCATCCATCCATGTAGCCGCTTATCCTGTTCTACAGGGTCGCAGGCAAGCTGGGGTACACCCTGGACAAGTTGCCATGTTATCACAGGGCTGACACAGAGACAAACAACCATTCACACTCACATTAGATTAGATTAGATTAGAACTTTATTGATCCCTTTGGGAGGGTTCCCTCAGGGAAATTAAAATTCCAGCAGCATCATTACAGGATAAACAGAGAATAGAAAATAGAGAAAACTTCTAGATAAATTCATCTCATCTCATCTCATTATCTCTAGCCGCTTTATCCTTCTACAGGGTCGCAGGCAAGCTGGAGCCTATCCCAGCTGACTACGGGCGAAAGGCGGGGTACACCCTGGACAAGTCGCCAGGTCATCACAGGGCTGACACATAGACACAGACAACCATTCACACTCCCATTCACACCTACGGTCAATTTAGAGTCACCAGTTAACCTAACCTGCATGTCTTTGGACTGTGGGGGAAACCGGAGCACCCGGAGGAAACCCACGCGGACACGGGGAGAACATGCAAACTCCGCACAGAAAGGCCCTCGCCGGACCCGGGGTTCGAACCCAGGACCTTCTTGCTGTGAGGCGACAGCGCTAACCACTACACCACCGTGCCGCCCTCTAGATAAATTAAATTAAATATTTACATAAACAATATAAAAAAGAATAAGATATGGAGGGAAAAAAAGGCCAGCAGGAGAGGTACTGTATTACACATTTATATTGCACATTGTCCAGTATTGCTTTTTGTCAGGCTAGGCTACTGCTCCTTCCCATCCTCTGTCCTCCTGTTACCTCTCCTCGCCCCAGAGAGGAGTTGTATAGTCTGATGGCATGAGGGACAAAGGAGTTTTTAAGTCTGTTAGTCCTGCACTTGGGAAGGAGCATTCGGTCACTGAACAGGCTCCTCTGGTTGCTGATGACGGTGTGCAGAGGGTGACTGGCATCATCCGTGATGTTCAGTAGTTTGTCCCTAGTCCTCTTCTCTGCCACCATCACCAGAGAGTCCAGCTTCATGCCGACCACAGAGCTGGCCCACCTGATCACTTTGTCCAGCCTGGATGTGTCCTTCTTGGATGTTCTGCCCCCCCAGCACACCACGGTGTAAAACAGGACACTGGTGACCACGGACTGATAGAACATCCACAGGAGTTTCCTGCAGATGTTAAAGGACCGCAGCCTCCTCAGGAAGTATAGCCTGCTCTGTCCCTTCCTGTACAAGTGGTTGGTGTTGCAAGTCCAGTCCAGCTTGCTGTCCAGCCACAGCCCGAGGCGCTTGTAGGAATTCACAGCCTCCACCTCGACTCCCTCGATCAGAACTGGTCGTGACCTTGGTGTACAGGGTGAAGAGAAGAGGGGCTAGCACTGTGCCCTGGGGTGCTCCGGTGCTGCTAATCACAGTGTCAGATGTGATGTCCTTCAGCCTGACGTACTGCGGCCTGTCGGTAAGGTAGCTGGAGATCCAGGTGACCAGGCAGGGGTCCACTCGCATCCTGTTCAGTTTGTCCTGAAGCATAAGGGGGTGGATGGTGTTGAAGGCACTCGAGAAGTCCAAGAAGAGGATCCTCACTGTGCCATTTCCCTTATCCAGATGCGAGTGGGCTCGGTGTAGCAGGTAGAGGATGGCGTCTTCCATACCAACACCTGCCTGGTACGCAAACTGCAGACAGTCCTGGGCATGTTGCACCTGGGGTCTGAGGAGGCTGAGGAAGAGCCACTCAAACGTCTTCATCAGATGTGAAGTGAGTGCCACCGGTTGGAAGTCATTCAGCTCGCTGGGCCATTTCTTCTTGGGAATTAGAATGATGCATGATGTCTTCCAGAGGGTGGGCACTCTCCCCAGCTGCAGGCTGAGGCTGAAGATGCGTTGGAGTGGTTCACCCAGTTCAGCAGCGCAGGTCTTCAGTAGTCGGGGACACACCTTGTCCGGGCCTGCTGCTTTCCTGGGGTGAAGCTTCCTCAGTTGAACTCTGACCTGGTCTGCAGTGATACGTGGAGGAGTTTGTGTTGAGGTGGGGGAGGAGGGGGCTGCTGCGAGGACTGGGGGGAGGTATGTTGAGGGAAGAAGGAGAGATGGCTGCAGTGAGGGGGAGGGTGGGGAGACGTGGGCTGGTTGAACCGGTTGAAGAAGTCATTCAGCTCATTCACCCTCTCCACTGTCCCCTCCACGACTCTGGTCTTTGTGTTGTGGCCTGTGATGGTTTTTGCACCTTCCCAGACCTCCCTCATGCTGTTCTCCTTCGGCTTCTGCTCCACCTTTCTCCTGTAACTGTCCTTAGCTTCCCTCATGCAGTGTTTCACTTCCTGCTGTGCTGCTTTCATCCCCTCCCTGTCCCTGCTCCTGAAGGCGGCCTTCTTCCTGTTGAGGACAGCTTTGACTTCCTGTGTTACCCATGGCTTGCTATTAGAGTAACACCATACAGTCTTAGCAGGGGAGACCACATCTACACAGAAGTTGAGGTAATCCGTCAGACAGTGTGTCAGCCCCTCTACAGGTATGTCCTCACAGTGTGGGCTAAGCAGCACATCCCAGTCCGTGGTGTCATAACAGTCTCTGAGGGCATCTTCCATTTCAGGGAACTACCTCCTGATGGAGCTAGTTGTTGCAGGCTGCCTTTGGACCAGGGGGGTGTACTTCGGCTGTAGACAAACCAGGTTGTGGTCAGACTTCCCTAGTGGGGGGAGGGGTGTGACTCTGTATGCATCCTTCACATTAGCATACAGCAAGTCAGTTGTCCTGTTGTTCCTTGTTGGACAGTCCACAACCTGGTAAAAAGCAGCCAAAGCAGAGTCCAAAGTAGCATGATTAAAGTCCCCAGAAATGATCATAAATGCCTCAGGGTGCTGTGTCTGCAGCCTTGCTATGACAGAGTGAATCCTCTCACATGCAGCGGCTGCATCTGCCCTCGGAGGGATGTAAACACAGTTAGTGATCACATGACTGAACTCCCTCAGCAGATAATATAGCTGCAGGCTAACAGCTAGCAGCTCCAAGTCCGGGCAACATAAGACTGTCTTTACGGAGATATGTCCTAGGTTACACCAGCAGTTGTTCACGTAGATTATGAGTCCCCCACCTTTGCCTTTCCCACATGCTTTAGTGTCTCTGTTGGCTCTCACAGCAGTGAATCCCCACAGGTCCATGTTAGCATCCGGTACAAAGTGTGTTAGCCATGTCTCTGTAAAGATAAACAAGTTGCTCTCATGATAAATCCACTGGTTGTTCAGTGTGGATAGCTCGTCGACCTTGTTCGGCAGTGAGTTCACATTCCCCATGATAATGGAGGGAATGAATGGTTTGCAGCGCCGCCAGTTGTCCGCGAGCCTAGCCTTTAGCTTAGCCCCGGCATTGCAGCCCCTGGGTCTCCACCTCAGCTCCACCGGGATGGGGTGTCATATCCTGGCACATCCCATTGTTTTCAGGGCCAGCAGCTCCTCTCTCGAATAAGCGAGAAAACTGGCTCCTGATTGCGTGTTAAAGTTAAAAATATCCATGTGATATGAAGAAAAACACACTATGTCTTCGTAAGAAGAGCAGAAAAGTAAAAAGGTGGAAAAAAGAGGTTTAAAGAGCTAAAAACTACAAAGCTACTGGAGAGGCAGTTGTCTTCCACAGCACCACACCTACCGTCAATTTAGAGCCACCAGTTAGCCTAACCTGCATGTCTTTGGGGGAAACCGGAGCACCCGGAGGAAACCCACGCAGAACATAAGAACTCCACACAGAAAGGCCCTCGCCAGCCACTGGGCTCAAACCCAGGACTTTCTTTCTGTGAGGCAACAGTGCTAACCACTACACCACCATGCCGCCAGAGTATAGACCATATCTTGATAAATGTGGCTGTGAACAATATTAAATGGCAAGACAAAAGACAATAATGGAATGGAATTGGTCAAAGAAAAAATGAATAGAAACATTCAAAGGAAACAAGGAAATAAAAAAGAGAAGGGAATAAGAGAATCGAAATGGATTTAAAGGAGAAATGAAGGTTAAAAGAGATGAGGGGATGGATGTGATAGTGCTGAGAGAGGTGAAGGGAACAATGAGGTGAAAAAAGAGAAAGGAATAAAAAGGTGAAGTGCATTTTCAGGATTTGAGTGTGTGGGCTGCAAGCTGTCACACTGGGTTAGACTCTGACACGTGAAAGCTGAAGTCATCTATGCACTTACAGGGATCGCTCTCTCTCTCTCTCTCTCTCTCTCTCTCTCTCTCTCTCTCTCTTTCTAAATCATGCACATTATGCTCTGAGGATCACAGGTTTGTATTTGTCACTATATTCTGTCTACTTCTGTATTTATATGTGTGTGTGTGTGTGTGTGTGTGTGTGTGTGTGTGTGTGTGTGTGTGTGTGTGTGCGCGCGCACTCATCTCATCTCATTATCTCTAGCCGCTTTATCCTGTTCTGCAGGGTCGCAGGCAAGCTGGAGCCTATCCCAGCTGACTACGGGCGAAAGGCAGGGTACACCCTGGACAAGTTGCCAGGTCATCACAGGGCTGAAGCGCACACTCATCTCATCTCATTATCTCTAGCCGCTTTATCCTGTTCTACAGGGTCGCAGGCAAGCTGGAGCCTATCCCAGCTGACTACGGGCGAAAGGCAGGGTACACCCTGGACAAGTCGCCAGGTCATCACAGGGCTGAAGCGCACACTCATCAAAATGATATTTTATATACACTGTAAACAAACCATATCCAGACCATATCTGTAATGTTGGAAATTCCATGCAGTTTTTGGATGGGTTTGGACAACTGAACTGTTTTAAAGCAACACTTTACATTTCTCACATTACCATAACGTCAGAGCTTGTTGACACTGAAAGAATGAACAGGTGTGAGGAAACACAAATCGCATGACTTATAATCTTCTTTTTTAGCTGAGGATTTTATTTATTTTTTATATTTTTTTTAGCAGGATGAATCTGGATCTGGGGATGAATCAGCATTCTTTTAACGTCAGTATTATTACTGATGAGGCATAATGCAGGCCTACCAAACAAGGAAAGATCTGATTCATCATTAGTGCTATTTTAAAGGAGCATTTTGTAGTTTTAGAGCCCTCTGATGACTGTTAGGTGAACTGCAATTGAAGGGTTCAAGTGCAAAAGCTGACAAGCGCCAACCTGGAAAAAATTTGAATCAAAACCATGAGCGGATTGATATCAGTGCCATCTTTCTGTTCAGCAGGTTCAGCAAAACCAGACATCTCCATTGTAAAATCCTGCTATATTCGTGGTTTTGTTTCAGAAATCGACATCTTTTTGTGTAGATTCATGAAATATGATCCTAATTAAGTCTATTTCAGTTCCATGTTGTAACACTACTAAATGTGGAAAAGTGTAAGGCAGAGTGAATACTTACGTATGCAAGACACTATACTTTTTGTATTTCAATGTTCAAGTGGCTGTTTCACAATTAGGGTATACTTTTCGGGTAAAAAAAAAAGCAAACCTCAGATTTTTGTGTTTCTCCGTTGCCAAAAATGACCTTCTGAGATGTAAATGAACTGTGCAGAATCTCAGAGCTACAGCTCATATACGGGGCGTGTTACTTGTGGTGAAAAGACAGCATATAGTATATTTCTAAAATTGACCACCTTTCCGATAGTTCACAAGAGTGACGTATGCAAAGTGAAAAAATGTTGATATGTGTCTGATTTTAAGTACAAATTTTTGAGTCCTGTACAGCAATATTTGTACATGGTGGTAACTGTAATAATAACTGAAGTGGTGACCACAGTCCTTGTCGTTTTCCAGAGAGGACACTTTTTGACAGGCAAACATTTCAACCACATGTGAAGCTCTGCTGCAAGCGTGTCTCACATCTGTTTCAAGTCTTGTTTTTTACTGTGCAACAACAGAGTGTTCTGCTTCAAAAGAGACAATTAAAAATAATAATTTACAACCTCATCATATGAGTGTTTTCTAGAGAGGACATTTTTTGATGGACAAAGGATCCTGTCAGAGGCACTTCATTTACAAAAAAAAATGTAACTTCCACTTAAATATCTTTCTATTGTGATTGAAAGTGCTGCATGCGTCCCAAAGTAAAACCCAGTTAGTGCAAAAAAAAAAAGCAATTCTGAATTTAAGCAGTAAAATTTAAATGTGATAATTAAAGTAGATATAAATGAAATGACCACAAGGTCAAAACTGAGCCTGCATTTGACTCTTACAAACATATTTATAAGAACTTATAAGAGGTTGTAGGTTGGGCTGGTGTGTCCCTGGAAAATAAGGTATAAGAAACTCCAGCATAATATCCTGAACCTAGTTGCAGGAGTTAGCTGGTGTTATTCATAAAGATGACCATGATTGTGAAACAGCCCACAGAGTCTATTTAATTATTATTTTTTAAAGTCTTTGAAGGTCAAGTCAAGCCCATATAAAATGATTGCGGAATTTGCTTTTTTTTTTCGATCCCTCCCTCCGTTCATGGTTTTATCTAGACCTGCTTAACCACAGGTGTCAAGAACCTGTCCTTCTACAATGCACCCATTAAATAAAGCAGCTGCAGTGGTGAATCCTGCAGGGATCCTCTCTGCAGGAAGGACAGCGAGAGAAGCAGAGACAAACGACCACCATTAGATCATAATGACCAAACAAACAGGCTCCTCTAGCCTTCTGAGCACCAAGTGGTTCCCTCTGTCTCGTCCGGACAATTACCCGGTAATTTACACAGGCACTATTATTTGCCTGCAATGCACAATCACTCACTTCTATTACAGCTATGGATTAGTGATGAGAGAGCAGGCCTGTGGAGAGAAGTGTGCCCTTGAGGACAGGTTTCATGTGGGTGATGTGGGCTCAGCTGGGCGCCGGCTACAAGGGAATAATAATAATAACTACAGCAGAGGACATTCTCAAATTGCGAAAATAACAAACCGCTGCAAGACTTGAAACAGAGCATCCCATTTGTTTTGATGTCAAGTGACATGGACTGCACATTTTAATCATCTTCACTATCACCATTACTATCGTTTAGCTGAGTTTTATTTGTGTAAGCTTTTAAAAGGTTAAAGGAGATATGCAGAACCTTTATTTTTAAATACATTTCTGAGTGGATAGTATCTCCATCCTTGACGCTTGTATGCTGCATAAATGGGAATAAAAAATATATATATTTTTGAGATTTAAAATCTACTGCAAAGGTAGGATTCGAGCTGCCCCGCTGAGCCAGCCAGCCCTGAGTGCATGACGTCACAGCAGTAACCGTTTTAAGGCCAAGGCCTTTGACAGCTATAGACGAAAGCTAGACTCGGCAGGTGAGAGTGGTTGCAATGGCTTCTTCATTCAGATTTATTGGAGATTCTTCGGATTCCTCAGATTGTAATACATCTGACTGTGATAATCCTGAAATTGGAGTGTGTGTGCATGCTACTGCTATACAAGTAGAACCGTATCAGTTCAAACCATCATAAAGTGAATCCAATAGTAACACGTCAGCCACGGAGGCCCCCACATTACAAAATAAAGCCAGAGAACAAAGCTGTCTAGAGAATTGGATGGAATTGAACTGACAGTCTCATGTGACTCTCATTAAAACAGGATAGGCGTTATAACTTATGCAACATACATGTACATGCATGCATTTTCACTGATAAAATGTAAAAGGCTAATTAAATAATCAGATGAACTGAGACAATCACATTCTGAAGCAAATTAAATAATCTTATACCGGTAACTTAAACACACAATACAAGTTGCATGTATTAATCTAAATGCAGGTAAACAACGAGTGTTGTTGTTGTTGTGATGTAACCAAATGAGAGTTGCATCTTACCCGTCTGTGTTCTCGCTTCTTGAAGGCCGATCTTGTGGCCGATTGTTTTGAAACAATCTGACTTTCAGTTCTTCATTCAGTTCTTTGTTCATTCGCTTCTTCCACATAAGGGCGAGATATTGCTGCTGAAGCAAGCATATCCAGCAGAGAAATCAGATGGCTGGTCCACTCATTCTCCATTTTCTCCATATTGAGTACTCCGCCATTACTGCTCGGCTCACACTCCTGGAGAACTGGTGCAACTGAACTTACTTTCCTTTTCTTGTAGTTTTCTTTTCCTTTAATTGTTGGTACTGCACCCTCTTTCAATATGGGCTTATAGGCAACGCTCCTCAACAGATCAGAGGTTTTGTACAAGTCATCAGTAAAATGTTCCCATGAATTTCTTGCAAAACGTGTCCAAATCTTTGCAGTTTGAACATTCTTTGGTCATGAATGCAACATAAACCCACCTTCTGTCGAGTTGCTGCACCCACCAGCAACACATCTTTGTGGCATGGTGATAAATTAGCTCAAAATGGAGGATCGGAGTTGCAGTCAGCTCTGTGTTTTAGTATAGCGGAAATAGCGATGAGGCTGATAGCCTTCCTGCTGTGACGTCACAGATGTCAAGGTCATTCACTCAGACCGCTACCTATATAAACCATTTTAATCATAAAAATTACTATATTATATTTATTGTTAACACTTACAACTATTCCTATGCACGTCTCATAAAAGGCTGTAGATACAGCTTCATCCTCATCTTCATCCAGGATCATATGTCATGATGTTTGAATTACTGTTTTATTTGTAAAGGGTGGGAGAGTTGAATGTGGATGTTTACTCGTGACAAATGACATGAGCCGTAGTTTTCAGCATTACTACCATGAGCATCAGCAAACAAACATCAAGCTGCAGCTTAAATTTAAAATGATGTAAAGAAATTAATAAACTCAACATGACCCTACATGTAAACCTAGATGCTGGATTTTGGATTTATGTGAGGCTGATTTTGAAAAGCACTATATCAATAAAATTTAATTGCATCACATTGAATTAAATCATTTCTTCATAATAATTAACAAATGTCACATGATATGGATGCAATAAACAATAGACATGTTTTAAAAGATTGCTTGTACTAGCAATGTTAAAAGAAGCTATTTGCAAGAGCTGGTACTTGCCCCAGGCAAATATTAATACAATATTAAAATGGCACATGCTGTCATCAGCTAAGAAGAATAGACTCGTCTGACAGGGTTGTAGAAATCTGCCGGTGGCACTGTTCCACTGACATGTCTGGTACCGGTACATGTGTGTGCATCACTTTGTGGTGGAACATGGATTAAAACCTTGTAAGGCCCACTGTTTAAAAATTACAACATTAGCTTTAGCGCTCCTAAAAATACACCTGTAAATCTCATCTCATTATCTCTAGCCGCTTTATCCTTCTACAGGGTCACAGGCAAGCTGGAGCCTATCCCAGCTGACTATGGGCGAAAGGCGGGGTACACCCTGGACAAGTCGCCAGGTCATCACAGGGCTGACACATAGACACAGACAACCATTCACACTCACATTCACACCTACGGTCAATTTAGAGTCACCAGTTAACCTAACCTGCATGTCTTTGGACTGTGGGGGAAACCAGAGCACCCGGAGGAAACCCACGCGGACACGGGGAGAACATGCAAACTCCACACAGAAAGGCCCTCGCCAGCCCCGGGGCTCGAACCCAGGACCTTCTTGCTGTGAGGCGACAGCACTAACCACTACACCACCGTGCCGCCCACACCTGTAAATGTTATGGTTTTTTAAAGACCGCATTTATATAGTTAATGGATCCTATTCTTTAGCCTTACAATTCTATTGGATAGTAAATGTGTGTATTCTTGTGTTTCACATGACGTTACAGCCACCTCATTAGTTATTCAAAACTTTAGCTGGTGGTCTACCAAAGCTCAGTTGACAAAGCGTTTGTACGGAAAAGGTGCATTGCTCGCATGAAAAATGCCTTATGTGTGCATTGTTTTAGGTTGTTCGAATCGATCAGACTGTGAAACTGATAAAAGTTTCTTCAGGGTTCCCCGTGAGCTAATAAAAAAGGGTGAACGAAAACAGGATTTCACAAAAACATGTCGAGAAAGGTGGCTTTTGAACCTCTCACTGAAATCGAAGGGAGCCGAGTTGAAGCATGCTTGAGTTTGCAGTGATCACTTGGTGAAAGGTTTGTATCTCTCTCTCAGCTATGTCCTTAGGGTTTTCCAAGTACTTTTCTTGCTATGTGTCGTTATTTTATGGTACTTTTTTTCATCACAAAGCACTGTTTCTTTGCTTACTCCTCACTCCTCACAAAGTCCATATGCATGAAGGTTGTGACAAAATTCTTACCCAGCCGTACAGTTACAATGCACCATGATTACTTCTCCGTTTTGTTTAACTAAGATCCAGGTCTTTAAAGGGGTTACTGATGATCTTTGTGAGAGATTTACCTGAGAGATAAGAGCCAACACAAGTGAGAATCAAGTGAACTGTTGTTTGTTTATGTCTGTGAAGATTCTCAGTCATCCAGGTCATAGTGAACTGTGGGTGGTCTTCATTCTTGAAGACGTTTCACCTCTCATCCGAAAGGCTTCTTCAGTTCTGTCTGACTGGTAGGTCTTCAAGAATCTTCAAGCAAGTCCAGTTTCTCTTTTTTACCACCCACAGTGTTGTTTGTTTACACTTCAACTTGCAGCGCTTCGTTGTAAAGACGCGAACGAAAAGCTTAAAAAAATCATACTTACACGGGCAAAAATCCTTACACGCAATTCATTCAGCAGCAACTTGATACCGAGGTCCTTTACCCAGCAACGTACAAAAAAGTTGTAAGCCTCCATACTCTTCCACGCTTTCATCTGTTTTGCAGTGTAGAAGGACGTCTGTAACACCAGGTAGTTCGAGATGTCGGGGAACTCGACTGAAGGGTAGTTTTCGAGATCGTATGACAAATCCTTCTTTCCCAGACTGTAGGGGTCGATTCCATTGCACATAGCAATCTTCTGAATATATCTAAAGCCAGCAGTGGCTTCTAGATTACGAGCATACTCTGATAAGTTATTGCTAGTTGTTTGCACTACGGCAGCCATTTTGGTTTGCTAGACCACCAGCTGTTTTACCAGAAGTGAAATTGCTAATAAAAGTCACGTGACTGAAACCTAAGAATAATGCCTGGCCATCTGGCCATGAACTTATTCGACCTGCAAACTTTCCTTGAAGCTCATTTCCTTGTTTTATTGGATTGGATATAACAAGATTGAAGTCAGTAACATGCCTGAAATATTTTTGTGGTTATTACATGTAGATACTTAGTTACTCTGGAATACATTTGTCAAATTAGATTTGAGCTTGTTATGTCTGTGTTGTAATTCTACAACATTGGGTGAGTTGGTCATCAAAGCATCATGTGCACCTCACATATTACATGGGGACATTGCACTTCATGTCCTCATATGGAAATAAAATATTAGAATAGAATAATAAAAATGGGCGGCACGGTGGTGTAGTGGTTAGCGCTGTCGCCTCACAGCAAGAAGGTCCGGGTTCGAGCCCCGTGGCCGGTGAGGGCCTTTCTGTGTGGAGTTTGCATGTTCTCCCCGTGTCCGCGTGGGTTTCCTCCGGGTGCTCCGGTTTCCCCCACAGTCCAAAGACATGCAGGTTAGGTTAACTGGTGACTCTAAATTGACCGTAGGTGTGAATGTGAGTGTGAATGGTTGTCTGTGTCTATGTGTCAGCCCTGTGATGACCTGGCGACTTGTCCAGGGTGTACCCCGCCTTTCGCCCGTAGTCAGCTGGGATAGGCTCCAGCTTGCCTGCGACCCTGTAGAACAGGATAAAGCGGCTACAGATAATGAGATGAGAATAATAAAAATGTAATGTCTATAGTGATTCAAAAGTTCAATTTTTTTTTGTTACAATTTGGAGTTTTGACCAGAATTAAATAAAGGAATACATTATTTATGGTTGCAGTATTTGAAGCTCGTTCTGCAGCAGTATTTAAAACGTTATCTGCATCTTATTTTAAAAAATACTGTTCCTGGGATGGGTGGCACAGTGGTGCAGTGGTTAGCACCATCGCCTCACAACACGAAGGTTCTGAGAGAGAGAGAGAGAGCATAGAGACTAAAGCAGAAATTGAGCATTCTCGCATTCTTTATGTCTCATACATAAATGTATAAATGGCACTTTATATGTAATTTCTATTCAACTTCCTTGTTAAAGGAACACCATCTCTATGCAATGCTGCTGCATATTCACTACTCTAGAATGGGCTTCACTGGGCTTTCATCTGAGTAGCTAAGGTCTAAAACACATGGAAGAAAACCCAGCTTCTTTCCTTTCTACTCTGGTTCTGTTTTCTCAGAGGGTTGTATGAACATCACTTCTGGGCACAACAGCACTGTAGGCTTTTGGTGTGGTGATTACAGACTACAAGCTAAAATGATCTGTATAAGCGTCATGTCTTCATGTCTATTCTCTTTGTTGCCTTCAGATATTTGAAGCATTTTTTTCTAAATTATATGCCTTACAATCCCTAAACTTCATGATTAAGGATTTTTTTTCTTCTTCTCAGAATCATGTTCCATTATTGGTACTCTGAATGAATCATTTAAACAGAGAAATCATCATAATAGTACACTCACTAGCCACTTTTTTAGGAACTTGCTCTTGATTCTAAGGTTCTGCACTGCAAAAACCCGGCTTACAAAAACAAGAAAAAAAAGTAATACAATTAGGAATATTTTACTGAAAATAAGCAAAATTATCTGCCAACAGAACAAGAAAATTTGACTTGGCAAGATTTTTAAAAACAAGTAAATATATCTAGCTTTAGAAACCCCACAGATGTCTTAAAACTAGTGTATTTATACTAAAAACAAGTAAAGTTATACTACTCATTTTAACATGCTAGATACTTTGTCCCCCAACCAACAGTTTGACTATTTCATCTGGGCATATTGGTGTGCTCTGTTTAAGTAAGTGTTTATACCAACTGAGACCGCCAAATAAATCACAATCAAAACAATAAACCAATCCATTTTGTAGCCTATTTTTGTTGCCAGATTGACAATACAACAATTCATTTAATTTAGTTATCTGTTTTGTGTTAAGAGATTAAAAGAAAGGATAAGATGCTTGAAATAAGAAATTCTGACTTTGACAAACTTGTCATGGTTAATATAACACCGATGAAATTATGGTAATTCTCATTTTAAGACAGAACTTACTCATAACCAGTAATAAAATCTCAATAACAAGTTATAATACCTTATTAAGATAATTGAGGGAAAAAATGCTTAAAGTAAGTGAAATACTCTTACACAAAACCTGCCTGGAAAGGAGAATTATCTTGGCAGACAAATAACAAGCATATTTTGTCTTGATTTAAGATATTTAATCTTGGTTAGATTTTACTTTTTGCAGTGTGGTTCTTGGCTGGCAGTAGTGGAACCCAGTGCGGTGTTCTGCTGTTGCATGCTGAGATGCTTTTCTGCTCACCACGGTTGTAAAGAGTGATTATATGAGTTACTATATCCTTCCTGACAGCTCAAACCAATCTGGTGTGGGTTTCCCTGAAACATCATAGCATAAAGATCATTGTTAAATGGTAGCACGAGCATCACAATGAACACTCTCTCTCCTAGTTAAGATGCTCTTAGCTTTAAGGGGCTTTTGGGAAACCCACCCCTGGCCATTTTCCTCTTACCTTGCTTATCAACAAGATGTTTCTACACACAGAACTGTCGCTCAAGCAATGATTTTTTTTCAACACCATTCTGTGTAAACTCTAGAGACTGTTGTGTGTGAAAACCCCAGGAGATCAGTATGGATATACAGTGCTCAGCGTAAATGAGTACACGCCCTTTGAAAAGTAGCATTTTAAACAATATCTCAATGAACACAAACAATTTCCAAAATGTTGACAAGACAAAGTTTAATATAACATCTAACTTATAACGTGAAAGTAAGGTTAATAATATAAACTTAGATTACACATTTTTTCAGTATTACTCAAATTAGGGTGGTGCAAAAATGAGTACACCCCACAACAAAAACTACTACATCTAGTACTTTGTATGGCCTCCATGATTTTTAATGACAGCACCACGTCTTCTAGGCGTGGAACGAACAAGTTGGCGACATTTTGCAACATCAATCTTTTTCCATTCTTCAACAATGACCTCTTTTAGTGACTGGATGCTGGATGGAGAGTGATGCTCAACTTGTCTCTTCAGGATTCCCCATAGGTGTTTGATTGGGTTCAGATCAGAAGACATACTTGGCCAATGAATCACTTTCACCCTGTTCTTCTTCAGAAATCCAACAGTGGCCTTAGATGTGTGTTTAGTCATGTTGGAAAAGTGCACGACAACCAAGGGCACGGAGTGATGGTAGCATCTTCTCTTTCAGTATAGAGCAATACATCTGTGAATTCATGATGCCATCAATGAAATGCAGCTCCCCGACACCAGCAGCACTCATGCAGCCCCACATAAGGACACTGCCACCACCATGTTTCACTGTAGGCACCATGCATTTTTCTTTGTATTCTTCACCTTTGCGACGCCATACAGTTTTGAAGCCATCAGTTCCAAAAACATTTATCTTGGTCTCATCACTCCAGAGTATAGAGTCCCAGTAGTCTTCATCTTTGTCAGCATGGGCCCTGGCAAACTCTAGGCAGGCTTTTTTGTGCCTGGGCTTTAGGAGAGGCTTCTTTCGTGGACAGCATCCATGCATACCATTCCTCTGCAGTGTACGCCGTATTGTGTCACGGGAAATAGTCACCCCAGTTTGGCTTTCTACTTCTTTAGATAACTGCAGTGAACTTGCATGCCAATTTTCTTCTACCCTTCTCATCAGAAGACGCTCCTGTCGAGGTGTTAACTTCCGTGGACGACCTGGACGTCTCTGTGAGATGGTTGCAGTTCCATCTTTCTTAAATTTTTGTACCACTTTTGTTACAGTATTCTGACTGATAAGTAAAGCTTTGTTGATCTTCTTGTAGCCTTCACCTTTGTGGAGTAAATAAATTATTTTCTTTGGGGAATTCTGAAGAGACAAGTTGAGCATCACTCTCCATCCAGCATCCAGTCACTAAAAGAGGTCATTGTTGAAGAATGGAAAAAGATTGATGTTGCAAAATGTCGCCAACTTGTTCATTCCATGCTTTAAAGACGTGGTACTGTCATTAAAAATCATGGAGGCCATACAATGTACTGGATGTAGTAGTTTTTGTTGTGGGGTGTACTCATTTTTGCACCACCCTAATTTGAGTAAAACTGAAAAAATGTGTAATCTAAGTTATATTATTAACCTTACTTTCACGTTATAAGTTAAACAGATGTTATATTAAACTTTGTCTTGTCAACATTTTGGAAATTGTTTATGTTCATTGAGATATTGTTTAAAATGTTACTTTTCAAAGGGGGTGTACTCATTTACGCTGAGCACTGTATGTAGTATGGATATATGTAGTATGTTGTATGGAGAAAAATGAATCCATTCAGGTTGTATTCAGAGTTGAGCCTTTAGTGCGTGTCATGAGGATTCAATATTGAAATTGCACACATCAGTATTCAGACCATAGGCCTAATTCTGAACTTAACTGCTATTCAGAAGCTGAACAAAGGATTTTGGCTTAAAGGAAGTAGTATGTAGTAGGAAGTAGTAAAAATCACACATTTCATCTTACATCCTCATTTTCTATCACTGATTTTTTTTATGGCTTAAAGCCAAGCGATGTGCTTAAAAGCAGCTGCCTAGACTCTGTCTCTAGTGTTTCCATTCAAGAAAAATCTGGCAACCACAGAGGCACCAATCTGATAACTACACAGGTAATTTGCATGCTATGAATCCAGAGCATGGAAAATTGACGCAAGGATATACATAACCATTTCTGAATACACCTAACTTTCTCCATGTAATCATGAATGTAAATTTTGGACTTAATTCACATATCTGAATACA
Organism: Neoarius graeffei; assembly: GCF_027579695.1. Taxonomy (NCBI): domain Eukaryota; kingdom Metazoa; phylum Chordata; class Actinopteri; order Siluriformes; family Ariidae; genus Neoarius; species Neoarius graeffei. The sequence goes on from NC_083578.1 coordinate 73,702,879, forward strand.
AACCATAATATGGTTCTTTGTACAGTAAGAGACTAAGGACTTCCTGAATTGTAGAAAAAGGCAACTCGACTGGCTGAGCTGTTATACGTATCTGTGATGGCTTCGGACTTGTTACCCTCTTAGAGCTACACCTTGCTGACATTCATAATTAAAGCATTTAATTGCAGTTGTGTTGTTTCTGGTGGCTTGGCACAGATTGGAGAGGCAATACAATTCTCGTGATCTTGAAGGTTGTGTCTGCATCAATTAAAATCACATTTTTCCTTTCATTCCTGGGACATAGCTCCAGCTCCTGGCATTTCTGCTCAGTACCTGTCATTAGATAGCCAATACAAAACAGCAATGAAACAGTCATAAATGATTGCAGACAAAGATTGATCATAGTAGAGCGCCGCATGTGTTAACAATATTGTTGTTAAAAAGGTCAAGTGGCCTGTTAATGTGAAAGCCCAGACTCATAGCTGATTGTATTCTGTCTGGGCCAAGACAAAACTACTGTTATAGCGAATGCTATACCATGATTACTAAGGAACATATAGAGGAAAATATCTACAGCATTTGGGAATAATTATATATTATTCATGGAAACAGGGGGTCACAGGGCTTTCTGAGAGCAAATCAACATGATAATCGCAAGTGTCTGTTCCTCCTGCAACTCACACTTCCTGAAATGCACAATTTAAGTACATTACAATTGGCAGAATTGCTCGTCTTCTCTGGAGGGACATCATAACACTGTGAGGATGGCAGCATCCAAAGAACTGAAAATGGATGTTGTCTTGTGTAAGTGTAAATAATGTGAGATAAGGCCACTGACTAGAGTTGCGAGGGGTTTTTTTTGTGCAACAAATTGTGCAACAATACTTTTGAGAGGTCCCAAAGACCATTGTTAAGCATTGTTTCTTTCCTGCTCTCACACCATCCTGGCATCACACTCTCATCATCACCAACATCACCCATGTTTTGACATTGACGTCATTGCTGTCTGTGTATATTTATCTACTGTCCTTCCCAACCAGATCGCAAATACAGTATGTAAAGCCCCAGTGATGGCACTCACTTACCACCTTCATCTGGCCCACATACAACTGTGAAATGGCAGTGATGAATTCATCCAAACTCGGCTGTCAGAACAGCCCCAAACTCAACCTTGATGAGACGTCAGTGGGTAAAAATGTCTACACTTCCTTACTGAAATAGCAGTTTTTGTGATGCAAGGCCAAAAATCAGCATTAATCATGTCAGATGTTTTTTCACATCTATAATGTGATTTTTAAAGTCAAGCAAAATTTAAGAGAAAATTAATCAGGAAACACTCCGTACCCAACCCCCCCCCCAAAAAAAAACAAACAAACAAACAAAACCGTTACATAAGTGTACACTCCATTCTAATTAATATTTTGTGGAAGCACTCTTTGCACTTATTATAACAGTAAGTTTTTCTCTGTTTCAGCATTTCACATCTGGACTTTACTTTCTGATTCCACTCTTCCTTGCAAAACAAGTTCAAGCTCCTTCAGATCTCTTGTGCACAGCCTTGGGTCATAGGCGTTCTATGGGATTGAAGTCTGGGCTCTGGGCCTTTCCAGGACTTTGATTCTTTTCTGAAGCCATTCTTTGGTTGACTTGGATTTGTGCTTTGGGTTATTATCCTGTTGGAAGATGAAATTCCTCTTCATCTTCACATTTCTGGTATAGGTCTGCAGGTTTTATGCCAAAATAGCTTGATATTTGGAGCTATTATTTGTCACAGTTATCTTGCGTACAGCCCCTGTTCATACTATAAGTGTGAATCTCTCTCTCTCTCTCTCTCTCTCTCTCTCTCTCTCTCTCTTTCTCTCTGTGTGTTAGCCCAGCAATAGCCTGGTGACCTGTTCAGGTTGTACCTGGCTTTTCACCCAATGTCAACTGGAAGTGGCTCCAACTCACCCATGACCTGCCATATCCATTGCTTGTAGAAAATGGATGGATGGAGCCCCTGTTGCAGCTGAAGAAAAACAGCCCCAAAGCATGATGCTGCCATCACCATGCTTCACAATAAAAAACAGTTGGATAGATGAACAGATATTACATTACAGTAATGGGATTTAGCAGGTACTCTTATCCAAAGCAACATACCCAGAGCAGCCTGGAGAGCAGTTGGAGGGGGGGTTTAGGTGCTTGCTCAAGGGCACTTCAACCATTCCTGCTGGTCCATGGAATTGAACTGGTGACCTTTTGGGCCCAAAGCTGCTTCTCTAACCACTAGGCCATGGCTTCCCCCCAAGGGATAGAGCCCTTGTTGCAGGTGAAGAGAAGCAGCCCAAAAGCATGATGCTGGCTTCACCATGCTTCACAATAGAAAATGGATGTAAATGGAAAATGGATGGTGGATGGATAGAGCCCCTGTTGCAGGTGAAGAGAAGCAGCCTCAAAGCATGATGCTGCCATCATCATGCTTCACAGTTGGCAAGTTATTATCTGGAAGATTATTTGAGCATTCAAACTTTCTCTCATCATATCATACCGTAGTCTCATCAGACCATCAGAAGTATGCTTACGTGGATTGTGGTGATTGAAAGTATATTTTTTATTATTTTACTTTCAAATTTTAAAGCTAGGATGTTCCTTTTTGTCCAAAATGGCTTCAGTCTTGCCACCCTTCTCCAAAGCCCATATATTGCTATCCCAGTAGGATGCAGCCACAATTGATTCAAAAAAATCCTTCAGGAAGAGCTGATTTTTATTCTGCGTTATCCAAAATGAATTTCATTGTTAGCATCTGTATACTCTTCATATTTGGACATGATTTTGTGTGATTGCTTAACAGCTCTGCAGTCCCCATTATAAATGGCGTGCACACTTCCGCAACCAAGATGCCATATTTTTTCATTCCAATCATTTTCCTTAATAATTATTATTTGTATTTTGTTTTTCTCTTGAATTTTGTCACATTGTCACAAACTCAAAAAGGATATGGTTTTATAAACATGTCTGACATGATTTCTCTTTATATTTCTGGCTTTACATGACAAAACCCTGCATTTTCAATATAAGACATTTTTTATTGACTGTGTATCTCAAGCATAATATGGAACAGCACAAAGTTGAAATGGCACAAAAATGTAGATGTAATTGGCTGTGTTTTGGCCATTTTTAGCTCTAATTCCAGATGCTGTGAATGCTTCATAAGACTGCTTAATATGGTGTAACTTTAGCCTCCAATACACTTTACCATAATCAACCCTTATGTTCCAGCCATCTGCTGTTAAGGCTTTGTGTGTAACAAGCTATAAGGTTCGCTCAACAAAAGGCCATTGAAGAGTATCTATATTGTGTTCCAGAGATGAGCAAGGGCATAGATGAAACTCTTAGCAGCAGTATATGTCTTTTGTCTCCTCCCAAGTTCATTCAGCATGTACGTCAAACTATAGAAATCAATAAACAGAGCTCCATATGTAGGAATGATTCATTTACATTTAAAAGTATTTTATTAAATTTATAAAGCTTTGCAGTTTGGCATGTGCTATACACTGTTATAAACTATACATTAGAATCAGTGGGGTCTCTACCCTTGAAGAGGGCCTGAAAGCAAATTAAATTCCAATTATTGCTAATTCCCTGAGTGATGCAAAGTGACCATGACATCCGCAAGCACGCAGGAAACAGACAGGGCTGCATCAAAAAACACAAATGAAAAGGCTCTGGCAAAGAAGAGAAATGAAATGGTACAAATAGGGATAGTCAGTAAAAAGTAAAAGTGAAATATATATTTTTGGCCCAGTGAGAATTCACAAGGAATTTTAGTTGGCAGATGTTCCTTTGTCACAGAAAAAAGGAACAAATGAATCAATTGAAGGAAAAAAAATTAACAAGTGTTGCCAGGCAAAACAAACCTCGCCCAGCAGCACTTATTTTATATCTATATGTTGGTAATATTTCTCAATCATCAGCTGTCAGGTTATAGTCTTATGAAAATCCATGACCTTGAGTTTGACATTTCGAAGTCATTCAAGGTCAAAGGTCATGGCAGCAACTGAAAACCCATATGGGACTTCTTATATGTTGATAATGGTAAACATCTAGCTATCATGAACCATTTTAAAGTTGTAGCCCTTTGAAAACCCATGACCTTCAGTTTGATCTTTCAAGGTCACTCAAGGTCAAAGATCATGGTGACAAATGAAACCCATATGGCACTTCCTATAAGTTGATGAGGGTAAATATCTGTCTACCATCAACCATTTTCAAGTTACAACCCTCTGAAAATCCGTGACCTTGAGTTTGACCTTTCAAGGTCACTCAAGGTCAAAGATCATGGTGCCAAATGAAAGGCCATATGGGAGTTCTTATATGCTTATAATAGTAAACATCTGTCTATCGGCAACCGTTTTTGAATTATAATGGAAAATATGTTATTTTGACCAAAAGGTTGACCTTTCCGGTGACCTTGGCCTTCACCTTGACACGATTACCCCCAAAATTTAATCAGGTAATCTACAAACCATTGCCCACCTATCCTGAAAATTTGAAGTCAATCAGTGCAACCGTCTAGACGCTAGATTGTTAACAGACAGACACACAAACAAACAAACAAACTGCACTGATTACAATACCTCACCCCACTTACTCCGTCACAGGCGAGGTAAATATACATAAAGCTACGTATATAGAGATGACATATAAAATCCTACAATGAGTGCAAGATAAATTATAAATTGATAAACAGTATGTACACATGAAACAGAATTGTTGACATTGTGTTACCTCCATATTTAACATGTACAGAATTACTAGCACTGTTATATACTGTCTGAGAAAACACGCACTTAGCTTGTCAATGAGCAGAGTTACAGCTTGGGAAAGGTTTCAGAGAAGCACAGAGAGAAAAACAGAGCAGGAGGAGTTACAGTTATGGTCAGAAGTTTACATACAGTGACATAAATGTCATCTTGGATATGAATGTCATGGCAATATTGGGCTTTCAGTAATTTCTTTGAACTGTTCTTTTTCTGTGGCAAAATGTACAGCATACATCTTTAATAAAAAAACACTTTAGTGCACAAGTTTTAATTTTCTTTGGGTTTTCTGAAATCAACACAGGGTCAAAATTATACATACAGCACACCTATAATTTGGGTAAAATGTCTCTTCTCAAGATTCACCTTGACCAAATATTTTTGTTTACCATGAACAAGCTTCTGGCAGAATTCTGGTTGGATATTTCATGACTCTTCATGGTCGAATTGGTAGAGTTCAATAATTTTTTTTCTTGGCATGGACTTGACTTATAAGCACGGTCCATATATTTTCAATAGGGTTGAAGTCAGGACTTCTTTCAAGCTTAATGTTAGCCTGCTTTATCCTCCACAACCAGCTCTAATGTGTGTTTGGGTTCAGTGTCCTGTTGTAACTCCCAAGTTCCAAGTCATGTTCAAGTTTCTGATGGTTTATGCTGAAGAATTCTGAGGTAGTCCTCCTCCTTCATTATTCCATCCACTTTGTGCAATGAACCAGTTCCACAGGCAGCAAAACAGCCCCAGAGCATGATGTTCCTACCACCACCAGCTGGTACAGTGTCCCTCTGTACATGGTGGTCATTGTGGCCAAACAACTCAATCTTTGTCTCATCTGACCATACAGCTATCCTCCAGAAGGCTTTTTCTTTGTCCGTGCAGTCAGCTTCAAACTTTAGTTAAGCTTGAAGGTGTCAATTTTGGAGCAGGGGGTTATTTCTTGGATAGCAGCCTTTTAGTCTATGGTGATGTAAAACTCACTGAACTGTAGACAGTCATCTATCAGCTTCCAGTTCATGGTTCCCAGGTTGTTCCTGACCATCCAAACCAATTTCCTTTCAGCTGAGGGTGACAGTTTGGGTTTTCTTGAAGCAAAGTGGCTTGGCAAAGTGACTACAGTACACCTCACAGTAACTTGGACACAATTGTTTGAACTGATCTTGGAATTTGCAGTTGTTTAGAAATGGCTTCAAGAGACATTCCGGAGTTGTGTATATCTGTGATCCTCTTTCTCAGATCTGCACTGAGCTCCTTCGACTTTCCCATTTTACTGTGTGTTCGTCAATCCAGTGAATGATGTAAAGAAACCCTTTTTATGAAAGCACAGAGAAGCTACCAGCTGTAGTCAATCATAATCACTAACAGGAAGTTAAGAGACCTTGGTCTTGGCAAGAGAAGAGACATTTTGGAAGTTTCAGCACCTCTGAATTAATAATCTAAATGAGTGCATGTACATTTTTGACACTGTATGTATAATTTTGACCCTGTGTTGATTTCAGAAAACCCAAAGAAAATTAAAACTTCTGCACCAAATTCTAGTGTTTTTTTTTTATTAAAGCTGTATGCTGTACAATCATTCTGCCACAGAAAAAGAACAGTTCAAAGAAATTACTGAAAGCCCAAATATTGCCGTGACATTCATATCGAAGATGACATTTATGTCACTGTATGTAAACTTCTGACCACAACTGTATATGCTTAGATTTTGAAAGCTGGACATTTCTTTATGTTCATTTTATGAACTTTAGTCCATCAGCATACTTTGTTTATGAGAAGTAGCCATTTAAGTTATTCTCACCATGAATGCTATAATTACACTGTATAAGGTAACCATTGAAAGGGATAACTCTTTGAACATCTCTGTTGCTGCTTCATACAACACTCACCTTTCGTTCTCTTCCCTGGTGAGGTCTCCCATGAGGTTCTGAGTTTTTCCATCTAGTTACAAGCAGTGAATATGTGCTGCTACCATGGTTGAGTGATACAGTCTTCTGTTTGGCGTGCTAATACAGATACGTTGGCTGGATTTGGTGTTCTCATTATGTCCCCTCATATCTCCACCAGGTGCTTTGATTCAGTCCTACATCCCCCTGCTATGTTAGCTGTTTCCTAACAACAACACTGACTGGAGTCAGTTTCCCTCTCTTCAGCTTTCATTCTCCTCGCTGGTTAGCTCAGATGTTTTCCACACTCCCTACTGTTTACTGACTAGCAGGCCTGTAGCTAACACAGCTAGTGCAGGTGAGGCACTGGTTCCGGGGAAATATGGCTGTATAACAGCAGTATTTATTCGAAATGGCGGATGCATACAGTATATAATCAGTGTTTAACTGTAGTTACTGAGTAATGCAGAGTATTTACTGAATAATGTGCTTTAAAATTGAATAACTGATTACCAGCCTGGGGTAATTAAGCTGGGATAGATTGCAGATGCCAATTATTAGCTGCACTTCTAATGGATCAGAAGGTTATTTTTGTATAACATCACGGCTGTAGCACGAACAACAGGTTAATATTAATACATTCATTCTAATACTTTATTGTTTCTATACTAATAGCTCATATCTGGGGACTTGTGTGGTGGACGTGCTATGTAATCTAAGACAAATAATAAACTTGTTTTAAAAAAAAAGAAGTAAAATGTATAACAACTTTCCACATCATTCAATCTAACTATAAAGCATTAAAATGTGAATTGTGTTGTACATTAATAAACAGACTCCAAACCATGAGGTTATACTAAAATAATTCACTTCAGGGTGGCGATGACACTCAGATTCGCGTCACACTACAACACACCACCTCACTGTGGATTATTTTGGTGCCAGGAATGCAGGTGAATGCAGATGGATGTAAAAGCTGAAAAAAAGTTTATTCAGGCAAGCTGGCAGACAAATCCAAATCGTGAGGCAGAATGCAGAATCAAAAAACAGGCAATGGTCAGGCGAGGCACGAATAGGATATCAGAGGCAATATTAAAAAGGCAAAGTCCAAAGTACAAAACAACGGCAACCCACAAAATCAGAGCAATAAACAAAAGGCTTGCTAAAGTCAGACACACAGAACTGAGCATAAGTTTGCACAGACTGAGCGCTGTGAGAGTGTAAGGACAAAACACCACATCTCATCACCAAAAAAAACTGTCCAACAACTTTCTGACATTTTTCTAAAGCACAAGCATGATGCATTAATGCCCTATAGCTAACTAGTTAATAACTATACGTCATTACGTAACATTAGCTACAACATCTCTGTTAAAATCCCCACACATTAAAATAAATAGATGTTAAAATAGAAAGCATATTTGTAAATATTACTTTCTTTGGTTAAAACTGTTATGAAAATGGTTTAAAAGGGTATTTCATAAAGGTTAAAATACTTTGATAAAAGGATTAAAAGTGTAATAAATAAGTTTAAAAGATACAAATGGACATTTCAATATTTAATTTTATTTTGAAAAGTTCATAGTGAAAGGAGGAAGTACTGATTGAGAGTAAGGATAATACTGGTCATTCATTGGTTGAAGGTGCATGATTTAAGGTACAGACAGGAAGAGAGAGTGTGTTTTTTGGGGGAACTAGACAAACAGCACGGACAAGAGATGGCGGGGTCACATCACGGCGAGTGTGTAAATTGCATTGAGATAAAGTGTGTAGTTTTCAGTATCTAAAAGACTGTCTGCTCGACATTCTGAAACTGAATACTTGATCTACAGTACACCTGGTTTGTGAGCAACTAGAGACATTTCTATTTGAAGTTTCTTTTGTAGTTGCGCACGTGTTTAGCTACCTTGTAAGCTAGTTCAGAGTGTGTTACTAGCATTTATTCATAAAAGCGAATGGACTCTTAGCCACTGTATAGCTAACCCCGCTAACGCTATCGGCTGTGACTCATCGTTTCAACGTGGAACCCTGAGGATTTATCTGAAACACTGCTAGTGTGTGCAACAAGTCATCATTCGGACGTTGTCGCTTGCTGCCTGGGAAAGATGACAACTGCCTACAGCTTCGCCCCTCACCAGAGACTCGGACTGGGTAGACTGTTGCTGTTTGGACTTGATTTTCACTCGGAGGTAATATCTGTAATTTTTTTTTTACACCGCTCTGTAGACCGAGTGGATAAATACTGTGGATTTCCTCACGCTCAAGCATCATAGCATCAGGCCTGCAACAAGGGGTTTCTTTTGTTTTGCCAACTGTGTGTGTGTGTGTGTGTGTGTGTTTGAGTGTGGACCCACTGAGTTAGAATTTGAGTTTGTTAGAAGAGAATAACACTGAATTTAACTATTTTAGCTGTAATAGTTAAAAGGTAACTTTGTGAAACTAAAAAGGTAAATATTGGTATAATTCCAATAATTGAAGGTGAACTTAATTGACCTAAGGTGAAAGGAAATTCTTCTGTGACCTAATTTGTTTGTAAGAACAAGGGGAAAGAAATCTCATCTCATTATCTCTAGCTGCTTTATCCTTCTACAGGGTCGCAGGCAAGCTGGAGCCTATCCCAGCTGACTACGGGCGAAAGGTGGGGTACACCCTGGACAAGTCGCCAGGTCATCACAGGGCTGACACATAGACACAGACAACCATTCACACTCACATTCACACCTATGGTCAATTTAGAGTCACCAGTTAACCTAACCTGCATGTCTTTGGACTGTGGGGGAAACCGGAGCACCCGGAGGAAACCCACGCGGACACGGGGAGAACATGCAAACTCCGCACAGAAAGGCCCTCGCCGGCCCCGGGGCTCGAACCCAGGACCTTCTTGCTGTGATGCGACAGCGCTAACCACTACACCACCGTGCCGCCGGGGAAAGAAATAAGAGTTTTAATTTATTTATTTTATTTTGTAACAAAACTTATTAGTTTCGGTTTGGTTTACATCGAAGTAAATAATTGGTTTATGATTTTCTAAAACTGTGTCTGGTGTAATCTTTACCTCAATTTCATCACACATACTTAAGTTAAAGGCCAACTTAGTGAAATTCTATCATTAATGCTGCTTTTTAGAAAAATATTAAAGTAACCCAAGACAATTATTAGCATTATAAATTAGGAATATTATTTGGAGTATTTTATTACAAGTGAAATTAGTTGTTATACGAACTCAGGGCCCCTCTCTGACTTAATGAGTAGAATTGGGCTACATCTTTTTTGGTTTCCAAAACATGAACAGCACACTGGAGCTTTTACTTGGAGCCTGTGTACTAGCTAATAAATATATGATTCGTCCACCCCAACTATATGCATAAACACAACCATCACCTCATGTTTACTCATCAATCTACTCTCACACTTAAGTTTTCTTTCAGGACGAGCTGCTGTGTTGAGGAGGAAGTGTTGGCAGGAAGTTAAATCCGTCTCCATGTTGATGCTGCATACAGAGATACGTAGGTGGCTACTGCAGATTGACTGGAATCATGAGAAATGGAGAAAAAGAAGGAGAGAATGAGGAGATGTATCAGCAACAAATCCAGGAGAAGGCATAGTGCCAATCTTCGGTTGGTTTAACTAGTCAGATTGTCTTGTTTGTGTAAGTCCTGCTGTCATTTCGGAGGTGCACACACTCCAAACTGGTCTCATGCAAAGTAATTCCTATATAATTCAAATTATATATATATATAAACTCCTGTTCAGGTTTTCCATCCTATCTGTCACCCTGGAAGGTTCTGGACATTTGTTGTGAAATGCTGAAAAGGTTATGCTTACCTTTAAGACTAGTTGCAGAAAAAATATATATAATAGTAATATCTGCACCCAGTTTTCAAATGCAAATTTTGACTTATATGTGATCTGACAAAGCAAAAGTATACTCTAATATAATATGAATGTCGAGTCAGAAATGCATGCTTCGTTATATGATTTATTGGGCTTTAAAAAGCGCTGGTGGATAAAGGATTCCATTTTGAATGCTAACAAAAAAGCAACAGGGCACCTTAGTAACTGCCTTATGCACAATCACATGTGTATATAGCCTCTAATGTTCCTGTAACTGAAAATGGCCAACATGCAAACACGAACATCTTTCCATGAATAAAAAATTATGCTTCTATTCCTGGCTTGGCAGATGCAGACGCTTCAGGAGACAGACTAAATCAGAACACTTTCTATATTTAGACACTGACATAACATCAGTATTGCTGCCTGTAATGGAGCATCGGGGGTCGGTGAAGTGGTAACTTAGCAACCGTTACTAGGCAACCTTGTTAGTAAGCATTGATTTACTGTAGAGGGGGCACGTGAGGCTTCTGGAAATGACTTTCATTTTGAAAAGACATGAAACCCATTTAAACATCTCACAAACCTGTTGCGTGCTTGTAATACACAGGAGGCACTGTATATATTTATATACTGCATGATGGAGAACTGAGAGAGCAGATGATTTCCAGAGCTAGTCGACTAAGGCTCATTTGATTATGTTCTGTACAACCCTACTGGATGCACATCCATCAAAGAGTCAGCTGTTGATAATGCTATCAATTAACAATTCATTACATTAGCCTGCATGTTAATGACTTCTTAAAAAATTCAGTGAGAAGCAGAGCACAATTTATCCTCTATGCTAACATATGCCACTTGTTCATTAGCCAGTGGGCATAGCCATGTTTGCATTATTGCACAGCGTAGTTGCTCATCTAATGAATGCTAAACAGTCTGCTTGCTTTGCTCTACAGACAGAATGAAACGACACCGAGGCAGCAGAGATAACATAGCCTCTACAAGATAAGAGCTCCAGCCCTGAAAAAAGCACCAGTGAATCTTTCTGAGCACATGGCCAAATTATTTCAAACAGTTATAACGCTCACCAGAGGGGAAAAAAAGGTGAAAGCTCCATGGGTACAATTACTCAGTACTAAGTAATCTGGCTGCGAGGTTATCATAAGTGCCTACATAAAACATTGCTTATATTGGCGAAGGCTTGATGTGAGCGAGGTAATTGTATGAAGAAACTTATGATAATCTGCTGAAGCTTTAGTCTGGGGATGGTTCTCCTGTCTGTTAAACGCCCTCTCAGCCCACTAATAAATTATGGTTGTTAAAATTCAGAAAGCCTTGTAGTCAATGACTGACTCTGCTAGGAAAAGCTTACAGATGAACAAGGAACACTGAGGCTTAAATAAACGTCATTATTGCTTCATTAAACATGCATAGGGTGGAATGAAACATTCTACAGAGTAAGGATGAATGATTCGGCCCATTTCATCTCAGACAGTTATTGTTCCAGAGAGCACAGCAGTTACAAGCATTCAAAATACTCCTACTTGGCCATTATCAACTACCAAAGACAAGGTTTCCGGCTGAGGAGACAAGGTTAATGTGGCTGAGGAACTTAACCACAAGATAATAAAAAAGACTGTCTGACATGGTTGTCTTCATCAGTCATCTAGTTAAATATGATACTTTTTGATACAAGACGATGCAAGAAAGTTCTGGGTTTGAGCTCAGTGGCCAACGGGGGCCTTTCTGTATAGATGACTTGCAACCACACAAGGGCGCAGATAGCACGGGGGACGGGGGGGACATGTCCCCCCCAGATTTATAGTGACCCCCATCTGTCCCCCCACCCACCGTCCCTATGTAAGGCGCCACACATAGGTAGAAAAAGTGAGGATTAACGTTCCGTTAGTTAGACTAACTTACACTGCAGCACAAAGTTGAAATGGCAGCAGCAGCAGCCTTGTCAGTGATCAATCCACATTTTCCCCTTCTTGAATCGGTGTAGGCTGGAGCAGATCCTTGCAGAGTTGGGAAAGTAAGGTGTTCATTTTCCACGTAATTCAAGGTTAATAACACTGCACAGCTCATCCATTTGATAGCAGCAGTGTTTCTGCTGCGATTAATGGTGTGTTCAGTTGTACTCGTAAGTTTGAAGTTTGAAGTCGGAAAAGCATTGAAATTCAGCATCTCCCAGCATAAACGTTGGGGTTTTCGTTTCATTTCATTAACTGGCCATTTTTTTTCGAATTTCATGTTCCATGATGTCCCAGTTTTTAAACTGGGAAGCAATCAGTTCTGAGGTTATGTTGCTCGGAGCTCCAAGTTCCGACTTCCAATGTAAATGTAACGCACCATCTTGACCCTGGGGTCCTAAGGGGAGCTGGGGACTTTACCTGTCGCAGTAACCATAGTGATCATAAACAACTGTCTAATGACCGAGCTGGTGATCTTTCTGCCACATTAAGCCAGAGAAGAGGGAAAAAAAATCACAGCGTTTGTTTCAAGAACCAAAAGATGTAAATATACTATGCCTGTTGCCTTTCCCAGATGTGACAAATACTTGTTTTGTAATGTTGAGTAGCTAGTCTGATAATAATAAGAAGGAATTTGGACTTACCTGAAGTAGGCTAAATGTAAAATAACAGCATTCTAGGCTGTAGGTGAATATCTTTTAATGTTGTTATTTTTGTGTATAATGTTATTTTAGTAAGCAGCAACTGTTAATTGAAATTATGAGATTCAAGATGTTAACATTGTCCTCCTGGCCTGCAGGCAATCCCTGGTGGGGTCAACAATGAAAAAACAAAAAACAATTACAGCGTTTTTTCAAAAACCAAGCAATGTTGACCAGGTAGGCCTTTGTCTACCAATGTTCATTCAGTTAGAAAACTCACAATCCGAATGTATATTGAAGCTTCAGTACACACACACACATACACACACACACACACACACACACACACACATATATATATATATATATATATATATATATATATATATATATATATATATATATATATGCAACCACATGATCAAAATGTGCTACGTCATAAGCGTCCGCTATGATGGTGGATATACAAAGCGACTAGGATGGCAGCTGCTGAAAGCGTGTCTGTAAACAATGCTGAATTTTCTCAGTATTACCACGATTTGAATGGTCCAGTGAAGGTGCATTACAAAGAGAAGATGGATATATGTGGTTTTGACCAATATTATTTTAAAAAGTCAGACTTTTCTGAAGATGAGACGCTTCTCCCGACCATCGAGTACCCAGATATCGCGTTCTATCTGGTTTGGCTGCCAAAGAATCAAGTCCGACCTTGGACAAAACATAGCCCATTTTCTGAGCGGGTGCCCAGTCTGGATTGTTTCTATCGTATAATTTTGCTGGCACTCCTAGAAGTGAAATGGTAATACATGTGTTAAAATTATAACAACGACCGAGTGAACCACGACAAGAGAACACTCATTTTATAGCAAAATTCTAGCAACACGAAATAAAATTCTTCCATGATATTATTGAGAAAGCTTTTGAATCTCACCTGAGATAAAATGATCACTGCAACCACAAGCTATTTTAGTTTTAGCCTCTGTTAGATCAGCCCTGCTGATGTTGTTCAACCATGCTCGTCTCCTCTCCATACTAAGCCTCAGAGTTTCCTCGCCCTCTGTCCGAATCACGGACAGAATTCTAAAAAATCGGAACGTGCCACGGTCATGAGTACTGTTGTGACCACAACCATATACAGCACAAATACATATATGGCATAGCTAAAAGGATGCTTAAAGCAGTGAAAAAACAAAGAGAGTTGCCTTTGTGTGACTGTTTTGTATGGAAGGTCGCTTGACCCCGCATTTGTATATCCACCAACATGGCTGACATCCCGGTTTCTATTTTGCTTTGACGTCACTTGCAAGTCAAAGACAGAGTTTGCATGTTCTCCCTGTGTCTGTGTGTGTTTCCTCTGGGTGCTCCATTGTCCAAAGGCATGCATTCAAGTTAACTGGCCATCCTAAGTTGCCCATAGGTGTGAATGTGTTTGTGTGAGTGTGTAGAAAGGAACTGGCCACCCTACTGCTGCAATTCTGGCCAAGTCAACCAAACATGGGTTTTCCCAGACCACCACCACCATCATCATCACTACTGAACCTGATCCGAGCTTGAGGCAAACCATCAAGGCCAATTTACAGTATGCTGACAACCCAGTCCTCGCAGATAGCCTCGCAGACAGTGTCTGCGTAGCCCCCCCCACCTTCGCAGACGCTCTGCGCGCACCTCCCAAAAATTGTGACCACCACAGAAGCCTCGCAGACAGCGTCGCAGACAAGAGGGCTCTGATTGGTCCACTCTACATCCGCTGTACACGCACTTCCGCTTCCCTACTTTCCCGGTTTGTTTTGTTTTCACGACCGCCATTTTTAAAAACACGAGCGAAGATGGAGCAGCACGAAGAGCGGTTGATCGAGGAAGTGAGGAAGTACGTACATCTATACAACTCCAGTTCTAGTCATTATAAGTAACCGGAGGATAAACACTCCACTAACCACACCCACCAACTACTCCTAGCGATTTCGCGACTTCGCGCCCCCTTGCATTGTGGCAGTGAATAACATTGCGCACGCCTATTACTCCCCACTCAACGATAAATTACAACTGTCTGCGAAAAGCTATCTGCGAAAGCCTTGTCGCAAGAGCATGCAGAGGCCTTCAGATGTTGCTGTGACTGACTTCTGAAAAACAGCCAAAAAAGATGAAAGATCATGCTCTGACTAAAAGTTTTCCAAAATTATACTTTGGCCTCTCTACTTAAAGAAAAAAAATCAATACATTTCACATGGAAAATTTTTTTGTCATGATAGTGCCAATGGACAGAGAACTACACTACCCATCAGCCCCAGCACGTCACATGTCTCACTAATCACTCTCACCTGTGTGTCATTATGCCTTGATAGCACCACTGTTTAAGTTCCAGTCATTCAGTGTCTCGCTGTCAAGCATCTGCTGCAGTTGTTGTTTGTTGTTGTGTGTGCGCCACTATATCCATTAGTCTGAATGTTTTTCCCCTTGTATCCACAGTTCATGTTTATGGTTCCTGTTTTCACAGTTTTTGTTGTTTTGTTTGTACTTCACATACTAAATTATTTGTATCTGCATCTGCCTCCCATCTCCATTCCTGACAGAAAGCTTGACCTAACAATAGATGTACAGATTTTTTTCAATGTCCAAGAAGAGCTCCAGGAGAAGAACTACCTGATGTGGGAGCAACAGGGAAAGGGGGATTGTGCCAATGCCACACTGGAATGGCTTGAAGCCATGCGCCATCTCAGGAAAATGCTTGAGGAAGGTTCTCCAAACCAAGATAGAACCATCTTTAACCCTCTGTGTAGTGTTGTAGTCAAGACCGAGACCAAGTCATGACCAAGACCAAAGTGTATTGAGACAAGACCAAGACTTTGAGGGGTTAAGATCAAGGCAGAGCGAGACCAAGTCAAGACCAGGACCAGACCAGTGTGTGTGAAGGGGCAGGGCAGGGGAGGGGTGACAGCCATTAACAGGAATAAAAATTTCAAATTAGCATTGAGTCACATCATTGGTTACATGTGAAGCAGGAAATGTTTACATCCAATCACAATTCCGATGTTAACAAATAAATCAGACAAGACACAGGCGATTTAGTGAAATCACCGCAGTTGTGGTCTTAACTGGATTTGAAATAAAATCCTGAGTCCTCTATGTCTGAGACCGAGACAAGACTGAGTAAAAATGCGGTCAATTCCAAGACGAGACCGATACCTTCAAAAAGTGGTCTTGAGACCAGTCTCAAGTACTACAACACTACCTTTGTGCCCCACTAAGGACGTTACTTCACCTCATTGCTTGGCTGAGGATGTCCCTCTGCCCTTCTGCCCTGCAGACGACACCAGTACAACTGAAAGGCTTGCCATGGGCTTCATTCCATCTCCTTGCTCTGCCTCAGATGTCACTATGCCACCTGGCTCCACTTTGGATGTCGCTTTGCCTCCCTGATTGATTGAGGACGTCGCGCCACCTCCTTGCTCTGTTGAGGACGTCACTGATCTCCTCTGCTTTGTAGTGTATGTCCCTCTCCCCTTGCTTTGCGAAGGACATCGCTGCCTCTTCTGGCATTGCGGAAAACGTCCCTCCCCCTTCTGGCTTCATGGAGAATGTTGCTCCCCCCTCTGGCTCTGCCTTGGGTTTGGCTCCCATCTCCATTTCTGAGACTATTTAGGCTATTTTTTAAACTTGTCTTTTGCTGTCTGCTTACAAAGATCAAATTGTATTAAAGAACAGTTTAACAAACACAGCAACAAATAGTCTACAAATGTCTAAAACTTTGCTAGCTAAGTGTACTTTTCTCACATCTTTTCTCTCAAATTTTTTGATAACTACAGTACGTACCGTACCATAATGAAAGGAAGCCTAATCAACTGAAAATGTCTGTGATGCTCTGGCTTTGCCATCTAAACAGAGAGCAGAGCTTTGTACAAGACACTCTGTACAGTCTTAAAATATCTAAAAGACCAAATAAAACATTAATGACAAGAAATCTAGTCAACAAAACAGAACTGCAGAACTGTCTGAATAAATCAGTGATCCCCCCCCCCAACAAATATGAGCATTAAGAGAGCTCAATAAAGTGAAGGGATGAAAATAAGGCTCATGTTTAAATGTTGCAAGTGATGTTTACATCAGGGAATGAATCAGTCTGATGTGGATGAGGCTAATAATCAAAGTGATGACTAATTTCCCATTGTAAACTTATAATTCTGTAAATTTGGGCAGTAATGATGTATTTTCCACATTAGTACAGTATCAGTCAAAAAGGACATACCTTCTAATTCAGTGTTTTTTTTCTTTATTTTATGAATTGATAGACATTTCATGTCTTAAAGTAATGATGGATGTTGTTTCTCTTTACTTAGTTGAGCCGTTCTTGACATAATATGAATTACTACAGTTGTGTAATAGGGATATTTACTGTATTTTTTTATTATTTACTGTTTACTGTTTGATCTCAAATGCATTAAGAAGGCAAGAAATTACACTTATTAACTTTTGACGAGACACGCTTGTTAATTGAAAAGCATTCCAGGTGACTACCTCAGGAAGCTCATTCTCATTATCTCTAGCCGCTTTATCCTGTTCTACAGGGTCGCAGGCAAGCTGGAGCCTATCCCAGCTGACTACGGGCGAAAGGCGGGGTACACCCTGGACAAGTCGCCAGGTCATCACAGGGCTGACACATAGACACAGACAACCATTCACACTCACATTCATACCTACGGTCAATTTAGTGTCACCAGTTAACCTAACCTGCATGTCTTTGGACTGTGGGGGAAACCAGAGCACCCGGAGAAACCCACGTGGACACAGAGAGAACATGCAAACTCCACACAGAAAGGCCCTCGCCGGCCACAGGGCTCGAACCCGGACCTTCTTGCTGTGAGGCAACAGTGCTAACCACTACACCACCGTACTGCCCCCGTGCCTTTTGCTATTTTGGATATTTTAAAAAAAAAAGTATTTTTCAAATTTTTCTATAAAAAATAGATTTTGACTTGGTTTAAGATAATGCCAATAGTGTGCAAAGTGTCATCAAGGTCAACTGTGACTACTTTAAAGAATCTAAAATATGAAACATATTCCCGATCTCTGTTTCCATAGCCCTCGGCCATACAGCTAGGGTTACAGTAGGGGGTTGGTCCTCTGGTAACCATGAGAGTTTGACTCCCCACTCGCATCTGTATTGCAGTAGGTACCATTTTTATGATGGTCTTTGGTATGATCCAACCACAAGTAGAACTGCCCAATTGAGAGGCAGACACACTAACCACGAGGCCAACTCGCGGTAGAAAATAGTCAAAATACAGAAAAACCTCTGAATGAGTAGGGGTGTCCAAACTTTTGACTGGTAGTGTATACAGTATTAGGTTATAAATTCAGAGGTCTTTCACTGGAACTGGAATAAAATATTTAAATGTGATTTTCTCCCTTTTCACTTTTTGGAGTATCCATTTTTTTTTTAATGCTAAAAGTTCACTTACTTCCTGTTTGACAAAGGAAACATATTTCAATTCAGGATTATATATAGTATATTAGAATCCCTTTGTCATTAATTTTATATTAATATATATGTTTATATATTTATTTATGGGCGGCACGGTGGTGTAGTGGTTCGCGCTGTCGCCTCACAGCAAGAAGGTCCTGGGTTCGAGCCCCGGGGCCGGCGAGGGCCTTTCTGTGTGGAGTTTGCATGTTCTCCCCGTGTCCGCGTGGGTTTCCTCCGGGTGCTCCGGTTTCCCCCACAGTCCAAAGACATGCAGGTTAGGTTAACTGGTGACTCTAAATTGACCGTAGGTGTGAATGTGAGTGTGAATGGTTGTCTGTGTTTATGTGTCAGCCCTGTGATGACCTGGCGACTTGTTGACCTGGCGACTTGTCCAGGGTGTACCCCGCCTTTCACCCGTAGTCAGCTGGGATAGGCTCCAGCTTGCCTGCGACCCTGTAGAACAGGATAAAGCGGCTAGAGATAATGAGATGAGAGATATTTATTTATGTTAATTATTTTACAGTGTTGGTAGATAAAAGCAACATTTTGAATTAGGAACATTAAAAAGATTAAATGTATCTGAGAGAAAACATCATCCAGGTTGCCTGGTATCTGTGTCAGATTTATCAAGATGCTTGGAACAATCTACAAGCAAATTTCAAAATTAAAACTACAAAACAGTTTGCTGAAGAGAACCAATGCAGTTTTGATGCAAGTAAAGGGGATTTAACCAAATATTTTAAAAGACCTGAAGTCACAGAATGTGTCTTCACATCACACACAAAAGTGTTTGCCCCCTTCCTGATTTCTTATTTTTTTTGCATGTTTGTCACACTTAAATGTTTCAGATCATCAAACAAATTTAAATATTAGACAAAGATAACACAAGTAAACACAAAATGCAGTTTTTAAATGAAGGTTTTTATTATTAAGGGGAAAAAATCCAAACCTACATGACCCTGTGTGAAAAAGTGATTGCCCCCTAAACGTAGTAATAACTGGTTGGGCCACCCTTAGCAGCAATAACTGCAATCAAGTGTTTGCGATAACTGGCAATGAGTCTTTTACAGTGCTGTGGGGAATTTTGGCCCACTCATCTTTGCAGAATTGTTGTAATTTAGCCATATTGGAGAGTTTTCGAGCATGAACTGCCTTTTTAAGGTCATGCCACAGCATCTCAATTGGATTCAGGTCAGGACTTTGACTAGGCCACTCCAAAGTCTTCATTTTGTTTTTCTTAAGCCATTCAGAGGTGGACTTGCTGGTGTGTTTTGGATCATTGCCCTGCTGAAGAACCCAAGTGCGCTTCAGCTTGAGGTCATGAACAGATGGCCGGACAGTCTCCTTCAGGATTTTTTGGTAGACAGCAGAATTCATGGTTCCATTTACCACAGCAAGTCTTCCAGGTCCTGAAGCAGCAAAACAGCCCCAGACCATCACACTACCACCACCATATTTTACTGTTGGTATGATGTTCCTTTTCTGAAATGCTGTGTTACTTTTACGCTAGATGTAATGGGACATTCACCTTCCAAAAAGTTCAATTTTTGTCTCGTCAGTCCACAGAGTATTTTCCCAAAAGTCTTGGGGATCATCAAGATGTTTTCTGGCAAAACTGAGACAAACTTTTATGTTCTTTTTTGCTCCGTAGTGGTTTTCATCTTGGAACTCTGCCATGCAGGCCATTTTTGCCCAGTCTCTCTCTTATGGTGGAGTCATGAACACTGACCTTAACTGAGGCAAGTGAGGCCTGCAGTTCTTTGGATGTTGTTGTGGGGTCTTTTGTGACCTCTTGGATGAGTCGTCGCTGCGCTCTTGGGGTAATTTTGGTCGGCCGTCCACTCCTAGGAAGGTTCACCATGTTGTCGCCATTTATGGATAATGGCTCTCACTGTGGTTCGCTGGAGTCCCAAAGCTTTAGAAATGGCTTTATAACCTTTTCCAGACTGATAGATCTCAATTACTTTGTTTCTCATTTGTTTCTGAATTTCTTTGGATCGTAGCATGATGTCTAGCTTTTGAGGATCTTTTGGTCGACTTCACTTTGTCAGGCAGGTCCTATTTAAGTGATTTCTTGATTGAGAACAGGTGTGGCAGTAATCAGGCCTGGGTGTGGCTAGACAAATTGAACTCAGCTTTCCAAAGATGTGAATAACCAGTTAATTTATGTTTTAACGGGGGGGGGGGGGGGGGGGGGGGGGGGGGGGGGTGTCACTTTTTCACACAGGGTCATGTAGGTTTGGATTTTTTTCCCTTAATAATAAAAACCTTCATTTAAAACTGCATTTTGTGTTTACTTGTGCTGTCTTTGTCTAATATTTAAATTTGTTTGATGATCTAAAACATTTAAGTGTGACAAACATGCAAAAAAAAAAAGAAATCAGGAAGGGGCAAACACTTTTTCACACCACTGTATATACGATTTCAACAAACTTTTGGCAGTTGAATTTGAACTGCATTTTGTCTGAATAACAAATACGGCACACAGAAAAGTTGTAACCCTTTTGTTCAAACCAAAATTATATGTAATTTGAACTTTGATTAGACAATGTGTGCTCAGTCTATCAACTTTCAGTTTCTCCTCCACACATATTTTAGTGAAAAAATAATGCTAGAGTAAGTAATCCACAGGGGGGGAATTAGTCCTGCTAGCTCATTGATCTGCACCTAAATAAAAATATTTAGAGTGGTATTAAGAGTGGGCGGCACGGTGGTGTAGTGGTTAGCGCTGTCGCCTCACAGCAAGAAGGTCCAGGTTCGAGCCCCGTGGCCGGCGAGGGCCTTTCTGTGCGGAGTTTGCATGTTCTCCCCATGGGTCCCCTCCAGGTGCTCCAGTTTTCCCCACAGTCCAAAGACATGCAGGTTAGGTTAACTGGTGACTCTAAATTGACCGTAGGTGTGAATGTGAGTGTGAATGGTTGTCTGTGTTTATGTGTCAGCCCTGTGATGACCTGGCGACTTGTTGACCTGGCGACTTGTCCAGGGTGTACCCCGCCTTTCACCCGTAGTCAGCTGGGATAGGCTCCAGCTTGCCTGCGACCCTGTAGAACAGGATAAAGCGGCTAGAGATAATGAGATGAGAGATATTTATTTATGTTAATTATTTTACAGTGTTGGTAGATAAAAGCAACATTTTGAATTAGGAACATTAAAAAGATTAAATGTATCTGAGAGAAAACATCATCCAGGTTGCCTGGTATCTGTGTCAGATTTATCAAGATGCTTGGAACAATCTACAAGCAAATTTCAAAATTAAAACTACAAAACAGTTTGCTGAAGAGAACCAATGCAGTTTTGATGCAAGTAAAGGGGATTTAACCAAATATTTTAAAAGACCTGAAGTCACAGAATGTGTCTTCACATCACACACAAAAGTGTTTGCCCCCTTCCTGATTTCTTATTTTTTTTGCATGTTTGTCACACTTAAATGTTTCAGATCATCAAACAAATTTAAATATTAGACAAAGATAACACAAGTAAACACAAAATGCAGTTTTTAAATGAAGGTTTTTATTATTAAGGGGAAAAAATCCAAACCTACATGACCCTGTGTGAAAAAGTGATTGCCCCCTAAACGTAGTAATAACTGGTTGGGCCACCCTTAGCAGCAATAACTGCAATCAAGTGTTTGCGATAACTGGCAATGAGTCTTTTACAGTGCTGTGGGGGAATTTTGGCCCACTCATCTTTGCAGAATTGTTGTAATTTAGCCATATTGGAGAGTTTTCGAGCATGAACTGCCTTTTTAAGGTCATGCCACAGCATCTCAATTGGATTCAGGTCAGGACTTTGACTAGGCCACTCCAAAGTCTTCATTTTGTTTTTCTTAAGCCATTCAGAGGTGGACTTGCTGGTGTGTTTTGGATCATTGCCCTGCTGAAGAACCCAAGTGCGCTTCAGCTTGAGGTCATGAACAGATGGCCGGACAGTCTCCTTCAGGATTTTTTGGTAGACAGCAGAATTCATGGTTCCATTTACCACAGCAAGTCTTCCAGGTCCTGAAGCAGCAAAACAGCCCCAGACCATCACACTACCACCACCATATTTTACTGTTGGTATGATGTTCCTTTTCTGAAATGCTGTGTTACTTTTACGCTAGATGTAATGGGACATTCACCTTCCAAAAAGTTCAATTTTTGTCTCGTCAGTCCACAGAGTATTTTCCCAAAAGTCTTGGGGATCATCAAGATGTTTTCTGGCAAAACTGAGACAAACTTTTATGTTCTTTTTTGCTCCGTAGTGGTTTTCATCTTGGAACTCTGCCATGCAGGCCATTTTTGCCCAGTCTCTCTCTTATGGTGGAGTCATGAACACTGACCTTAACTGAGGCAAGTGAGGCCTGCAGTTCTTTGGATGTTGTTGTGGGGTCTTTTGTGACCTCTTGGATGAGTCGTCGCTGCGCTCTTGGGGTAATTTTGGTCGGCCGTCCACTCCTAGGAAGGTTCACCATGTTGTCGCCATTTATGGATAATGGCTCTCACTGTGGTTCGCTGGAGTCCCAAAGCTTTAGAAATGGCTTTATAACCTTTTCCAGACTGATAGATCTCAATTACTTTGTTTCTCATTTGTTTCTGAATTTCTTTGGATCGTAGCATGATGTCTAGCTTTTGAGGATCTTTTGGTCGACTTCACTTTGTCAGGCAGGTCCTATTTAAGTGATTTCTTGATTGAGAACAGGTGTGGCAGTAATCAGGCCTGGGTGTGGCTAGACAAATTGAACTCAGCTTTCCAAAGATGTGAATAACCAGTTAATTTATGTTTTAACGGGGGGGGGGGGTGTCACTTTTTCACACAGGGTCATGTAGGTTTGGATTTTTTTCCCTTAATAATAAAAACCTTCATTTAAAACTGCATTTTGTGTTTACTTGTGCTGTCTTTGTCTAATATTTAAATTTGTTTGATGATCTAAAACATTTAAGTGTGACAAACATGCAAAAAAAAAAAGAAATCAGGAAGGGGCAAACACTTTTTCACACCACTGTATATACGATTTCAACAAACTTTTGGCAGTTGAATTTGAACTGCATTTTGTCTGAATAACAAATACGGCACACAGAAAAGTTGTAACCCTTTTGTTCAAACCAAAATTATATGTAATTTGAACTTTGATTAGACAATGTGTGCTCAGTCTATCAACTTTCAGTTTCTCCTCCACACATATTTTAGTGAAAAAATAATGCTAGAGTAAGTAATCCACAGGGGGGGTGTGGCAGCGGGGGCGTGGTCAAGCACCGGTCTGTGACAGGAGGGCGGAGTCGGGGAAGGTAAGTGGCAGATTCACTTCACCTGAGAGCAATTAACCTGTGTTTGTGTGTCTTCCCAGGGACCGCGCCCTATTTAGGGAGGGAGAGCGAGAGCAGAGGAGATCTCTCCCGAACCAGACACCTGTGTGTGTGTGTGCGTGTGTCTGGTTAAAACCTCTTGTGTCCCCTGAAAAGTGGAAACAATTAAACTGTTTGTTGAACCTGATCTCTGTCCTGCCGTCCTCTGTGCTCCACCCACACCTAGGGAAGTCTACAGTGGTGCCGAAACCTGGGAAATGGAGCACCAACCCAGCAGCCCCATGGAATCCTCCCCGTTCACCGACCTGGTCCACGCCCTCGCCACGGCTCAGCAAAGCCAGCACCAGGCGCTCATCACACTCCGAAAGGAACAAGAGCGGCGCTTCGATGCCCTGGTGCTGGCCCAGCAAGAAGATCGCAAGGCGTTCCGGCGTCTCCTCGCGTCGGCGGGGCCCACCAGCGCTCCGGCCGCGGGCCCGTCTCCCCTCACCTTAACTAAGATGGGCCCGCAGGATGACCCCGAGGCTTTCTTCACGTTATTCGAACAGGTCGCTGAAGCCTCGGGGTGGCCGATGGAGCAGCGCGCGGCGCGCCTCCTCCCCCTCCTGACGGGAGAGGCGCAGCTGGCTGCACTACAGCTCCCCGCCGATCGCCGGCTGGCCTACGCCGACCTTCGCCGGGCTGTCCTTCAGCGCGTGGGGCGCACGCCGGAGCAGCAGCGCCAGCGCTTCCGCGCGCTGCGGATGGAGGAAGTCGGCAGCCCGTTCGCGTTCGGCCAGCAGCTCCGGGACGCCTGCTGGCGGTGGCTGAGGGCCGAAGATCGCGACGCCGAGGGAATCGTCGATCAGGTGGTACTGGAACAGTTCATCGCCCGCTTACCAGCAGGAGCCGCGGAGTGGGTCCAGTGCCACCGCCCGGCGTCGCTGGATCAGGCAGTCGAGCTGGCGGAGGATCATCTGGCGGCTGTCTCGGCGGCAGGACAGCGGATGTCGACATCTCTTCTCTCCTCTTCTCTTTCTCTCTCTCTCTCCCCTCCTTCTGTGTCCCGTCCTCGCCCCATTCCCCCACCGCGGAGGCGGGGGCCGGCACCACCCCTGCCGGCCCGCCGCACCCGCGGTGCCCTCCCGTGTCTCCCTTCTGTGTCTGTCTCTCCCCCACCTCAGGTGAGTGAGCCCCAGAGCACCGGTGCAGAGGGGAAGCCCGGGCCGGTTTGCTGGCGCTGCGGGGAACCGGACCACCTTCAACAGCAGTGCACAGCAATGGAAGTGGGCGCGGTGGTTCGGATCCCCGACGCGCCAGAGGCCGCCCTCGATCGGGCCGGAGCGTATCGCATACCGGTGAGTATCCAAGGGGCTACATATCAGGCATTGGTGGATTCTGGTTGTAATCAGACCTCAATTCGCCAAAGCCTGGTTCAAAACGAGGCATTGGGGGGAGCACAAGGGGTGAAGGTTTTGTGTGTGCACGGGGATGTTCACAGCTACCCTTTGGTGTCGGTCCACATTATTTTCAGAGGGGAAAAATTTATAGTGAAGGCGGCGGTTAATCCTCGCCTTACCCACTCGTTAATTTTGGGGACTGATTGGCCGGGATTTCGGGGTTTAATGACGCGCCTAGTAGAGAGTGGGTCCTGCCAGTTGACAGGGGGAGGTCCCGGTGTCGTTTTGGCGGGAGCAGCTGTCGCGGAGCCGTCTACGTCATCTCCGCGTCAGGGTGAGGAGCCACCGGCTCCTCCTCTCTCTATTGGGGAATCCCTCGCGGATTTCCCATTGGAGCAGTCGCGAGACGAGACTCTGCGGCATGCGTTTGACCAAGTGAGAGTAATCGATGGTCAAACGCTCCAGCCGAACGCCACCCCGTCCTTCCCCTACTTCGCGATTATGAAGGATAGATTATACTGAGTGACGCAGGACACTCAAACTAAAGAGCGAGTCACGCAGCTTTTGATTCCAAAGAGCCGCCGGGAATTAGTATTCCAGGCGGCTCACTTTAATCCCATGGCTGGACACTTAGGGCAGGATAAAACACTAGCCCGAATAATGGCCCGATTCTATTGGCCGGGGATTCGCGGCGATGTCCGTAGGTGGTGTACGGCATGCCGCGAATGCCAGTTAGTAAATCCAGCGGCCATTCCAAAAGCGCCGTTGCGCCCTCTACCGTTAATCGAGACCCCGTTTGAAAGAATTGGGATGGATCTCGTCGGGCCATTAGATCGGTCAGCACGAGGGTACCGCTTTATATTAGTTCTAGTGGACTATGCAACGCGATACCCGGAAGCAGTGCCTCTGCGCAATATCTCAGCACGCAGTATTGCAGAGGCACTCTTCCGCGTCATCTCCCGAGTTGGAATCCCGAAAGAGATTCTGACTGATCAAGGCACTACGTTTATGTCACGAACACTACGCGAACTGTATGGGTTATTGGGGATTAAGCCGATCCGCACCAGTGTATATCACCCACAAACGGACGGTTTAGTAGAACGGTTCAACCGCACCCTCAAAAATATCATTAAAAAATTCGTAAGTGAGGACGCACGTAATTGGGATAAGTGGCTCGAACCCTTGCTGTTCTCAGTGCGAGAGGTCCCTCAAGCCTCCACGGGGTTCTCCCCGTTCGAATTATTATATGGGCGTAAGCCGCGCGGCATCCTAGACGTGCTGCGGGAAAATTGGGAGGAGGGACCTTCACAGAGTAAGAATGAAATTCAGTACGTTATGGACCTGCGCGCAAAACTCCACACGCTCACCCACCTAACTCAGGAGAATTTGCGGCAGGCCCAGGAACGGCAAGCCCGCCTGTACAACAAGGGTACGCGCCTTAGAGAGTTCACACCGGGAGATAAAGTACTCGTACTCTTGCCCACGTCGAGCTCCAAATTAATCGCCAAGTGGCAAGGACCCTTTGAGGTCACACGGCGAGTCGGGGATGTCGACTATGAGGTGAGGCGAACAGACAGGGGTGGGGCGCTACAGATTTACCACCTCAATCTGCTCAAACTCTGGAACGAGGAGGTCCCCGTGGCGTTGGTGTCGGTAGTTCCGGAGAAGGCGGAGCTGGGGCCGGAGGTTCAAAAAGGGAATTTGGCATCATGTACCTCTCCGGTCCCCTGTGGAGACCACCTCTCCCCGACCCAACTCACGGAGGTCGCCCAGTTGCAAGCCGAGTTTTCGGATGTGTTCTCGCCCCTGCCCGGTCGCACTAACCTCATAGAACACCACATAGAGACACCCCCGGGGGTGGTAGTGCGTAGCCGCCCTTATAGACTACCCGAACACAAAAAAAAGGTGGTTCGGGAAGAACTTCAGGCCATGCTCGAAATGGGCATCGTCGAGGAGTCCCACAGCGACTGGAGCAGCCCGGTGGTCTTGGTTCCCAAGGCCGACGGCTCGGTCCGGTTCTGTGTGGACTATAGAAAAGTCAACGCGGTGTCTAAATTCGACGCGTACCCAATGCCTCGCATTGATGAGCTGCTCGATCGACTAGGCACGGCTCGCTTTTACTCGACACTGGATTTAACGAAGGGATATTGGCAGATCCCCTTGACTCCATTATCCCGGGAGAAAACGGCCTTTTCCACACCGTTCGGCTTACACCAGTTCGTCACACTTCCGTTTGGGCTGTTTGGGGCGCCCGCTACGTTTCAGCGGCTGATGGACCGGGTCCTCCGGCCCCACGCCACCTATGCGGCCGCCTACCTGGACGACATTATCGTTTATAGTAACGACTGGCAGCGGCACCTGCAACACCTGAGGGCCGTCCTTAGGTCGCTGAGACGGGCGGGACTCACGGCCAACCCAAAGAAGTGTGCGATTGGGCGGGTGGAAGTACGGTATCTGGGCTTCCACTTGGGCAACGGGCAGGTGCGTCCCCAGATTAATAAGACAGCAGCGATTGCGGCCTGCCCGAGGCCCAAGACCAAAAAGGGGGTGAGACAGTTCCTGGGGCTGGCTGGCTACTATCGTAGGTTTATACCTAATTATTCGGACGTCACCAGCCCGCTGACTGACCTCACTAAAAAGGGGGCGCCAGATCCGGTCCAGTGGACGGAGCAGTGCCAGCGGGCTTTCTCTGAGGTAAAGGCTGCACTGTGTGGGGGGCCACTTTTACACTCCCCTGACTTCTCTCTCCCTTTTATGTTACAGACGGATGCGTCGGACAGAGGGCTGGGGGCCGTTTTGTCCCAGCAGGTGGAGGGGGAGGATCGCCCGGTCCTATACATCAGCCGGAAGCTGTCAGTGCGTGAGGGGCGCTACAGCACGATTGAGAAGGAGTGCCTGGCGATCAAATGGGCGGTCCTCGCCCTCCGGTACTACCTGCTGGGGCGCTCTTTCACCCTCTGTTCGGACCACGCGCCCCTCCAGTGGCTCCACCGCATGAAAGATGCCAACGCGCGGATCACCCGTTGGTATCTGGCGCTCCAACCCTTTAATTTCAAGGTGGTCCACAGGCCGGGGGCGCAGATGGTCGTGGCGGACTTCCTCTCCCGTCAAGGGGGGGGGGAGTCGGCTGCGGGCCGGACGGCTGCCCGGCCTGAGTCGGGCGGTGGGGGTATGTGGCAGCGGGGGCGTGGTCAAGCACCGGTCTGTGACAGGAGGGCGGAGTCGGGGAAGGTAAGTGGCAGATTCACTTCACCTGAGAGCAATTAACCTGTGTTTGTGTGTCTTCCCAGGGACCGCGCCCTATTTAGGGAGGGAGAGCGAGAGCAGAGGAGATCTCTCCCGAACCAGACACCTGTGTGTGTGTGTGCGTGTGTCTGGTTAAAACCTCTTGTGTCCCCTGAAAAGTGGAAACAATTAAACTGTTTGTTGAACCTGATCTCTGTCCTGCCGTCCTCTGTGCTCCACCCACACCTAGGGAAGTCTACAGGGGGAATTAGTCCTGCTAGCTCATTGATCTGCACCTAAATAAAAATATTTAGAGTGGTATTAAGAGTGGGCGGCACGGTGGTGTAGTGGTTAGCGCTGTCGCCTCACAGCAAGAAGGTCCAGGTTCGAGCCCCGTGGCCGGCGAGGGCCTTTCTGTGCGGAGTTTGCATGTTCTCCCCATGGGTCCCCTCCAGGTGCTCCAGTTTTCCCCACAGTCCAAAGACATGCAGGTTAGGTTAACTGGT
The DNA here is from genome assembly GCF_027579695.1 of Neoarius graeffei. Taxonomy (NCBI): domain Eukaryota; kingdom Metazoa; phylum Chordata; class Actinopteri; order Siluriformes; family Ariidae; genus Neoarius; species Neoarius graeffei. The sequence continues at coordinate 73,731,838 of NC_083578.1, forward strand.
GACTCTAAATTGACCGTAGGTGTGAGTGTGAATGGTTGTCTGTGTCTATGTGTCAGCCCTGTGATGACCTGGCGACTTGTCCAGGGTGTACCCTGCCTTTTGCCCGTAGTCAGCTGGGATAGGCTCCAGCTTGCCTGCGACCCTGTAGAACAGGATAAAGCGGCTAGAAATAATGAGATGAGAGATAAGATCAATTATTCTGTCATGATCTACACAAGATTCCACTTGATGACCAAGCTCTATCTCTGCTTTGAACAGCAGGAATATACATCAGAGAACAAAGCGTGGCTCTGAAAAAAGCAAGTTTGAATTGTCCCCTGCATGGCCATGCAGTCTAGAGAGGGTTGGTGAGAAGAATATAATTTCAGACCAAAAGCAGTCAAACCCATTTGAACCTCCCTTCTCCCCTTTCCACTCGGCATGCTTGCCAAAATTTCTTTGATGAATAAAGGATCTCAGCTGGCCAGGTGAATAGTGGGGGTTGGCTGCACTGTCAGTTTTCGCCTTGTTATCAAGTGACACACAGAGACACAAGAGCAAGATCTTGTTCTCAAAGTACTTTATCTGCACAATATAAAATGCACTAAAAAAAAATAGACTTCCATTCAACCTAACAGCTTCTACTCTCCTTAAGTCTTATCAGAACACCAATAAACCATCCTCAGTTCCCTGAACAAACAGACCATTTTGGCTGGTTTATGATAATATATTAATACAGATATACTGTGCCTAATGGTGGCACGGTGGTGTAGTGGTTAGCACTGTTGCCTCACAGCAAGAAGGTTCTGGGTTCAAGCCAAGCGGTCGGTGGGGGCCTTTCTGTGTGGAGTTTGCATGGTGTCTGTGTGGGTTTCCTCTGGGTGCTCTGGTTTCCCCCACAGTCCAAAGACATGCAGGTTAGGCTAATTGGTGGCTCTAAATTGTCCATGAGTGTAAATGGTTGAGAGGAGAAAACCTCTATAATAATCCAGTAGAAGGCAACGGGAAACCACTACTGTAATGTTCCCTTGAGACTTTGACAGCTGAAGCCGTTAGAGCAGCCACGTCACTGTAGTGATATGCCAAAATGGATGGATTGTGCCTAATAAAAGTTCATTTTTAGTACACTTTGTGGGGGTCTTGTAGCAAAGTGACTTTCTAAATGTTGCCAAGTGAACAACAATCATATGTGGATACTGCATTGCTGTCACATGATTGGCTGGTTGGATAACTGCATTGAACAGGTTTTTGTATTTCAGAAACTGCTGATTTCCAGGGCTTTTCATGCACAAGAGTCTCTCAAGTTTACCCAGAATGTCAAAAATAAAAAAATAAAAATCCAGTGAATGGCACCGGTGTGAGCAGAAATGCATGGTTGATGAGTGAGGTCAGAGGGTAAGGTCAGACTGGCTCCAACTGACAGTAACTCACATAACTACTCTTTACAACTATGGTGAGCAGAAAAGCATCTCAGAACACATCACATGCTGAACCTTGAGGCAGACGGACTACAAAAGCAGAAGCCCACATACTGTATGGTTCCACTCCTGTCAGCCAAGAACAGGTATCTGAGGCTACAGAGGGCACAGACTCACTAAAATTGGAGGTTCAAGGTTGCAATAAGACCAGGCAACATTGAGATTCCAGATACGTAATATTTAAGGTCATTAGACTGAGTGATGGGCGGCATGGTGGTGTAGTGGTTAGCGCTGTCGCCTCACAGCAAGAAGGTCCGGGTTCGAGCCCCGTGGCCGGCGAGGGCCTTTCTGTGCGGAGTTTGCATGTTCTCCCCGTGTCCGCGTGGGTTTCCTCCGGGTGCTCTGGTTTCCCCCACAGTCCAAAAACATGCAGGTTAGGTTAACTGGTGACTCTAAATTGACCGTAGGTGTGAATGTGAGTGTGAATGGTTGTCTGTGTCTATGTGTCAGTCCTGTGATGACCTGGCGACTTGTCCAGGGTGTACCCCGCCTTTCGCCCGTAGTCAGCTGGGATAGGCTCCAGCTTGCCTGCGACCCTGTAGAACAGGATAAAGTGGCTCCAGATAATGAGATGAGATGAGCAACAGTTAGCCATGGAAGCCATGGCCTAGAAGCAACTATGAGACCAAAAGGTTGCTGGTTTGAGTCCCTGGATCAGCATGAATGGCTGAAGTGCCCTTGAGCAAGGCACCAAACCCCAACTGCTCCCCAGGCTGCTCACTGCCAGAGCAGGGTGCCTTGTTGTACACAGCAAGGGTGCCACAGCATGTCAGGGTTTTGTTGTATGTTGCATTGGATAAATGCCTGTAATGTAAATTCATCCATTTCGTGTACATCAGCATATTTTTCGAGAGACCTTTTCTCATAATCATGAGAGTTTTATTTTAAGTACAAGCAAATTACTTTGCTATCGTTTTCCTGTAGAAATAGAGTTACAGACGTATGCATACTTTTCTAATCATGAAAATAAATGCACTCAGGTCACACCACAATGGGGGAAGCCATAGCCTAATGGTTAGCGAAGCAGCTTTGGAACCAGAAGATTGCTGGTTTGATTCCCTGGACCAGCAGGAATGGCTGAAGTGCCCTTGAACAAGGTACCTAACCCCCAACAGCTCCTCAGACTGCTCTTGGAATATTGTATGTAGCGCTGGACAAGAGCATTCGCTAAATGCCATTAATGTAATGAAATGTTCTTTGGTTGTGTATTTTAATGCATAATTGAAAGGATATTTTGAAGGCACAGTGGAAATGGTAGCTTTGATTTGGCATCCTATCCAGTCTTTATTTCCACAAACCAACATGTTAGGGCATTAGTGAGTCTAGCAAATGTGTATTTTCATGGCACTGTGCAAAAGACTGGCATCCCATCCAGGGTATGTTCCTGCCTCATAGCCAGTGTTTCCAGGATCTGCTCCAAATCCACTGCGACTCTACCTGGATAAAGTGGTTCCTGAAAGTGACTGAGAGTGAGTGAGAACTGACAAATTGAGTTTTTATCTATGTAAACATACAGTCTAGGACAAAGAGGACATCTCTCTCTCTCTCGCACTCTCTCTCTCTCTCTCTCTCTGTCTCTCTCTTCAGTTGATCGATGTCAGCGAGTTGAATAAAAAACAGGAGAATATAGTCATCCAAATGAGAAATAACATGAAAGGGAGGAGAGGAGGATTAAATAAGAAGCTGATATCACTGCCACTGATAGGTAAATAAATGAGTTCTGAGACTTCTCGACTGTGACTTTGTCTTGACCTACTGTATGTGTGACAAAAGGCAATAAGGTAGCGCTGTCTGTTGTTATGTCCATGACCTTTAATTGGTTTTCAAACCTAATTATGCTCTCTGATAATCCACAGATACACTGTTATGACTGGATTACATACAACATATGACAAAAGGGATTCCATATAGTTTAATCACACAGAAACACGTTCACTCATATTGTTCATATCGTCTCATCGTAGACCTGTTTCTGTTGCTTCTTATGTTCCTGAACCGCTTGCTTAGGATTTTTAAAATTGGTTTATTATGGTTATTTTTTATGGTGACTGCATGTTTAAGTCACCACACAAGCCATGTTGCATTACATCACATATCATACCTTTCCTTTCTATTTCTTTCATTTCATTTCATTTGGTTTCTTTACTTCCCTTTTGTTTCTTTTCTTTCCATTTACTTTCCTATCTATTTCATTTCTTTCCATTTCTTTTCTTTCCTTCCCATTTTGTTTTTTCCTTTCCTTCCCATTACATTTCATTTCTTTCTTTTCTTTTCCATTTTGTTTCTTTATTTTCCTTTCCATTTCTTTTCAATCTTTTCCTTTCCTTTCCTTTTTGTTTCTTTCATTTCCTTTCCTTTTATTTCCATTTTGTTTTTTCCATTCCATTCCATTCCATTCCATTCCATGTCATTTCTTTTCATTTCTTTTCTTTCCTTCCCATTTTGTTTATTTTCTCTTCTTTCATTTCCTTTTTGTTTCATTCATTTCTTTTCCTTTTCTTTCCCTTTTTCTTTCTTTTCTTTTCCTTTCCTTTCAATTTCTTTCCTTTCCATTTTTTCCTTTCCTTTCCATTTCATTTCTTCCCTTCCCATTTTGTTTCTTTTCTCTCCTTCCATTTCCTTTCCTTTTTGTTTCTTTCCTTTCCTTTCCATTTCTTTTCTCTTTTCCTTTCCATTTCTTTCCCTTCCATTTTGTTTTTCCTTTCCTTTCCATTTTGTTTTTTCCTTTCATTTCCTTTCCCTTCTTTCCCTTTCCTTTCTCTTTCTTTCTTTTCCATTCCCTTTCCTTTCTTTCCTTTCAATTTCCTTTCTCTTTCTTTCCCTTCCCTTCCTTTTTGCTTTTTCCTTTCCATTTCTTTCCTTTCCATTTTGTTTTTTCCTTTCCTTTCTCTTTCTTTCCTTTCCATTCCTTTCTTTTCCTTTTTCTTTCTTTTCCATTCCTTTCTTTCCCTTCCTTTCCTTTCAATTTCCTTTCCTTTTCTTTCTTTCCTTTCCATTCCCTTCTTTTCCTTTCCCTTTCTTTCTCTTTCTTTCCTTTCCATTCCCTTTCCTTTTCATTCCCTTTCCTTTCTTTTCCTTTCTCTTTTTTCCCTTTCCTTTCCTTTCAATTTCCTTTCCTTTCATACTTTTTGGCAATATCTGTTTTTTCTCCTGCATAGCGTACAGTAACTGAAGGCTTTTCTCTCTGTAGTCCCCACCCTGCTCTCACACTAACAAGTGACAAGTTGCTCATAGTTAGTCTAATGTGGATGTGTACTGATTGTTGCTGTTGTCTTGTCAGTGTGCACTGTCCAGCAACTTATCGGATTAGCAAAGCAAGCGATCTGTGTGAGTTACATACACTCCCCAAGGGCACTAATTGTCTTTGCTAGGTACTTCCTTCCCAGCTCCTTTTTTTTTATTTCTCTTAGAAATTGAAAATTTAATAAGAGTTTATATATTAATAATATATGGCATCTAATGGCATCGGATTGGTCAGGGAAATCATTCAAGCAAATTGTTTGGATTTGTCACTTTACTGTTTCATACCTAATTTGCACAGAATAGAGAAAATCTCAATTCAAATTTCTCGTGTTATGCTGTTTCTTTGTCTCTCGTCTCTGTTGTTGAAATAACAGCTCTGTATTGTGCACAAATGAATGGTTGTGTGTTGCATTGTTGCTTACTAGTGTAAATGTAGTTACATATATGTCTAAATATTACCCAATCTGACTCATTGTGTGCAAAGCGAGATCACTAGCTGCTCTAAACCACCTTTCTTAATCATGACATTTTTCTTTCTACATTCTTATTCCTCTAGCCGACAACCTTGTTTATCTGCATATGCTGCATATCTCTCTTACACTCATCTACATATGCCACCCCTTCTTCTAAACATTGTGCACACTATAACACATCTGGACACCCTTACTGGCTGTTGGCAACGTCAAAAATCTCCTAGTGACAGTGCTAGCTGGATTAGGCACCACAAGTGTGTACGTAGGATTGGAACTAAAATGTAGGAGTGAGCTTGTTTTCTCTTTCTCATTCTCTTTGTATCTCTGTACTCCAGCTCCTGTAGAGCTCAGAGCAGATGGACTTTGAGCTGTAAAAAAAAAACAATATAAAGCAAGAGAAAGCCAGAGAAAAGTATACTCCTACACATTCGCTTTGCGTGGCTCTACCCACTTTCCTACATCCACACACATTCTTGTCTTTCTGCTCCTGTCTTTCACTTTAAGTGCGTAGGTGATCCATAACATTCCCATCTCTCTTATCCTTCCCTCTCCCACTTGTGCCTCTTTCTCCTGTCTCTTTCTGTTTGCATGCGTAAAAAAAAAACCACCCATGGTTATTGTAGACTACTTGATAAAATGCTGTTTTGTAACGACATGCTCTCTCACTGGTTCTGTCTGTACTTCTCACTCTGACTCTACTCCTCATCACTAAAAATGCCTTGCAGTTATTTTATTAACACCTTCCTTTGAAACATTTTCCCAATAAGATCAACAAATTATGACTGAACAAAGTGTGGCTTATGTTAGTAGTAAATGTTTATGGTAAGTCATGCCAACACATACAACCCCGATTCCAAAAAAGTTGGGACAAAGTACAAATTGTAAATAAAAACGGAATGCAATAATTTACAAATCTCAAAAACTGATATTGTATTCACAATAGAGCATAGACAACATATCAAATCTTGGAAGTGAGACATTTTGAAGTTTCATGCCAAATATTGGCTCATTTGAAATTTCATGACAGCAACACATCTCAAAAAAGTTGGGACAGGGGCAATAAGAGGCTGGAAAAGTTAAAGGTACAAAAAAGGAACAGCTGGAGGACCAAATTGCAACTCATTAGGTCAATTGGCAATAGGTCATTAACATGACTGGGTATAAAAAGAGCATCTTGGAGTGGCAGCGGCTCTCAGAAGTAAAGATGGGAAGAGGATCACCAATCCCCCTAATTCTGCGCTGACAAATAGTGGAGCAATATCAGAAAGGAGTTCGACAGTGTAAAATTGCAAAGAGTTTGAACATATCATCATCTACAGTGCATAATATCATCAAAAGATTCAGAGAATCTGGAAGAATCTCTGTGCGTAAGGGTCAAGGCCGGAAAACCATACTGGGTGCCCGTGATCTTCGGGCCCTTAGACGGCACTGCATCACATACAGGCATGCTTCTGTATTGGAAATCACAAAATGGGCTCAGGAATATTTCCAGAGAACATTATCTGTGAACACAATTCACCGTGCCATCCGCCGTTGCCAGCTAAAACTCTATAGTTCAAAGAAGAAGCCGTATCTAAACATGATCCAGAAGCGCAGACGTCTTCTCTGGGCCAAGGCTCATTTAAAATGGACTGTGGCAAAGTGGAAAACTGTTCTGTGGTCAGACGAATCAAAATTTGAAGTTCTTTATGGAAATCAGGGATGCCGTGTCATTCGGACTAAAGAGGAGAAGGACGACCCAAGTTGTTATCAGCGCTCAGTTCAGAAGCCTGCATCTCTGATGGTATGGGGTTGCATTAGTGCGTGTGGCATGGGCAGCTTACACATCTGGAAAGACACCATCAATGCTGAAAGGTATATCCAGGTTCTAGAGCAACATATGCTCCCATCCAGACGATGTCTCTTTCAGGGAAGACCTTGCATTTTCCAACATGACAATGCCAAACCACATACTGCATCAATTACAGCATCATGGCTGCGTAGAAGAAGGGTCCGGGTACTGAACTGGCCAGCCTGCAGTCCAGATCTTTCACCCATAGAAAACATTTGGCGCATCACAAAACAGAAAATACGACAAAAAAGACCTAAGACAGTTGAGCAACTAGAATCCTACATTAGACAAGAATGGGTTAACATTCCTATCCCTAAACTTGAGCAACTTGTCTCCTCAGTCCCCAGACGTTTACAGACTGTTGTAGAGAGAAAAGGGGATGTCTCACAGTGGTAAACATGGCCTTGTCCCAACTTTTTTGAGATGTGTTGTTGTCATGAAATTTAAAATCACCTAATTTTTCTCTTTAAATGATACATTTTCTCAGTTTAAACATTTGATATGTCATCTATGTTCTATTCTGAATAAAATATGGAATTTTGAAGCTTCCACATCATTGCATTCCGTTTTTATTTACAATTTGTACTTTGTCCCAACTTTTTTGGAATCGGGGTTGTACATGTGCAATGCCTGGGAGTACACACACACACATCTCACACAGTGTGTTGCATAAGTATTCACCTCCTTTGAACTTTTCCATAATATATAGTGCTACAATCTGCAAAAATGGACTTAACTATGATTTTTATCCCCCGCTGGCCGAAAGGCCCGAAGGGGGATTACCGGTATATCATGGTGATATCCATCCATCCGTCTGTCCATCCGGCCATCCCAGAAAGGGTACTCACCTTCTGAAATCAACTCCTTTCACAAATTTTGGAGGAATTTCACAAAACTTGCCAGGATTCTTTGTTATATGTCGGTAATACGCATATTGCAATTTTGTTCAATTCAGTCGTATTTTACCAGAGTTATGGTCCTTGATTACCAAACTTGTACTTTGACAATTTCATGAAGGTGTATTAAGCACTTATAACATAGATATAGTTACCAGTGGGGGATATTGTGCTCTCAGAGCACTTTTTTTTTTTAATTTAGCCATCTAATTTACAGTTGACCATGGAAAAATTTTTATATTGTGGCATAAAGGCTGATTAAACAAAAAAAGTAGACATTTGCCAGTTACATAAAAAGGAACCCATCCTCATTTGGGTGATAACAGATCGCATGATTATAAATAATTTGCTTCTATCATAGTGTCATTGTGTCATAGTCACAAAGTATAACTGTGTAACCAGGAAATTCAGTACAGTTTTAACATGAAGTCTGTTTTGTTGAAATTATAAACTGTTCAGTGATGGAAACTTGAGTGCAAAACTGTTCATGACAACTGCAGTCCTAAAGTTAGTTTGTTGATTGTAGTCCTCAGGCATAGATGCATTACTGTAAGTGTCCAGAGCGTCTTCCAAGTGTGACTTTTGACTGTCCATATGGGGCCGTCCTCCACAGGAGCGATGTGATGAGACTCCAGCCACACTGTAAAAAAAAAAAAAGTTACGCCAACTTAAAATTCAAGGCAACTTACTGCACAGGATTTTTGGAGTTTATGTGACAACTAAGATTTTTAAGTTTTGAAGAAAGTTGTGCCAACTTATACTTTTGGTCTTCATATTCACACAAACTTAATTTTTTCAGTTTTACATGATAAGAATTCAACTTTAAGGCCACTAATCTTTCATCCAAGTAAAAACTTCAAAATTTGAGTTCAATTTTCTTTTTATCCCATGACAAAACAAATAACAATCCAGTTCAAATAGCAGGTTTATTTTAACATGATGGTTGCAAAACTGCTGTAAAACTGTAGTGGCAGTGCTGTTTTGTTAAGTCACACATTCACTTATTTTAAGCCTGAAGCTAATTTGACAAACAAAATGTGCAAACAATTCAGTATACTGAATTGTTTGCACGTTTCGTTTGTCAAATTAGTTTTTACTTGGATGAAAGATTAGTGGCCTTAAAGTTGAATTCTTATCATGTAAAACTGAAAAAATTAAGTTTGTGTGAATATGAAGGCTAAGTTATCTGAGACCATAAGTATAAGTTGGCACAACTTTCTTCAAAACTTAAAAATCTTAGTTGTCACATACACTCAAAAATCCTGTGCAGTAAGTTGCCTTGAATTTTTAAGTTGGCGTAACTTTTTTTTTTTACAGTGCAAACATAGGGCATCAGGATGGATCAGGCGAGTCCAAGGAGCAGAAGAGATCAGCACTACTGGTGTCTCAGGATCAATATGTAATGAGAGAGAGAGAGAGAGAGAGAGAGAGAGATATTTTCAACAGGTTCTCAAATTAAATGAGTTCTGAGTTGGGGAAAATAGGTATGCACAGTTATATAGCTACAGTACGCTTCTAGCTCTCACTAGAGCATCTGGAAATTTTCATTACAAAAATAGACCTCCTGTAGACTCTCATGCACTCACTTCTAACATCTTCAAACAAAACATTAAAAGTTTTGTGATTTTTTTTTTTGTGGCTACTACCTCATATAGAGGCTGTAGTCATCATGTCATCGTGTTGTAAGAATGTAAGAATGAGTGTAACAATAGCGCACTGCGCATGCGCGTATAGGTGTTCCTATTAAAATGGCCGGTGAGTGTATACAATTCGGTTCACCATTCGAAATAAATGGACTAGACTAAAGAAATTGCTTTCAGACATGTTTATGCTTATTCCCGAGGGAAAGTGTGTTCCTATTTTAAAACATACTCCAGGTCGTCCCCCTTTCCTCGCCTTCTTCAGCCAGTGGTCCCATGTGTGATGGAGATGTGACGCACTTCTGAGTTGTTACAGGAAGTTGTCGAAAAGAGTATTGAGACCACTGAGCTCTAGCGCTAGGCCTTTTCTGGGAAATAAGAGTTTCGGTCATGGCAACAGCGTGTGTATGTCAGCTTCAGTTCGGAGGTTTCATTTTCGAAAACTGTAAGAGGTAAGAGTAGAATAATATAAAGTACAGACACTTGATATATTTTACTTCTGTGATTTTTAAATTGTTAATTTTTGGATATTTACTGTATGGACATGGTATTAGAAAACAATTTTATTTATAAGCAGGAGCCACATACGGAAGCCGCGAGAGGCCCTTCATATAATCCTTTTTTTTATTCACCTTGTTATCCCGAGATAACAACATAATTAATTCAGGATCTCGAGAAAACAACACAACTAATTCGAGATCTCGAGAAAACAAAACCGTTATTTCGAGATCTCGAGAAAACAAAACAATTATTCCGTGATCTCGAGTAAACAAAACAATTATTTCATGATCTCGAGTAAACAGCTGAGAAATGGTTCATTCAGCTGCGCCAAGAGACTTGTGATATGCTGACTTTGGGGCTATTTCTCATTCTGTATAGACGCAACTTTGGTCATTAGAATGTCTGGAATAATCGATCACCTAATAAGGCAATATTTTGATCAGGGGTTGACACAGGGAGAGATTGCATTAAGTCTTTTAATAAGGGATAATTTCAAAATTAGTCCGCGGCACCTCCGCAGAAGACGGGCCCGGCTTCGTCTCTACCGACGGAGATACAGTGATCCAGCTGAGATCATGAAATAATTGTTTTGTTTTCTTGAGATCTCGAAATAACGTTTTTGTTTTCTCGAGATCTCGAATTAGTTGTGTTGTTTTCTCGAGATCCTGAATTAATTATGCCGTTATCTTGGAATAACAAGGTGAATAAAAAAAGATTATATGAAGGGCCTCTCGCGGCTTCCGTAGCCACATGTACCCATAGGGTACCTATTATTTTTTTTTTCATTCCAATCCAGTGAGGATATTTTACATCACAGTGTTCACGCATTGCTTTTCTGTTAAACACTGTCACAAAAAGTGTTCAGAGCTCCTGCTTCAGGGAGTGCCTCTTCTTTTAGGATCCTGAAGCACGTGGCAGGAAAGTGCACAAAATAGACTCAAAACGCATATAATGTATGCATATAAACTTATAGCCATCAGCACAGAATTCAATCACATTAAGTCATATAGCTTTGAATAGCACAGGTTCTCCACCCAACAGTAGAGACAGATGAAGTCATTGGGCTGGGGGATGAAGTACGACTAACATGTCTGGGACAATCTGTATGATGCAACAGGCAGAAAGAGCACACTCCAGGAAGAAGCCCTGCCTTGCCTCCAAGATCTCACGTACCATAAGAACACATGTCTCGATCTCTTTTTTTCTTCTGTCTCAGATTTATTCTCCTCTGTCTCGCCCTGCTTTCCTGTTTTCACCTTTCCTGGAGCGCGCTGCGAATAAAGAAGTCATGTTGTTTATCATGCTTAACCGAGTGTAGAAAAGTTGATTACAGTAAACAGCAAAAGAAATGATGCTTGTCAGTGTGCGATTTTTTTTACACATTTTTTTTGTCTCTGATGACTGAAGAGAAACAAAAGCGGCTAATTGAAACTTTGACCCCTTCTGCACTTCAAGTATATTGTATTGTGCTCCATTGTGTATCCTGGGAATAGCACTTACTTTTCTTTTCATTCACTTTTCTCTTTCTTGGACCTGATTCAGCAATAATCTCTCGCCTGTCAAGAAATGCTCACATCATTACTCTTTTCCCCAGATGGCCAAGGAAAAAAAAAAAGTATCTGAACATTTTCTGGTGCTTTCCACAGCATGTGATGTGGGGAAGATGATAGGAGGCACTGACCGTGTCTGATCTGAAAGATGTTTTCCATTTAATTTTCCAGGCCTTATGATTTCTAGAGGTGATTTCTCTTCTTGTGTACAGCAGAGTTTAGTGTCCCAAGACTACCAGACTAAGAGACTGCTACCAGCTAATCTCTCACATCACTCACTTCATTCAGGTTTGTTAGACCAGGACAACAGGGTGAACATTATTGTGTTACAGCACTCCACAATAGGATTACAGAGCTTTGGTATGTCCTGCTTTGAAGAATTAAAGAGGATTTGTTCTTTGTTCACTCACTGAATGCATCCAGTGAACTCATTCACTCACCCACATAATTTCTTATGTATTTCTCATTGTATTTCATACTTAATCACAGAGAGATGGGGAGAGCAGGGGGATTTGGGACGGGGAGACTTGGGACCGCTTGGATTCCCATAAATTAATTTCAAACAATCAGGTTTTAGATTAGGGCGGCACGGTGGTGTAGTGGTTAGCGCTGTCGCCTCACAGCAAGAAGGTCCTGGGTTCGGGGCCGGCGAGGGCCTTTCTGTGTGGAGTTTGCATGTTCTCCCCGTGTCCGCATGGGTTTCCTCCGGGTGCTCCGGTTTCCCCCACAGTCCAAAGACATGCAGGTTAGGTTAACTGGTGACTCTAAATTGACCGTAGGTGTGAATGTGAGTGTGAATGGTTGTCTGTGTCTATGTGTCAGCCCTGTGATGACCTGGCGACTTGTCCAGGGTGTACCCCGCCTTTTGCCCGTAGTCAGCTGGGATAGGCTCCAGCTTGCCTGCGACCCTGTAGAACAGGATAAAGCGGCTAGAGATAATGAGATGAGATGAGGTTTTAGATTACAATCAGAAGTTAGATGTTGCCCTTTAGAGTAACCTACTTCCTTTGGAGCCATGAAGCTGAACACTGCAGTAAGGTTTGTGCAGTTCAATATTTTATTAACTGAAACTTGAATTTTCTACTTCGCCTCCACCTCCATGCTATGGTGTAATGCATGCTGGTGAATTTGGGACTTGTTAGGAATTAAAGTATGTACACTGTAAAAAAAAAATCCGTTGTTTTTACGGAAAAATACTGGCAGCTGTGGTTGCCAGAATAATCCTGTTAAAAATACAATGAAATGTAAACAACATTAAAGAATAACTTGTACATTTCACTGGGATTCCATGTACAATTAATGATAACTAAATGTAAATTTTACAGGTATTCAATGTACAATAATCAATACATAACTGTTAATTTTACGGATATTCATTGTACAATAAACAATGATTGCATGAACATTGCATGATCTACTAGACAGATATTTTATTTGATTTAGAGTTTTACAAAATGTGCCGGAGAGCCTCTACTGACATCTTTTTATTTTTTTAACAGGGCAATGATGTAATTTTAACTATCACATTCTGTTTTAGTATTACAGTTTGTCTGTGTTTAAACTACAACAATTTGTAAATTCTACAAAAAATATGATCAATTCAACATATTCTTACTGTTAAATTAACAGTGGTATATTTGGTTAGGAGTTTTACAGTATATTGATGTAAATTACACACGGCTTCATTGTTTTTGTATTTACAGTTATTTTATGTCATGATCTCATCTCATCTCATTATCTCTAGCCGCTTTATCCTTCTACAGGGTCGCAGGCAAGCTGGAGCCCATCCCAGCTGACTACGGGTGAAAGGCGGGGTACACCCTGGACAAGTCGCCAGGTCATCAGAGGGCTGACACATAGGCACAGACAACCATTCACACCTACGGTCAATTTAGAGTCACCTGTTAACCTGACCTGCATGTCTTTGGACTGTGGGGGAAACCGGAGCACCTGGAGGAAACCCACGCGGACACGGGGAGAACATGCAAACTCCACACAGAAAGGCCCTCGCCGGCCCCGGGGCTCGAACCCGGACCTTCTTGCTGTGAGGCGACCGCGCTAACCACTACACCACCGTGCCGCCCCTTTTATGTCATGATTTTACATAAATTCACTGTTAATTCTATGGACATTTTTACCAGATATAGTATTATTTATTAAACTTCAATTCTGGGGGGGGGTATATATGTTTTTTTTTGTTTTTTTTTTGTTTTTGTTTTTTTAATTCAAATGGCCAGATGGGGAGAGTTGGGACAGTTCATCACGTTCCAGGATTTTTTTTTCTTGTGGTCTACAAATATAAAACTGTATTTTTTTTTTGTTAAAAACATGGGCGTGTACCTGCATGAGGATTAAACTTATTTCATTACTTCTTGAGAATGCAACTGCTTGGTCTCATCAGGTTTTAGGTAAACTGACATTTTTCTATCACTATACTAGCATTGTGTGTTCATCCAGTTCATATGTTATCAGTTTTGATAATAAATAAAAATTATACATGTATTTTATTTTTGTTCCCTGTTTCCTCGCTACGTCCCAAGTCTCATAATATCCCAAGTCTCCCCTCAATGTCTCATGTCTCTCTGCAAAAAAATAATGACAGAAAAAGTGCAGCCTGAAGGCCAGTATATGTGACAAGCTGAGAAACTAATGTTGAGGTAAGAGGGTTTAGTAAATACTCTCTCATGCAATATGAATGTGATGCTACCTGCAAAGAATTTCACACAATCTAGAAAAGCTGAGAACTTGCCCCAAGTCTGCCTGCTCTCCCTTACATTTGGATAGCAGCTCTTAGTTGTTTGGGTCAAAAGTGAAAAACATTTTAAAAAAGAAAGAAAGAAAATAGCATCCAAAACATTTCACAGGATTAAGAAAAAAAATCAGTCCAAATAAATCATTATTTAAAAATGTACACTCCAGAATCATTAAGATTTTTGATAATCTTATAAATAAATCTTATTTAAAAAAAAGATAAATGTTGACAAAAAATGCTACTATGTTTGTTGTTGTTGTGAACGAGCGAGTCGCCAGAGGTCCATAACCGGGGTCTGTAACTGGGGTCCGTATCGTAGGATACAGACACGCTCGCCAGCTAATCAGAGCACAGGATTTGATGGAACCCGGACTGCTAAAAAAATTAATGTTTTTATTCCATGGAAAAAGTGACCCATATGTATAATAATTCTCATTATTAGATTATTGTACAACACATACAATACTATTTGGCCTATTTTAGAGAATTTAAACCTTGAAATGTGAAAATAAGTTGAATAAGCTTCATATTATTAATTTGTTTAAAACAATTTAATAAAGATAAATATTAGGTGAATTTGCCTATCATCAAGATATTTTAACTGCTAACATACACTACCGTTCAAAAGTTTGGGGTCACCCAGACAATTTTGTGTTTTCCATGACAAGTCACACTTTTATTTACCACCATAAGTTGTAAAATGAATAGAAAATATAGTCAAGACATTTTTCTGGCCATTTTGAGCATTTAATCGACCCCACAAATGTGATGCTCCAGAAACTCAGGCCCTGTCCACACAGCAAGGGATTCAGGTGAATCTGATAAAATTGTTTATTGTTTCAACCTGGCGTCCACACGGCACCGGCGTTTTGGGTGCCCCAAAACGAAATCTTTTGAGAACGGGTTCCAGAGTGGAAAAATCTGGCAACGGTGCCATTGCGAAGTCGTCTGGATGAGTAGAACGGATTTGTTTACAATGACGTCACAACCACATGACTGTCAGTGCTTCACGCCGGGTAGAAGTGTAACGAACTCGATGCGAGTTGTCAACAAATCCTATAACATGGTTCATGAAATGCGCTTACAAAATATTTTCACTGTGAATATTTATTGTGTAATGGTGCAAAGTGAGAGAGAGAGAGAGAGAGAGAGAGAGAGAGAGAGAGTAGCCCTTAGGGCAGAGTCAATCCTGCCAGCAAAAATAGGGAAAAAAAGGAGTGATCTCACCTCTTCAGATGTTGGTTTAAGTCCTACAATACATTCCTCAAAAAGGGCATAGAAAAACAAATTAATCCATCAACGTGTAGCATTCAATTTATTCCAGACCATTAAAGACGCCGCCTTCCGCGTAGAATCATACATCATCCTCGCCGCCATATTGGATAGGGCAAAGCGGAGAATAAAGATGCCTCATTCATGTGCTGCGTTTAACTGTACCAACAGGTTTGCTGTCCAAATGAGATCACATGGGATTACCTTTCACAGGTGAGACTGGAAAAATACTTTTCATTGTATTTGTTCATTATAACGTAATTTTACGAACAGATTTTTCTGACTTTGTGGCTAATATGAAGTCTCGCGCATAATAGTTTATGCGCGTGCGTCCTTACTACTTCTATTATTGTGGTGTCTCCGATGGGACCGTCTTACAGCGCACCTAGAGGTGTGGCATGTGTATTGCATTGTTTTCAGCAAGCATTGCGTTGCCATATGTACCTGATATTTTACTGAACCGTTGCCCATGTGGACGCGATATTTTTTTTTTAAGGCTACGTTTACATTACGTCGAATCAGCGGATCATCAGATTAATGTTCTTAAAACGATTCGCGTTTACACTAAAACCGTTAGCCGTGCACACAGCAATACCAATACACGGATACGCTCGGCTCCGCAGGCATCCTGCGCTCCAAATCACTCCGCCCTGAACAGCGAGTGCCCTCTGGAGGGTGCGCACTCCGGCCCTGCGCAGCTCACACAGCGCGCGAGTGAAGTGCACAAGCCACGATTCGGGACTGAGCGGCTGTGTGTGTGATCCCAGCGCATATCACTTACTACTTGCAAGTGGAAGGATGGCAAGCCTAAAGACAATCATAACTACACAATGGGCAGTATTTGCATCAGTATTTGCAGTATTTTCATACTTTTATACTCTTTAATGAAAGGTGATACAAGGCGGAAGTCCGCGCCGTTTTTCAACAGTCGCGTCACATGACCAACGCCAGCGAATCAGGAAGGTGGATGTCACAGTGACGTTGTCCAATGAGATGCCAGCTAGAGCTCAGCACAGCGTATTCGCATATTCTCAATGTTTACACAGCACCGGACCAGATACGATCTAGATTGAATACGTGGACGCTGGCGGATTCCCGTTTCCCGGCTTTTCCAGGTGGTTTAATGTAAACGGACAGTGCATCCGCGAAGCAAACGAGACAGATACGGTCTAATGTAAACGTAGCCTAAATCTCGTTGCCGTTGTCATGTGGTTGTAGCCTCAATCTGCTCAAAGGAAGGTCAGTTTTATAGCTTCTCTAAAGAGCTCAACTGTTTTCAGCTGTGCTAACATGATTGTACAAGGGTTTTCTAATCATCCATTAGCCTTCTGAGGCAATGAGCAAACATATTGTACCATTAGAACACTGGAGTGAGAGTTGCTGGAAATGGGCCTCTATACACCTATGGAGATATTGCACCAAAAACCAGACATTTGCAGCTAGAATAGTCATTTACCACATTAGCAATGTATAGAGTGGATTTCTGATTAGTTTAAAGTGATCTTCATTGAAAAGAACAGTGCTTTTCTTTCAAAAATAAGGACATTTCAAAGTGACCCCAAACTTTTGAACGGTAGTGTATCTTTTTTTTTTTTGCTGTGTATAAAAAATATATTTAGCTACTCTGCTTGAATAATTTAAAAGCATCACACCATAAGAATAATACACTATGATTTTTTGAAATCTCTCCATTGTTGGTTAGAAATGACTTGAAAATATTCAGTGTCAGTGGTTTTCTGTTCTAATATGATTATTATTACAAAGGATGAATCTTGGTTTAAAACCTCCTTAAAATGGGGCAGCTGGAATGCTCAGCAGCACGTCTCAACAAAGCACAGGCTGCAACCATTGAAGTTAAGAAGTCTTTTTCATCACACATCCTGGACTTCATACAGCATAGGAACTGGAATATGAAAAAGAACCCTTCCTGTAAGGCAATGAATGTCCTTTTTCTGCTTTGTCTCATTTCTTATACAGATTAGCCTGCAAAGTATTTAATTCAAAAGTGGATCAGAGTTTACACATCTCGAATAGCTTCAGGGTTGAACGCAGCAGGAGATCCCTGGTCAGAATTCTCTTCCTCCTTTATCACTCATTCAACCCTTATTTTTAAACCGCTTTCTCTTATATACATCGTCAGAATTCCAAACAGACTTTAGCCCGTGTAGATTGTGTGTGGCTGGGTAAGGTGCCTATGTCGATCAGCTGAACAGACAGACTGTCTCTCTGCAGTCTTGTTCCTGTCTCTCTATCTCCATCCCAGAGGAGGCTCTTTAATGCTGCTTTGCCCTTGTAAAGACACAAACCCCTGCTCTACTGAATGACAAAGGAAAAATGGCCAAAAGCACTGGTTCATGCAGGCTAAAGCACTCATGAGTAACCCTTACAGAAAAATCGCATACATTTCACTGGTGTTCAACTTTGTTGGAGGAGGTTATGTTTTCTCTTCTGTTTTCAGTTCAATTAAATTTTATTCAGACTCAATATATAACATGAGAAAGAAAATTTACTAAAAGGCATAGTACATCCATCCATAACCGCTTATCCTGTGCACTTTTAGCTTAAACTAAGACAGAACACCTTATATTTTACAGAACAGGCCTGAGTTTCCCAAAAGCATCGTAGCACAAAGATCATCATTAAATGGTAGCACGAGCAGCACAATGAACGCATTCTCTCCTAGTTAAGATGCTCTTAGCATTAAGAGGCTTTTGGGAAACTCACCCCAGAACAAAATCTGATCATCTCCAATCAATAAATTTTTCAAAGGAGGTTCTCATGTATCATTATCACTGGATAGCTAGTTAGTTAACTTTGTTAAATAATCTTAGCATACCAATGTCTAGTTAAGTCCATCCATCCATCCATCCATCCATCCATCCATCCATCCATCCATCCATCATCTGTAGCCACTTATCCTGCGCAGGGTCACAGGCAAGCTGGAGCCTATCCCAGATGACTATGGGCAAGAGGCGGGGTACACCCTGGACAAGTCGCCAGATCATCGTAGGGCTGACACATAGAGACAGACAACCATTCACACTCACATTCACACCTACGGTCAATTTAGAGTCACCAGTTAACCTAACCTGCATGTCTTTGGACTGTGGGAGAAACCAGAGCACCTGGAGGAAACCTACGCGGACACGGGGAGAACATGCAAACTCCATACAGAAAGGCCCCTGTCGGCTACTGGGCTCAAACCCAGAACCTTCTTGCTGTGATGCAACAGTGCTAACCACTACTAGCCTGGGCCCGCCCATCCTAAGTGTGATGCAACATGGGGGGCTGTTGCGAACTTAGTCTGGCAGGGCAAGCTATCTCCAGCTCTTCCAAGCTCCCGAAAAATCAGGAGCCAATCAACTTTGAGCATCTCCAACAGCCCTGGGTAGAGGCGTGTTCAAGGCAGTGACGTAGTAGAACTGCGACCGAAAGCCATAGATTGTTTACAGAATCTATGCCGGAAGCACTTCATTCACTAGAAACATTACGAACATGGAGCAGCGGCAAGCCTTTGACACAGCGGTAGATGCTGTATTGAAAGCATTCAACGGGAAGTTCTCATTGAAAACGGAGCAAAGAGCAGCCCTGGAGGTATTTATCTTCTTCCTGTTACTCAAGCAGTTTCCGTCGCGTCACATACGTCAGAGGAAAGAGTGATGTGATTGGTTTAAGCTTCGTCACAGCCTTTTCTGGCTTCGACCAGTAGCAAACTGAGGCATTTCCGGGAGGCGGGTCAACCACGCCTTTGGGAAATGGTTGGGCTTAATATCTATGCCAGACCAAATGCTCGCAGAGCTTTGAAGTTGCGTTAGCCAGACTAAACCACTACACCACTGTGCCACCCAGGCTTAGTACAATTATATATAATAGAAAAAGAATTTGCAAACAGTACCGTAGTTACTACAATTATTGATGTAAGGTGTGTGTGGCTGTTCAAATAGTATAAACTTTCATGTCAACAGCCACCCATGTCATTTGTTTGCTTGTCTGTTCCCAACATAACTCAAAAAGTATTGAACAGATTTTGATGAAATTTTGAGGAAACATGAATCCATGGGCCAAGGAACAATTGAATAGATTGCGATGCAAATATGGATATATATGTGGAGCCAGGATTTTTTTCTTTTAATCTTTTCCCAATATAACTCAAAAAGTAGTGAACAGGTTTGGATGAAATTTGGTGGGCAGCTTTAGTATTATCCTAGGTTCAAGTGATTTGATTTTGAAGTTGATGTGGCTTGGTGGAGGTACTGTATGCAGTTTACTTGAGCGCCTTTCTAGTTTTCACATGTGGTACATGAGTTATGTGACTGAATGTGAAAAACATGATTTTCAAGCCCTGGAATTGAACAACTGAACATATGCATTTAAGTAAATGTCAAAAATGAAAATATGAAAATAAATTATTCATGTTGAAAAAAAAACACATTAAGATGGCACGGTGGTGTAGTGGTTAGCACTGTCGTCTCACAGAAAGAAGGTTCTGGGTTTGAGCCCAGTGGCCGACGGGTGCCTCTTTGTGTGGAGTTTGCATGTTCTCCCTGGGTCTGCATGGGTTTCCTCCAGATCCTCCGGTTTCCCCCACAATCCAAAGGCATGTAGTTAGGTCAACCGGTTACTCTAAATTGCCCATAGGCATGAATGGTTGGTTGTCTGGGAACCCAGCCACTGTTGGTGCCAGTCCCAGGCCTGGAAAATGGGACATTTGTGGCAGGATGGGCATCCAGCGTAAAACTATGCTCCAATTAGTATGTCAATGTCCACATGGCAGTGACCCCACACACATAAGTGGGACAAGCTCAATGAAGAAGATGATGAAAAAAAAAACCCATACACTACATTTACAAATTAGCATGTAAAAATGAATGAATCATGAAAAACCAATCACATGAAACTAAGTGAAAAAAAAATCGTTCATTCATCTTCTATACTCTTTAGTTGTTGCAGGTCACAGGTGACCTGGAGCCAAACCCAGCTGCCTTTGAGTGAGAGGTGGGGTACATCCTGGACAGATCACTAATCTATCACAGGACTAACACAGAGACAAATAACCATTCGCACTCACATGCAACCCTTTGGGAACTTTAGCATCACCAGTTAACCTAATCCACATGTCTTTGGACTGTGGAAGGAAACCAGAACACCCAGAGAAAACTCACACAGGCACAAGGAGAACATGCAAACTCCACACAGAAAGACCTGGTGAACCAGCAGGTTCGAACCCGGAATCTGCTTGCTGTGAGGCAACAGTGCTAACCACTGCACCACACATATGAAAATGTACATGTGAAAATGAATGAATCATGTAAACTCAATCATGCAAAAATGTACTATGGGTAAAAACAAAAAAAGGGTGAAACGTGAAGTTTGTGAAGAATGCTACACGTGTAAATTTCACATGTGACTCATGTGATTATTGAAATATGAAAATCAACCATCTCTTTATACAACCCCGATTCCAAAAAAGTTGGGACAAAGTACAAATTGTAAATGAAAACGGAATGCAATAATTTACAAATCTCAAAAACTGATATTGTATTTACAATAGAACATAGACAACATATCAAATGTCGAAAGTGAGACATTTTGAAATTTTATGCCAAATATTGGCTCATTTGAAATTTCATGACAGCAACACATCTCAAAAAAGTTGGGACAGGGGCAATAAGAGGCTGGAAAAGTTAAAGGTACAAAAAAGGAACAGCTGGAGGACCAAATTGCAACTCATTAGGTCAATTGGCAATAGGTCATTAACATGACTGGGTATAAAAAGAGCATCTTGGAGTGGCAGCGGCTCTCAGAAGTAAAGATGGGAAGAGGATCACCAATCCCCCTAATTCTGCGCTGACAAATAGTGGAGCAATATCAGAAAGGAGTTCGACAGTGTAAAATTGCAAAGAGTTTGAACATATCATTATCTACAGTGCATAATATCATCAAAAGATTCAGAGAATCTGGAAGAATCTCTGTGCGTAAGGGTCAAGGCCGGAAAACCATACTGGGTGCCCGTGGTCTTCGGGCCCTTAGACAGCACTGCATCACAGACAGGCATGCTTCTGTATTGGAAATCACAAAATGGGCTCAGGAATATTTCCAGAGAACATTATCTGTGAACACAATTCACCGTGCCGTCCGCTGTTGCCAGCTAAAACTCTATAGATCAAAGAAGAAGCCGTATCTAAACGTGATCCAGAAGTGCAGACGTCTTCTCTGGGCCAAGGCTCATTTAAAATGGACTGTAGCAAAGTGGAAAACTGTTCTGTGGTCAGACGAATCAAAATTTGAAGTTCTTTATGGAAATCAAGTTTCAAGTTTATTTGTACAGCGCTTTTAACAATAAACATTGTCGCAAAGCAGCTTTACAGAATTTGAACGACTTAAAACATGAGCTAATTTATCCCTAATCTATCCCCAGTGAGCAAGCCTGTGGCGACGGTGGCAAGGAAAAACTCCCTCAGACGACATGAGGAAGAAACCTCGAGAGGAACCAGACTCAAAAGGGAACCCATCCTCATTTGGGCAACAACAGACAGCCTGACTATAATATTAACAGTTTTAACAGGTATAACCCTCAACTGTCCTCATGGGGCCGTCCTTCACAGGAGTGGGGCGATAAAACTCCGACCAGACACAGGGCACCAGGATGGATCAAGCAGGTCCGAGGGGCAGAAGAGGCCAGCATCTCAATCCCAGGATCAACATGTAACTCAGAGGGACAGATGGGGGGGGGAGAAAACACGTTGTTAGGTATGCCCGAAAAATGACAAGTATTAAATCTGTGTGGTAGGCTCGCAGAGATGAGAGTCTTTACATCAGGCATGACGCACAATGGCATGTTAATATGGTAAAAAATATATCATGACCTGCTCTGGCTGGATGCTTGAGTGGGTGATGGGAGCACACTCCTCAGCAATGATGAGATGCAGATGGGACCCTTAGGCCTGGCCAAGACAATTCAGTTACATTTCACCGGGTCTGGGACATGCGACAGAATGTCTGACGGCCGATTCCCTGCAGGAAATCAGGGACGTCGTGTCATTCGGACTAAAGAGGAGAAGGACGACCCAAGTTGTTATCAGCGTTCAGTTCAGAAGCCTGCATCTCTGATGGTATGGGGTTGCATTAGTGCATGTGGCGTGGGCAGCTTACACATCTGGAAAGACACCATCAATGCTGAAAGGTATATCCAGGTTCTAGAGCAACATATGCTCCCATCCAGACGATGTCTCTTTCAGAGAAGACCTTGCATTTTCCAACATGACAATGCTAAACCACATACTGCATCAATTACAGCATCATGGCTGCGTAGAAGAAGGGTCCGGGTACTGAACTGGCCAGCCTGCAGTCCAGATCTTTCACCCATAGAAAACATTTGGCGCATCACAAAACAGAAGATACGACAAAAAAGACCTAAGACAGTTGAGCAACTAGAATCCTACATTAGACAAGAATGGGTTAACATTCCTATCCCTAAACTTGAGCAACTTGTCTCCTCAGTCCCCAGACGTTTACAGACTGTTGTAAAGAGAAAAGGGGATGTCTCACAGTGGGAAACATGGCCTTGTCCCAACTTTTTTGAGATGTGTTGTTGTCATGAAATTTAAAATCACCTAATTTTTCTCTTTAAATGATACATTTTCTCAGTTTAAACATTTGATATGTCATCTATGTTCTGTTCTGAATAAAATATGGAATTTTGAAACTTCCACATCATTGCATTCCGTTTTTATTTACAATTTGTACTTTGTCCCAACTTTTTTGGAATCGGGGTTGTATCTTTGCTATTAATAAGGTCATATATCTGCATGATAGATGTTGTATATACAACACACAACTTAGTCATAATAAGTTTCTGTACTTTGTGTACTGTTAAAAAATCAAACAGGCCAAACAGGGAGAAGTTGAGAGTGTATCCAATGTTCTTTTAATTAAATTGAGCCGAATAAGCTAAGCTGGGATTTTGAGACTTGTAAGTACAAGGTTGTCTTATTTATATATTTATTTGAAAATCACAAGATTCTAATGTTACACCCTTATTAAATGGTTTACCTGGAAAACTTCTTCCTTAAATAGATAAATAATGACATTTTCTTGATTCCGCAGCACGGTGGTGTAGTGGTTAGCGCTGTCGCCTCACAGCAAGAAGGTCACGGGTTCGAGCCCAGTGGCTGACAGGGGCCTTTCTGTGTGGAGTTTGCATGTTCTCCCCGTGTCCGCGTGGGTTTCCTCTGGGTGCTCCGGTTTCCCCCACAGTCCAAAGACATGCAGGTTAGGTTAACTGGTGACTCTAAATTGACCGTAGGTGTGAATGTGAGTGTGAATGGTTGTCTGTGTCTATGTGTCAGCCCTGTGATGATCTGGCGACTTGTCCAGGGTGTACCCCGCCTCTCGCCCGTAGTCAGCTGGGATAGGCTCCAGCTTGCCTGCGATCCTACACAGGATAAACGGCTACAGATAATGGATGGATGGATTTTCTTGATTCTTAATGAACCAGGGGATCAGCAGAGTGGGCCCATGGGTAGTGTTGCTTCTTCACAGCTCCATGGTCCCTGGTCCAATCCTGAGCTCGGGTTACTGCCTGTTTAGGGCAGCACGGTGGTGTAGTGGTTAGCACTGTCGCCTCACAGCAAGAAGGTTCTGGGTTTGAGCCCAGTGGCCGACGGGGGCCTTTCTGTGTGGAGTTTGCATGGTCTCCCTGTGTCTGCGTGGGTTTCCTCCGGGTGAGCCGGTTTCCGCCCAGTTCAAAAAAAGACGTGGTTACGTTAACATGGGGGCGGCCTTAGGCTGAGGTGCCCTTAAGCAAGGCATCTAACCCCCAACTGCTACCCAGGCACTGCAGCATGGCTGCCCACTGCTCGAGTTATGTGTGTGTGTGTGTTCATTGCTCCAGTGTGTGTATTCACTGCTTCAGATGAGTTAAATGCAGAGAGGAATTTTACACTTGTACATGTGATGAATAAAACTGTTTCTTCTTCTTCTTCTTCTTTGAAGTACTTCCTGTGTTCATGTAGGATTCCTCTGGGTTCTCAGGTTTCCTCCACCTTCCAAACATTTGCATGTAGGTGAATCGACTGTACAGAAATCCTCCTAGATGAGAGTGTGTGTGCGCGTGTGTGCGTGCGTGCATGGTGCCCTGAGATGAGCCGGTGATTCAAGGTTGCCTCACACCCAGTGTTCCGAGGATCCACCATGTCCCTGACCATGATAAAGTGGTTCCTGAAGAGGAATAGATTAATTTCATGCTCTCAAAAATTCTGTTTCAGTATCTACATTATCTTATAATTAACACAAAATTTCATACAAACTGAATATAGTAGTAATATAATGTATGTAGTTAGAAAATGCACAAGGAAATGGACAGTCCCTTTGCAATACTCTTTTCTTGAATGGCATTGTTGACTTTCCTTCTGTCGTTCTCGCTGGGGACCCCAGGCACCATTTTATGAGCCATTTCAAAACTTTATTAGAGCAGGTAAAGTTAGATGGGTTCTTGGAGGATTCAGTTAATATTACACTTGAGGTACAGAGTGTTCCAAGAACTGCAAACTAATTCATTTTCCTAGCACAAAATAGTGAATTATATTGGCAAATGGCAACAATAAAATTTTTTGCTTTCAAGTTGATTTTTATGTAGTCAGTGCCTCCGTCTTTATATGACAACTTCCATCGCTTATTATAATTATGATAGCCAGTGAGCAAATCGTATAATTAGCATGCTATTTAAAAACATACCATTTAAACTTATATGTTTTGATTGGGTTTTATGTAGCCAGCTACAACGCCTACTCATAATACTTCTTTATGCTGCAGCAGGGTTAGTTTTAGTTGTAGAACTTTTTAACAACAGCATTAACAAGCTCGTCAGTGCTGGGCTCATACAAATGTCAGGAAAAACAACCACACAGGTAATAAACAATGAATATTAATCTACACTTTCATGTGAAGAAATATCACACAAAACATCAACCGGGCGGCACAGTGGTGTAGTGGTTAGCGCTGTCGCCTCACAGCAAGAAGGTCTGGGTTCGAGCCCTGTGACCGGCGAGGGCCTTTCTGTGCGGAGTTTGCATGTTCTCCCTGTGTCCGCGTGGGTTTCCTCCGGGTGCTCCGGTTTCCCCCACAGTCCAAAGACATGCAGGTTAGGTTAACTGGTGACTCTAAATTGACCGTAGGTGTGAATGTGAGTGTGAATGGTTGTCTGTGTCTATGTGTCAGCCTTCTGATGACCTGGCGACTTGTCCAGGGTGTACCCTGCCTTTCGCCCGTAGTCAGCTGGGATAGGCTCCAGCTTGCCTGCGACCCTGTAGAAGGATAAAGCGGCTAGAGATAATGAGATGAGATGAAAATATCAAGCTAAATTAACCCAATATAATATATGACTTATATGACTGGTTTATAATAAGGAAAACTGCAGCCCAGGTTTAAAAAAAATAAATAAATCTGCAGGGCTTTGCCTGTTAATTCTATCTTCAAAAAGAATACTTACAGTTGTGGTCAGAAGTTTACATACACTCATCATGGGCATGAATGTCATGGTAATTTTGGGCTGTTAATGATTTCCTTGAACTGTTCTTTTTCCAGGGTGGAATGATTGTACAGCATACATCTTTAATGACTTCAAAAAACAAGAATTGAGTGCACAAGTTTGAATTTATTTTGGATTTTCTCTAATCCACACATGGTCAAAATTATACATACAGGCTCAAATATATGCATACACCCCCACTAATATTTGGTTAAATGTCCCTTAGCAAGTTGCACCTCAACCAGACACTTTTGGTAGCCATCAACAAGCTTCTGGCATAATTCTGGCTGGATATTTGACCACTCTTCTTGGTAGAATTGGTAGAGTTAATTTAAATTGGTTGGTTTCCTGGCACGGACCCGGTTTTTAACCTCCTAAGACCCAAGCTGTTTTTTTTTACATGCATTTTTTATTCCTTTTTGCTATTTGGGCTTATTAGAACCTGATTAGAATAAAAACTAAGCATCATCTTTGATAAGATGTACTTTTTGAGAAAAAGTATGTCCACATATGTGGATTCTTGTTCTGAATTTCTAAAAAGTGCTGTCCACGTATGTGACCGCTAGGCCCTAGGAGGTTAAGAGTAGTCCACAAATTTTCAATAGAGTTGAGGTCGGGGCTTTGGGAAGGCCATTCCAGAAACTTAATGTTAGCCTGCTTTATCCATTCCAAAACCAGTTTTGATGTGTGTTTGGGATTATTGTCCTGTTTGAACACCCAATTGTGTCCAAGTTTTAACCGTCTAGCTGTTGATTTGAGGTGAAGTTGAAAAATTTGGAGGTAGTCCTCCTGCTTCATTATTCCAGCCACTTTGTGCAATGCGCCAGTACCACTGGCAGCAAAACATCCCCAGAGCATGATGTTACCACCACTATGCTTGACAGTTGGTACAGTGTTCTTAGGTTTGAAAGCCTTACCTTTACTCCTCCAAACATGCCTCTTGTCATTGTGGCCAAATAGCTCAATCTTTGTCTCGTCTGACCATAAAACTTTTCTCCAGAAGGCATTTGGCTTGTCCATGTGGGCAGCTGCAAATTTCAGTTGGGCTTGAAGGTGTCGATTTTCGAGCAGGGGTTTCTTTCTTGGTCGGCACCCTCTCAGTCCATGGCGATGTAAAACTCGCTTCACTGTGGACAGTGACGCTGGTGTTCCAGCAGTTTCCAGTTCATGGCAGGCTTGAGCCTTGGTGGTTTCTGGGTTGTTCCTGAACATCCTAACCAATTTCCTCTCATTTGAGGGTGACAGTTTGGGTCTTCTTCCAGGCTTTGCCAAAGTGGTGATACATCCGAATAACTTGTACTTAGGTACAATTGTTTGAACTGATGATCTTGGAATCTGCAGTTGTTTAGAAATGGCTCCAAGAGACCGCCCCAACTTGTGTTGCCTCAACTACAATTCTTCTTAGATCTTCACTGAGTTCCTTGGACTTTCCCATGGTTCTGAGTATTGGTCAATCCAATGAGTGCTGTCAAACAAATCCTTTTTATGCTGGTAAAGAGAAACTACGAGTTGTAGTCAATCATGATCACTAACAAGAAGTTAATAGGCCTTGACCTTGTCAAGTTAAAAGACACTGTAGAACCTTCAGCACCACTTATTAACAGATTTAAGTGAATGTATGTATATATTTGAGCCTGTATGTATAATTTTGACCCTGTGTGGATAAGAGAAAATCCAAAATACAGTGGTGCTTGAAAGTTTGTGAACCCTTTAGAATTTCCTATATTTCTGCATAAATATGACCTAAAACATCATCATATTTTCACACAAGTCCTAAAAGTAGATAAAGAGAACCCAGTTAAACAAATGAGATGAAAATATTATACTTGGTCACTTATTTATTGAGGAAAATGATCCAATATTACATATCTGTGAGTGGCAAAAGTATGTGAACCTCTAGGATTAGCAGTTAATTTGAAGGTGAAATTAGAGTCAGGTGTTTTCATTCAATGGGACGACAATCAGGTGTAAGTGGGCATCCTGTTTTATTTAAAGAACAGGGATCTATCAAAGTCTGATCTTCACAACACATGTTTGTGGAAGTGTATCATGACACGGACAAAGGAGATTTCTGAGGACCTCAGAAAAAGTGTTGTTGATGCTCATCAGGCTGGAAAAGGTTACAAAACCATCTCTAAAGAGTTTGGACTCCACCAATCCACAGTCAGACAGATTGTGTACAAATGGAGGAAATTCAAGACCATTGTTACCCTCCCCAGGAGTGGTCGACCAACAAAGATCACTCCAGGAGCAAGGCGTGTAATAGTCAGCGAGGTCACAAAGGACCCCAGGGTAACTTCTAAGCAACTGAAGACCTCTCTCACATTAACATTAGCCAATGTTCATGAGTCCACCATCAGGAGAACACTGAACAACAATGGTGTGCATGGCAGGGTTGCAAGGAGAAAGCCACTGCTCTCCAAAAAGAACATTGCTGCTCATCTGCAGTTTGCTAAAGATCATGTGGACAAGCCAGAAGGCTATTGGAAAATGTTTTGTGGACAAATGAGATCAAAATAGAACGTTTTGGTTTAAATGAGAAGTGTTATGTTTGGAGAAAGGAAAGCACTGCATTCCAACATAAGAACCTTATCCCATCTGTGAAACATGGTGGTGGTAGTATCATGGTTTGGGCCTGTTTTGCTGCATCTGGGCCAGGATGATTTGCCATCATTGTTGGAACAAGGAATTCTGAATTATACCAGCAAATTCTAAAGGAAAATATCAGGACATCTGTACATGAACTAAATCTCAAGAGAAGGTGAGTCATGCAGCAAGACAGCAACCCTAAGCATACAAGTCGTTCTACCAAAGAATGGTTAAAGAAGAATAATGTTAATGTTTTGGAATGGCCAAGTCAAAGTCCTGACCTTAATCCAATCGAAATGTTGTGGAAGGACCTGAAGTGAGCAGTTCATGTGAGGAAACCCACCAACATCCCAGAGTTGAAGCTGTTCTGTACGGAGGAATGGGCTAAAATTCCTCCAAGCCGGTGTGCAGGACTGATCAACAGTTACCACAAATGTTTAGTTGCAGTTATTGCTGCACAAGGGGGTCACACCAGATACTGAACGCAAAGGTTCACATACTTTTGCCACTCACAGATATGTAATATTGGATCATTTTCCTCAATAAATAAATGACCAAGTATAATATTTTTATCTCATTTGTTTAACTGGGTTCTCTTTATCTACTTTTAGGACTTGTGTGAAAATCCGATGATGTTTTAGGTCATATTTATGCAGAAATATAGAAAATTCTAAAGGGTTCACAAACTTTCAAGCACCACTGTAAATTCAAACTTGTGCACTCAATTCTTGTTTCTTGAAGTCATTAAAGATGTATGCTGTACAATCATTCCACCCTAGAAAAAGAACAGTTCAAGGAAATCATTAACAGCCCAATATTACTATGGCATTTGTGCCCATGATGACTGTATGTAAACGTCTGACCACAACTGTATATATTCATTACTAATCAGTTTGGATACTCATCTCATCTCATTATCTCTAGCCGCTTTATCTTGTTCTACAGGGTCGCAGGCAAGCTGGAGCCTATCCCAGCTGACTACGGGCGAAAGGAGGGGTACACCCTGGACAAGTCGCCAGGTCATCACAGGGCTGACACATAGACACAGACAACCATTCACACTCACATTCACACCTACGGTCAATTTAGAGTCACCAGTTAACCTAACCTGCATGTCTTTGGACTGTGGGGGAAACTGGAGCACCCAGAGGAAACCCATGCGGACACGGGGAGAACATGCAAACGCCGCACAGAAAGGCCCTCACCGGCCACGGGGCTCGAACCCGGACCTTCTTGCTGTGAGGCGACAGTGCTAACCACTACACCACCATGCCACCCCAGTTTGGATACCTTAAAGTTAATTAAAAACAAAATCATTACAAAAATAAGCATTAATGAGAAATAACATAATGACATAACACATTGCATTCTTCTTTCTCTTCTCTGTTCACGCCATGTTCTGTAAGCCTGCTGGTGATTCGCTTATGCAAGACGCATCCTGGACTGAACCATTCATAAAAGAAATCTGTCATTGCCATGAATGGCCAAGAGCTCATTCATTCTGAGGCTATCAAAACATTTATTCTGTTACTCTTTTCCTTCCTGTTCGCTGTGCTGTTTTAACTGTTTGGGTTTGGCTGGTTTATTGATGAAGCTCAGCAAGATGAGATTAACATTGTCGACTTGAACAGTTTGCGGGATGTTACTCTAAAAATGAAAAAAAAAACCCCTTGGTTTCCTGAAGTATAAGTAATATGGTAAATTTAAAAAAAAAGAAGAACTAATGGCTGTTTTAATGAGTTGATAACAAAAACAGCTATTTTTGTCCGTTTTTCCCGTTTCTGGGTTTTATCTGAATCAGAGACTAAATAAGGGACTGAGATTTGTTTTTATTTCATGTCTGGGCATTGTGATTATGCTAGTCTTCTAGTTTGAGGTGCCAATGTCTTGGCTTTGTGCTCCTTCATGCTGGGTTCCTTCATCTTGAATTTTTTTTAAAATCCAAATGGTGGTGATCTGTCTTCTGCAGTCCCTGGGATTTGTCTTTTTCAAGACATTACATTACATTGCATTACCGTACATGGCATTTAGCAGACGCTTTTATCCAGAGTGACGTACAACGAGTACAAAAGTCAGGTACATTAAGTGCTGAACTTCTAGATAAGAAAGTTCTAGTGCCAACTGAACAAGTGACAGCAGTACCTAGTGTAATATGCTGTTGGAGTACTAATACTCAAACAGCCCAGGAAACAAACCAACCATATAAAGTACAACTAAATAGAAAACTCAAAATGGCTAACCCCAGGCTAGACAGTACACAGCATGGTTTGGTCTAGACCAAAACACAGGACATACCAAACTGGCCAGCTTTTGACTGAAACTTACTTGTCAGCTTTAACATCATTTCATACACAACCCAAGAATACAAATCTAAGAGTCCTGCTTCCAGACGGTGTCATTTCCTTTCATGTATTTCCTTTCATGTATTTCCACATCATTTCCTGTCATGTATGGGTTTCTGAGTGCATATGAGTCTCCAAAATATTTTTCCTACACCAAAATACTCAAAATTTCAAAACTGACTTGCATAAACATTATCTTGTTTTTAAAAGTGAATGTTTGAAAAGCTTTTTTGTTTAAAGTGGTATCTGGAAGAGGGGTGCCACTCGAGTGGCTAATCACATCCACCAGTGTTATTTAGCTAGCTAGTTAGCAAGCTAAGTAAGTAGCTCATCAGATAGCTAAACATGCTAATTAGAAATATGATACAACTCTGAACATAATTTACAGAAATAAGACGATACAATGTGTCTTTGAAATTTCTTCAACTACAACGACACTCGTTGTTGGAAAGACAAGTGAATCCTAATGGAAATATCCTGTCCCTGCTACACGCTCACTAACTCCATGAGTGGCTATCTGATACACACTTTGACGCAGAGAGGACAAGTCAATGAGGGTATGTTCATTTCAGTATTTAAATGTAAGACATGACATATTCACCAAATTACAGTTCAAGTACATTTAATAGTCAGTCGATTTCCTGCTGTGCCTAAAGGTTCAATAGCAAGAAAATGGGAAATCTATGCATAAACAGATTTGCACTCTCTCTGCTGTACCTTCTCTCATACACACCCCAGAGGTGTGTCAGCCTCTGGGACACGCATTAACCCCCTCTGAGTCATCGATCATTTTTAGAAATGAAAATGTAAGTGCTTATTCGCCGCTACCATGCATCCATCGTTCTCATTTCCCTCAGAAAAGGGAGTAGATAACGTAATTTTGGTTGAGTACGTAATGTCGGGGTCTAAGAGGATGTTGATTGCAGGTTTCTCTCTCACGCTCTCTGTAGGAGGGATGAGAGGACAAGGCTTCAACGTCGTCTCTCAGTTGGAGGCCATGTCAGCAGTAGTTGCAGTTGGGAAAATTAAAAACACAGCTCTATCAGACAGTAATACATTACTGTGTCTAACTATGTCAGTGACTATCCTACATATATTACACTCAGTATATGTTACTATTCCATTCTCACGAAAATACAAACCTGACACACAGATAAAGTGTGGCTCTGTTGAGGGAGCTTTCATGGTTTTTTTCCCCCGTATATACTGAGATGATGGTCAATAAAGAAACACTGTTCGAAGTGAATATTGTTGAGGCATTCTTTCATGGTGGGTGCTCTCAGGAATATGATATTACATTTGCATGCGGTAGAAAATGAATGCATAGGACTGGAAAATTCAATCTATTGAACAATCAATCAATTTGACTCTAATAGAAAGGGGGAAAAAACTTGAAGCAAATGTACTGATTAAAATTGTGTGCAAAATTTAACATGCATGTGACAAAAGCATATCAGGATTACATTGGATAAAGCCCAACAACAGAAATGATATCTATAAATCAGGAAAAGGATAAAGACTTTACATTAATCACACAATAACGTCAGTCCAAACTGTTTACGAGGAAAGTGATGCATCTCTGAAAGCAATTGGTGTCAGCAGAAGATGAAATTCTCAGTCTGGGAAATCTCTTTACTGCACCACAACTCCCCGTCACTGTCCTCTCCTCTCTCCATCAAAACACTTTATTGCATTTCCCATGAAAGCGTTCTTGTGACATCTCTGCACCTAGCATCCATTTCACTAAAACCCTCTGCACCATTGAGACCCCAAAGTTCCTGTGAGTGTGATTTACAGTGGTGCTTGAAAGTTTGTGAACCCTTTAGAATTTTCTATATTTCCGCATAAATATGACCTAAAACATCATCAGATTTTCACACAAGTCCTAAAAGTAGATAAAGAGAACCCAGTTAAACAAATGAGACAAAGAATATTATACTTGGTCATTTATTTATTGAGGAAAATGATCCAATATTACATATCTGTGAGTGGCAAAAGTATGTGAACCTTTAGGATTAGTAGTTAATTTGAAGGTGAAATTAGAGTCAGGTGTTTTCAATTAATGGGATGACAATCAGGTGTGAGTGGGCACCCTGTTTTATTTAAAGAACAGGGATCTATCAAAGTCTGATCTTCACAACACATGTTTGTGGAAGTGTGTCATGGCATGAACAAAGGAGATTTCTGAGGACCTCAGAAAAAGCATTGCTGATGCTCATCAGGCTGGAAAAGGTTACAAAACCATCTCTAAAGAGTTTGGACTCCACCAATCCACAGTCAGACAGATTGTGTACAAATGGAGGAAATTCAAGACCATTGTTACCCTCCCCAAGAGTGGTTGACCAACAAAGATCACTCCAAGAGCAAGGCGTGTAAAAGTCAGCAAGGTCACAAAGGACCCCAGGGTAACTTCTAAGCAACTGAAGGCCTCTCTCACATTGGCTAATGTTAATGTTCATGAGGCCACCATCAGGAGAACACTGAACAACAATGGTGTGCATGGCAGGGTTGCAAGGAGAAAGCCACTGCTCTCCAAAAAGAACATTGCTGCTTGTCTGCAGTTTGCTAAAGATCATGTGGACAAGCCAGAAGGCTATTGGAAAAATGTTTTGTGGATGGATGAGACCAAAATAGAACTTAATAAACTTAAATAGTTTAAATGAGAAGCATTATGCTTGGAGAAAGGCAAACACTGCATTCCAGCATAAGAAATGTATCCCATCTGTGAAACATGGTGGTGGTAGTATCACAGTTTGGGCCTGTTTTGCTGCATCTGGGCCAGGACGGCTTGCCTTCATTGATGGAACAATGAATTCTGAATTATACCAGCGAATTCTAAAGGAAAATGTCAGGACATCTGTCCATGAACTGAATCTCAAGAGAAGGTGGGTCATGCAGCAAGACAACGACTCTCAGCACACAAGTCATTCTACCAAAGAATGATTAAAGAAGAATAAAGTTAATGTTTTGGAATGGCCAAGTCAAAGTCCTGACTTTAATCCAATCGAAATGTTGTGGAAGACCTGAAGCGAGCAGTTCATGTGAGGAAACCCACCAACATCCCAGAGTTGAAGCTGTTCTGTACGGAGGAGTGAGCTAAAATTCCTCCAAGCCGGTGTGCAGGACTGATCAACAGTTACCAGAAATGTTTAGTTGCAGTTATTGCTGCACAAGGGGGTCACACCAGATACTGAAAGCAAAGGTTCACATATTTTTGCCACTCACAGATATGTAATATTGGATCATTTTCCTCAATAAATAAATGACCAAGTATTTTTGTCTCATTTGTTTAACTGGGTTCTCTTTATCTACTTTTAGGACTTGTGTGAAAATCTGATGATGTTTTAGGTCATATTTATGCAGAAATATAGAAAACTCCAAAGGGCTCACAAACTTTCAAGCACCACTGTATCCCCATTATTGGCCACCTTCATATAATCAGGGTTCCTTTCACGGATGGCAAAGGGTGAGATTCGTGAACCAGTGGGTTGGCGGTTGACATTGACTCCACAGAGACAGAAACTGATCTAATTAAATTGACTTTAAGTGATACCACTAAAAAGGAGGTCTATAATGATAATGGAAAAAAACACAGAAGAGTGGTGCAAAATTTGTCTGACTGTACAGATTTCACACAACTGAAATTTCTTATTCAGTTATCTTTTTTTTTCAGTTTTAGTGCTGTATTCACATTTCCTGTGGTGATACTGCCAGTGGGTTAATTTGCAGGAAAAAAAAAAACCCCATCAAATCGTATTATCCATTTGCGCCAAAAGGCTATTCCACATTTTTAATTATACCTCTGTTAAATATTAAACGAACATGAACACAGCAACTCTTCCTGAACTACAACTCATAAAAGCAGTTTGGATTTACTGGTTTTACTGGTTTACCATCCTTTTGTTCCAGACCACAAAAAAGGATTTGCTTCAGAACTACTGGAGCATTCCAATGTGCTCAGTTCCTTGTTGAGTACCAATAACATTCGTCACCTCATGACCCTGATCCTACATGGGTGTCCTATAAAAGATTCCGCCTACATCACTCTTGTCGTCTATTCCATTCCCATTTTGAGGAGTTGAGGAGGAAAAGTAAGTAGTGTGGTTGCATTAAAATGTCCAGTATAAAGGAAAATCTCATTAGCTGCTCCAAATCAAGAAATTTTGAGTCATGTGATCACCTACAGGAAGCCATTACAGTGAGAAGGCCTGTCCAGTAATACCCGTAAAGATACATAAAACATTAAGTCATAATAGGAAATTGAACTATTTTAGCAGTTGCTTTAAACAAACTGGTTCCATTTGTAGCCATTGTCTATTGATTTTTTTAAAAATTATTTGTAACGTCATTTTCAGTGCTCTTTCAAATAAAATTGGTTATGACTTATAACCCCCATTCCAAAAAAGTTGGGACGCTGTGTAAACTGTAAATAAAAACAGAATGTGATAATTTGCAAATCATGGAAACCCTACTTTTCATTGAAAATAGCACAAAGACAACATATCAAATGTTGAAACTTAGAAATTGTATTGTTTTTTTGAAAAATATACACTCATTTTGAATTTGATGTCAGCAACATGTTTCAAAAAAGTTGGGATGGGGCATGTTTACCACTACATTGCATCACCTTTACTTTTAACAACACTCTTTAAACGTTTGGGAACTGAGGAGAACAATTGCTGTAGTTCTGAAAGAGAAATTTTGTCCCATTCTTGCCTGATATACAATAGGGTGCATCAGTTGCCCCCTAAAAATGAAAAGTTTCTCCGATCATGATGCATTTTTGTTTTTATGTTCCTTTTGGTAAGAAAACACACTGGGTGAAACATTTTGACAAAATTCAAAAGTTTAATGGTGGCACCAGGAGTTCAAAGTTATGGAAAAAGCTGCTATTTTATGACTTTTATGACAAAATTTCGATCACTTTTCATGAAACATTATGGCACCTTATAGAGTATAACAAATATCTTAGATACACATTTTCAGTACATATTCTAAATATATTATCCAGCACAGTTTGAGTTTTAGCTGTTCATTGAATCATTGTTCAACTACTTTTAAACAATACAAATGTATTATGAATCACATTAATGCTTCTCAATCCCTTGCAAAGGTTCTTAACATGATCTCTGGGTCACAAGAAATCAATAAATGGAGTCCAACATAGTGATTCAAACCTTACGCGAAAACATAAAATAAGCGTTTTTTGGCAAAAAATGAACCTCATGGTGCCACCATTAGACTTTTGAATATGGTCAAAAAATTTTACAGGATGTCTTTATTGGTGAAAAGGAACACCCAAACAAAAATGCATCAGATTTTATGAAAGTCAGGGCAACTGATGCACCCTAATATACAATTTCAGTTGCTCAACAGTTCGGGGTCTCATTTGTTGTATTTTGCATTTCATAATGCCCCAAATGTTTTAAATGGAAGGCAGGTCTGGACTGCAGGTTAAACACATTCACTGGTTAAACAGAGCACTGTCCAAATGCTGCTGTAAAATCTACACAATGCCATGACTTCATTTTAGTTTGCTCAAGACTCTCTCTTTTGTATTATATCTTGACTTGCCTCACTTCTATGATGGTGGTTATTTGATATGCTGTCTTTGTACTATTTTCAATGGAATATAGGGTTTCCATGATTTGCAGCTCTTCATGTTCATCCATCCATCCATCCATCCATCCTCCATAACCGCTTATCCTGTGCAGGGTCGCAGGCAAGCTGGAGCCTATCCCAGCTGACTATGGGTGAGAGGCGGGGTACACCCTGGACAAGTCGCCAGATCATCGCAGGGCTGACACATGGAGACAAACAACCATTCACACTTGCATTCACACCTACAGTCAATTTAGAGCCACCAATTAGCCTAACCTGCATATCTTTGGACTGTGGGGGAAACCGGAGCACCCGGAGGAAACCCAGTCAAACATGGGGAAAACATGCAAACGCCACACAGAAAGGCCCCTGTCAGCCACTGGGCTCGAACCCAGGACCTTCTTGCTGTGAGGTGACAGTGCTAACCACTACACCACTGTGCTGCCGAATCAAGAAAATGTCATTTTTTTAATTAATTTAAGGAAGAAGTTTTCCAGGTAAACAATTTAATAAGGCTGTAACATTAGAATCTTGTGATTTTCAAATAAATATATAAATAAGACAACCTTGTACTTACAAGTCTCAAAATCCCGACTTAGCTTATTCAGCTCAATTTAATTAAAAGAACATTGGATGCACTCTCACAGCTTGCCTGTGACCCTGAACAGGATAAGCGGTTACAGATAATGGATGGATGGACATGAAGAGCTGCAAATCATGGAAACCCTACATTTCAGTGAAAATAGTATAAAGACAACATATCAAATGTTGAAACTTAGAAATTGTATTGTTTTCTGAAAAATATACGCTCATTCTGAATTTGATGTCAGCAACATGTTGGGAAAAAGTTGGGACGGGGCATGTTTACCACTGCATTGCATCACCTTTACTTTTAACAGCACTCTTTAAACATTTGGGAACTGAGGAGAACAATTGCTGTAGTTTTGAAAGAGAAATTTTGTCCCATTCTTGCCTGATATACAATTTCAGTTGCTCAACAGTTCGGGGTCTCCTTTGTTGTATTTTGCACTTCATAATGTGCCAAATGTTTTAAATGGAAGGCAGGTCTGGACTGCATGTTAAACACATTCACTGGTTAAACAGAGCACTGTCCAAATGCTGCTGTAAAATCTACACAATGCCATCACTTCATTTTAGTTTGCTTAAGACTCTTTTGTATTATATCTTGACTTGCCTTTTAGAGCACTGTGTATAATGTTAACCATCTATGATTTATATGGTATTGTTATATATCCTGTCCAATGACGTGTACTCAACCATCTCTTTTGAAACCCCAACTGAACTTCTATGATGGCGGTTATTTAATATGCTGTCTTTGTACTATTTTCAAGGAAATATAGGGTTTCCATGATTTGCAGCTCTTCATGTCCATCCATCCATTATCCGTAACCGCTTATCCTGTGCAGGGTCACAGGCAAGCTGGAGCCTATCCCAGCTGACTATGGGCAAGAGGCGGGGTACACCCTGGACAAGTCGCCAGGTTATCACAGGGCTGACAAATGGAGACAAACAACTATTCACACTCACATTCACATCTACGGTCAATTTAGAGTCATCAATTAGCCTAACCTGCATGTCTTTGGACTGTGGGGGAAACCGGAGCACCCAGAGGAAACCCACACGGACACGGGGAGAACATGCAAACTCCACACAGAAATGCCCCCATCAGCCACTGGGCTCGAACCCAGAACCTTCTTGCTGTGAGGCAACAGTGCTAACCACTACACCACCATGCCACCACACCCCACCCCACTCTTCATGTTCTGTTTTTATTTATGTTTTACACAGTGTCCCAATTTTTTTGGAATTGGGGTTGCATTAATATGAAGTATAAATTAAAAAAGCAGGTATCTAGAAAACAGAGAGAGAAAGAGAGAGAGAGAGAGAGAGAGTTGTCTAAATGTCAACAATGAAATCAATTTACTCTTAAATGTCTGCTGGAAACTTTGGTAGATGAGGCCAGAGTGATGCTTGACTTGCTGAATTCCTTAGTTAACTGATGGGAGGACATGTTCCCAACAAATGGAAGATGTGGATTGTCTGAATGGGATTATGCTTTGGGAGACTTCTTAATAAGATCTTCTCTATAAGTCTTCTTTTTAATAATAGAAGTGACTGAGCCTTTGCAGTGGCTGTGCTTAATCTCTGGAACAATTTCCTTTTTATATAAGAACTGCTGGGCGGCATGGTGGTGTAGTGGTTAGCGCTGTCGCCTCACAGCAAGAAGGTCCGGATTCGAGCCCCGTGGCCGGCGAGGGCCTTTCTGTGTGGAGTTTGCATGTTCTCCCCGTGTCCGCGTGGGTTTCCTCCGGGTGCTCCGGTTTCCCCCACAGTCCAAAGACATGCAGGTTAGGTTAACTGGTGACTCTAAATTGACCGTAGGTGTGAATGTGAATGGTTGTCTATGTGTCAGCCCTGTGATGACCTGGCGACTTGTCCAGGGTGTACCCCATCTCTCGCCCATAGTCAGCTGGGATAGGCTCCAGCTTGCCTCCGACCCTGTAGAAAGATAAAGCGGCTAGAGATAACAAGATGAGATGAGATAAGAACTGCCAAGACCTTAGCCATTTTTAAGTTACTGCTAAAGAACCGCATCTGCTCATTGGCATTCAATACAAGTTGAGCTTGACACCTTGACTTTATACTTTATTGTGCTGTAACTCTTTATTTTTTAAATTATTATTATTGTTTAATGAGTTGTGTTTTATTATGGTATTTTATGATTTTACTTTTTTGACTGGACAGCAATTTAGTCAATATTTGACTAAAATATTTATTACCTCTGCCAACTTTGTTGGAGGAAGTTATATTTTTGCGTCTGTTTGTTTGTCTCTTCCCAACATAACTCAAAAAGTAGTGAATGGATTTTGATAAAATTTTGAGGAAAGGAGAGCAATGGGCCAGGGAACAATTGATTAGATCTTGACATAAATCTGGATATGTCTTTGGGTCCAGGATTTTATTTTCGTCTCTTTCCAATATAACTCAAAAAGTAATAGATTGATTTTGAGGAAAGGTGGGCCATTGATTAGATTTTGATGCTTCTTCCTCCTTATCTAGCACTGTCGCCAAGTCAGGGACCATGTGAACTCTACTGATCCACATGTCATATTAATTGGAGAATAGTTTTACACCAAATGCTTTTCCTGCCACAACCGTCCCATTTCTGGGCTTTGGGAAACAACCATTCACACCTATGGGAAATTTAGAATAGTCAATTAGCCTAACTGCATGTCTTTGGATGGTGGGAGGAAACCAGAACACCTGGAGAAAACCCACAAACTCCATAAACAAAGGCCCCCATCAGCCACTGGGCTCGAACCCAGAATCTTCTTGCTGTGAGGTGACAGTGCTAACCACTACACCACCATGCTGCCCTGATTAGATTTTGATGCAAAACAGAATATATGGCTTGGTAGAGGTATGCACTCTACCGAGTGTCCTTCGAGTTTTAAATGTGTTTTATAAATAAACTTGACTTTAACCTTGACCTTTCTCGATGGAGACATTTAATTAGATTTTTTTTATTATTTAATAGTTCAGGGGCGGCACGGTGGTGTAGTGGTTAGCGCTGTCGCCTCACAGCAAGAAGGTCCTGGGTTCGAGCCCCGTGGCCGGCGAGGGCCTTTCTGTGCGGAGTTTGCATGTTCTCCCCGTGTCCGCGTGGGTTTCCTCCAAGTGCTCCGGTTTCCCCCACAGTCCAAAGACATGCAGGTTAGGTTAACTGGTGACTCTAAATTGACCGTAGGTGTGAATGTGAGTGTGAATGGTTGTCTGTGTCTATGTGTCAGCCCTGTGATGACCTGGCGACTTGTCCAGGGTGTACCCCGCCTTTCGCCCGTAGTCAGCTGGGATAGGCTCCAGCTTGCCTGCGACCCTGTAGAACAGGATAAAGCAGCTACAGATAATGAGATGAGATGAGATTTAATAGTTCAGTAATTTTCTGCCATGGGAACCTCTTTATTACAGAGGACTTTTGTATTTTCCAGTTTTTCAGTACACTCTCAGAAAATAAAGTACATTATTGTACCATTAGGGGAACAACGGCTTGTCACTGGTGCAGTACCTTGGGGGACAGAAATGGACTCCTACTGTACCCCTATTTCTGACAGTGAAACATGACAAATTGTTTTTTTGTCTTATTAACTTCAAGAGAGAATGACTGAGCACATGAGAGGCTGGTGATGGAATGACTGTTTATAGTTGTTATAGCACAA
The DNA here is from genome assembly GCF_027579695.1 of Neoarius graeffei. Classification (NCBI taxonomy): domain Eukaryota; kingdom Metazoa; phylum Chordata; class Actinopteri; order Siluriformes; family Ariidae; genus Neoarius; species Neoarius graeffei. The sequence goes on from NC_083578.1 coordinate 73,772,751, forward strand.
GTGGTAATAGGAACTAACTTGTCTCTCAGAGGTTCCACAACTATAAATTGTTATAAGCAGCTAAACACATGACATGGCATTAATTTAAAAAAAAAGAAAAAAAAAGAGTAATAATAGTTGGCCTCTAAATTGACCGTAGGTGTGAATGTGAGTGTGAATGGTTGTCTATGTGTCAGCCCTGTGATGACCTGGCGACTTGTCCAGGGTGTACCCCGCCTTTCGCCCGTAGTCAGCTGGGATAGGCTCCAGCTTGCCTGCGACCCTGTAGAACAGGATAAAGCGGCTAGAGATAATGAGATGAGTAATCGTTGGCTTCAAATTGAATAAAACAAAAAGAATCATCAGTGAAGGTAGTAGCAGTAATTGGTGCTTTGAGTCAAGGTGTGCCACAGGGTACAAGTTAAATCTTTTAACCTGGTTATTGATTATTATCCTATAACAGTACGCCTTGTCAGGTTTTATTTGACAGCAATATTCCAATATTAGCATAGACTTCAGACCCTCTCACAGCTTGGCTCTGTGCCCTCTTTTGATATGTGGTTTGTTGGGGGATAGTTTGAATTGAAGTGTGTACAGGTATATGAAAGAGAAAGTTTGAGTCAAGTGCTAAAGGCTAATGAGGTGGGTGTGAATGACATAGGGCAGTGTGTGCATGGGTACGATAATGACAGCAACCATTAATAGGAGGTCTAGAGCCCAATGCAGATTTCAGCTTAAGTAGGTCAATGTTATAGTCTGACAGATGCCTGAAATGTTTCAGTAGAGAGAAAGAAAGAGAGAGAGAGACTGACAGACTGGAAAGAGAGAGAATGGAGAGGAGGAGGAGAAGAAATTGTGGAAGTAATTGTGGAGGTTAGACACTTCACGATGAGAACCAATTTCATAAAGTAAACAACTCATTAAAATAACTTTCAGAGTGTTAATGGTTTCTTGACCATGCTCTTCTGAATGAAAATCATTTCTTATGAAACATGGAATTTAAATCCTTGGGTAATATATCGGTTGATTACCTGTAGCAAAACTGTGTGCAGACTTATTATGTACTATGTATTATTATTACTATGCATTATTGAGAACATTTATGGAAATTATGTAAAATATGGGGGCGGCACGGTGGTGTAGTGGTTAGCGCTGTCGCCTCACAGCAAGAAGGTCCGGGTTCGAGCCCCGTGGCCGACGAGGGCCTTTCTGTGCGGAGTTTGCATGTTGTTCGCGTGGGTTTCCTCCGGGTGCTCCGGTTTCCCCCACAGTCCAAAGGCATGCAGGTTAGGTTAACTGGTGACTCTAAATTGACCGTAGGTGTGAATGTGAGTGTGAATGGTTGTCTGTGTCTGTGTGTCAGCCCTGTGATGACCTGGCGACTTGTCCAGGGTGTACCCCGCCTTTCGCCCGTAGTCAGCTGGGATAGGCTCCAGCTTGCCTGCGACCCTGTAGAAGGATAAAGCGGTTAGAGATAATGAGATGAGATGAGATGTAAAATATGCAGATTTTTTAAAACCAATTACTTCATCTGATGTCAGCAGCATTTATACAAAGGCTCATTAACATGTACCCATATGTAAAACAATGCTAAACTAAGCCCAATTTTTCTGAAGTGAGTGCTGTGTAAGTAACTTTTTTTTTTAGCAAACTATAAATTACATGATTTAACACATAACAAAAAACATCCAACATCCATCATCCATTGTGTTGCTGTTCGCAACACTTTATGTTGTTGATGTTTGCACTTTATGTTGTGTGTAGTTTATTGCCTGCAATGTTTGCACTTGCTGCACTCTTGCACTTTATGTTGTATTGTAGATTTGTAGTCCTGTGATGTTTTATGTAGCACCATGGTCCTGGAGAAATATTGGTTTGCCTTAAATGTGTACTGTACCAACTTGTATATGGTTGAAATGACAAAAACAAACAAATAAACAAACAAACAAAAACCATGACCTTGAAACAACGCTAGTCTAAGCTGGCATTAGCAAAGAAAACAGGCGAAATCAGATACGGTAATTATAGTAAGTTAAAGGAGATATGCAGAACCTTAATTTTTAAATAAATTTCTTCATGGATAGTATCTCCATCCTTGACGCTTGTATTCTGCATAAATGGGAATAAAAAATATATATATTTTTGAGAGTTAAAATTGACCGCAAAGTTGGCATTTGAGCTGAGCCAGCCAGCCCTGAGTGCGTGACGTCACAGCAGGAACCGGTTTTAAGGCCGAGGCATTTTACAACTATAGACCAAAGTCATATAAATAAAAATTTATGGTGAAAGTAAGAAATACCGTTACCAACTTGCTCAACTAAGACTGATTTGACTTCATTGATTGTGGGTCGACTCTCATTAAAACAGGATAGGTGTTATAACTAGGGCTGTCAAACGATTAAAAAATTTAATCGCGATTAATCTCAGAATTTCATATAGTTAATTGCGATTAATCGCATTTTTTAAAATCTATGTAAATGAATAAGGCTTTTAAAGTGAAATGTTACAATTAAAATGAACACATTTTATGCTAAAAGTACTTGTTAAAAACTGCTGGGACAAGAGAAAATGGTAAGGGAGTTTATTCACTCATATACTAGGCAGTACTGAACATACAAAACACAAAATTGGATTTTGTGATGAGTTAGGGAGCTGTAGTCTCAAATATAAAACATGTAGTCACATACTACTGTGTCTCAGTTCAGACATGTGTGACAAAAGAAAATAAAAATGAAATAAAACTTCAATTGTGCTGGAGTTGTATTCAGTCACAGCCTATAGGACTTCACAGTGCTGTGCAAACAAAAACAAATTGCAGTTGGACTTCAATAAAGACATTTAGTGTCGTATCACAGTGCTACAGCATACTGAAATCTCACTTTACAAAAGTATTTTAGAACTGCAAAGTGCATACCAAAACAACTCAATCACACTCTACTTTTGAAATGAAACTTTTGAAATGAAACTTCCCGTTTAACAGACCTTTCTCCATCACTCACACTTAGTCTTATTGAAGCAGCACGCAACAAGCCTCAACAGGAACTATGGGTGACTCACAGGGCCAAATTAGAATTTGCGTTAAGCTGGGCATACACTGTGCGATTTTTTCAATCGCGGTATTTAGCTGCTGCTCACACTGTACAAGTGAATCGCAGGGGTAAACAGCACGCAGCTTACGATTCCTGTTCTCACACTATACGATCCGATGCTCGGATGCGATGCTCAGGATTTCAAACAGGTTTGATTTTCATCCGATCGATCGGGAGGAGGTCGTGAGGTGTTAATCGCTTGCGTTACCCCATGTATACACACGATCTGAGACGCACGATTGAGCCAAAACTCGGCCCGATCTCCAAAATAGTCGCACGAGTGAAAATCGTGTCAAAATTGGGCCAAAAATCGCACAGTGTATGCCCAGCATTAACGGCACTATTTTTTTTATCGCGATAAATTGAGATTGCATTAATGCGTTATTATCGCGTTAACTTCGACAGCCCTAGTTATAACTTATGCAACATACATGTACATGCATGCATTTTCACTGAAAATGTAAAAGGCTAATTAAATAATCAGATGAACTGAGATAATCACATTCTGAAGCAAATTAAATAATCTTATACCGGTAACTTAAACACACAATACAAGTTATACGTATTAATCTAAATGCAAGTAAACAACGAGTGTTGTTTTGTATCCAAATGAGAGTCGCATCTTACCCATCTGTGTTCTCACTTCTTGAAGGCCGACCTTGTGGCCAATTGTTTTGAAACAATCTGACTTTCAGTTGTTCGTTCAGTTCTCCATTCATTCGCTTCTTCCACGTAAGGGCGAGATATTGCTGCTGAGGCAAGCATATCCAGTGGAGAAATCAGACGGCTGGTCCACTCATTCTCCATTTTCTCCATACTGAGTACTCCACCATTACTGCTCAGCTCAGGCAATTACTAAAACCCAGGACGGGACGTCACCAGTTTTAGCAACAACCGCGGGGAGGTCACCGCCCAAGCGATAAGATGTCCCGTCCTGTCCCGTCCCATCCCGGATTTTAGCAACAACCCTCGGCTCACACTCCGGGAGAACTTGTGCAACTGAACTTAGTTTTATTTTCCTTTAATTGTTGATACTGCACCCTCTTTCAATACGAGCTTATAGCCAACGGTCCTCAACAGATCAGAGGTCTCATATGAGTCTTCAGTAAAATGTGCAGAGCAGAGGAGAGACCACTTCGTTAGGCACCCAATGGGCCCATGAACTTCTCGCAAAATGCGTCCAGATCTTTGCAGTTTGAACATTCTTGGGCCATGAATGCAACATAAATCCATCTTCTGTTGTGTTGCTGCACCCGCCAGCAACACATCTATGTGGCATGGTGATAAATTACTTCAAAATGGAGGATCAAAGTTGCAGTCAGCTCTGTGTTTTAGTTTAGCAAAAATGGCGATAAGACCGATAGCCTTCCTGTGATGACAACACAGATGTCAAGGTCATTCACTCAGACCGCTACCTATATGAATCATTTTAATCGTAAAAATTACTATATTAGATTTATTGTTAACGCTTAAAACTATTCCCATGCCATTCTTGAGGTCTCAAGGTATTTATAAACAAAATGTGAGGCCTTGGTTCTGCGTATCTCCTTTAAAGTTAGCAAAACTAGTCTCAACATGCCTTTTCAAATGAGCTGGTGTTCATGTGTGTCTGCATTTAACCCATCTGAAGCAGTGAGCACACACATGCACAAACAAGTGAGCAATGAGCACACACACATACATACATACCCAGAGCAGTGGGCAGCTATGCTACAGTGCCTGGGGAACAGTTGGGCGTTAGGTGCCTCACTCAAGGGCACTTCAGCCCAACCTTTAGGCCATGGCTGCCCCATGTTAGTCTAACTGCATGTCTTTGGACTGTGGGGGAAACCGGAGCACCCTGAAGAAACCCACGCAGACACGGGGAGAACATGCGAACTCCACACAGAAAGGCCCCTGTCAGCCACTGTGCTTGAACCCAGAACCTTCTTGCTATGAGGCAATAGTGCTAACCACTACACCACCGTGCCTGTAGTAATAGGAACATGCAGCCATTCGATCACTGCCTTTGTTTTTGACTCTGCCTTTGTCTCCGTTTTGGATCTGTTTGCTGGTGTGTTTTCAAAAAAACTCTTCCTGCACTTACATCCGTCTATCGCCCTTACATGACAGAAACTATCAATTGTCCAACAAGCTAGTGGACTAATAAAACTATTTTAATTAATTTTATTTGAAACTGTTGTGAATATTTTCCATAAAATGTGTTAGCATTTTTTTAAATAACCATGTTATTTTTTTTTTAAATCAAATTAAAAATAAGCCCTGGATAAAAACCCATCTATCTTATGTAAATAAAGATACAATTTTCATTGTCCGATGGTCAAGTGTTTATGAGATACGTTGCCTTGCATTTATGACTGGGTTCCCTGTGGTGGTACACATTCATACATACGGACATCATACGGTCAAAGCCATCAAAAATCAGGTCGATGAATTTCTTTTAAATATGAAGCTCCGCTATTAAAGTAATTAATGTATGTTCACATGTCCACACCCATACATAACATCTCATCTCATTATCTCTAGCCGCTTTATCCTGTTCTACAGGGTCGCAGGCAAGCTGGAGCCTATCCCAGCTGACTACGGGCGAAAGGCGGGGTACACCCTGGACAAGTCGCCAGGTCATCACAGTGCTGATACACAGACAACCATTCACACTCACATTCACACCTACAGTCAATTTAGAGCCACCAATTAACCTAGCCTGCATGTCTTTGGACTGTGGGGAAAACCGGAGCACCTGGAGGAAACCCACGCGGACGACATGCAAACTCCACACAGAAAGGCCCTCGCCGGCCACGGGGCTCGAACCCAGACCTTCTTGCTGTGAGGCAACAGCGCTAACCACTACACCACCATGCCGCCCCATACGGTGCATAACATACAAACCCAATATTCCATTTACAAATACGTTCAGAAAATACATCACACAGCATCATCAAAAAGTCAAAGTCAGTCCCATATACGTTTTCGTATGTACGTTGGGGAGTGCTTGTTAGAGAGCACACTCTGTCTAGGCCACGGCATGGTGAGGTAGGGTGGCCGGTTCCTTTCCTCGCTGCCTTTTAACTTCCCCAGTGTTTCCACCAGGTCCCCATTCACTGCTGGGTGGACAGGAGGCAAGCCCCAGATCCACCGTCTGAGATGAGGCTCGAACCGGGGACCGTTCGCTTAGTGGTCAAGCGCTCTAACCACTTGGCCACTTCACCTATTCACAGCATTATAAGCCTTGTAATATTGCTTCAATATTTACCACAGTTATAATCCAGACCTTATTATCCTCCAAAGTGCCCATGCTTTGAGGTTTGATTCTCTACTCAACCATGGGGAATGCTTAGTTAATCTAGTCCACCTCCGGTGTGGTAGAGCAGCACAGAGACACATCCAAGATCAGAGGCTGAACTCATACAGGCACTTATGCTAATATTGCTTGTTAAAGGTCGGGTCCTGGTGCTCCACACAGCAGATGTACCTGCTATTACAGAAAGAATCCCTGCTCTCCACTATTCAAACCTACTCAGCCTCATCTGAACACTCACACTTGTAAAAGTACCAGCTTAGTGACATTTGCATGACAGCTAGTACAGGCTTAATGGAAATATTAGCATCTCAAACCTGAATCACAATGCTGGAGCACATTTCTAAGTGTAGTTCAAGCTCACTGATGTCAGCACATTTCTCATGTTCAGCCGAATGCTGGATGTCTGCTGACTAAACCAGTGCATTACATCGTATATAAGTCTTGGAAAAGGGGGAAGAGCTGAACGGAAAACAATCAGTAAATGCTAGACTCAGCATTTCAACTGCTTGTCCTTGATAATATCTTGGGCTATAAAGGAAAGCTTTTTGCTAAGATGGATGTGGGTGGTTGCTGTGAGTGTATGATGATTTTATCCTTTTTAAATGTAAAGGCAATGATGATAGTGTGCATAGAGTTAATCTGTGAGAAAAGACCTTCAGCGAGACAGAGACCATGAAAAGTTGACAGTGAATAAAAGGACAGTGTGTCTGATTTAAAATATACATCACCTTGATATCAAGGTCAGTTTCTGCTTTCAGCAACAGGTCTTTTGAGCTGAAGTTTCACTAGTTTATTACATGGGAGTAACAGGAGGGGAAAACGTGGATTTTAGTGAGAGCCACATCATACTTAATTACTGTATATGACATTTCCGAATGTGTACCACATCAATTCCTAATTTCTAATCTCCTACTTCAAAACATTACATCTTATCAAGTGGAACAAGTGTTGCCAGGCAAAATAAACCTCACCCAGCAGCACTTATTTTATACCTATATGTTGATAATCAGGGCCGGCCCAAGCCTTTAAGGGGCCCTAAGCAGAATTTGATTTGGGGGCCCCCCACACCACCAAAACTACACTGCTAGCTGCCTTATTATTTCTTAGGCTACACAGTTAGTCTAGTTAATTGGTTTAGTAAATTGGTATGACTTTGTCCACTTGAGCTAATATCGGTCATGACATTTAGGTTGGAGTTTGTAAGTAAAGCGACGGCTCTCAGCTTCGAACTAAAGATGATATCTGAGGCTACATTTTGTTGTGTTGGGTAGCATAACATTAGCTACTATGACAGACATTCTGTTAGCTAATCCAGCCAACCTAGCCAGAACATAGATAACCTTAATGACACAAAAATAGTAACATTGGACATTCAAATTTACCTTTTTCTTGCTGCTTTTTTTCTTCCTCTTGTCTCTTCCTCTTCCTCTTCTCTGCCCCAGATGGATAATTTCTTTTTTGAGACATGGCTTAGCCATCTAGTCCACCTATCTTCCGAAGTGAATAACTCCTGTCACGTCATGTGCGTCTGGTTGTGCAGGAGCGCAGTGGCAGCAACCAGCAGCAAGGATTAGTTAACCTAATGTACCAACTATGAAAATGATACAAAAAACGTTATTTTGTGTCTTATTTTTGTGTCTTTTGTTTCTGCTATATCATGTCATTGATATTACTTTTTTTAATTAAAAATATTTTCGCAGGTGGACATTCCAACTGCTCTTGGGGGCCCCCTGGTGGTGTGTGGGGCCCTAAGTGGGCGCTTAATTCACTTATGCCTTGGGCCGGCCATCTCATTCTCATCTCATTATCTCTAGCCGCTTTATCCTTCTACAGGGTCGTGTACCCCGCCTTTCGCCCGTAGTCAGCTGGGATAGGCTCCAGCTTGCCTGCGACCCTGGGCCGGCCATGTTGATAATAGTAATATTTCTCAATCATCAGCTGTCAGGTTATAGTCTTATGAAAATCCATGACCTTGAGTTTTACATTTCAAAGTCATTCATGGTCAAAGGTCATGGCGGCAACTGAAAGCCCATATGGGACTTCTTATATGTTGATAATGGTAAACATCTGGCTATCATGAACCATTTTAAAGTTACAGCCCTTTGAAAACCCATGACCTTCAGTTTGACCTTTCAAGGTCACTCAAGGTCAAAGCTCATGGTACCAAATGAAAGCCCATATGGCACTTCCTATAAGTTGATAAGGGTAAATATCTATCTACCGTTCAGCCCTGCGATGACCTGGCGACTTGCCCACTTCTCGCCCATAGTCAGCTGGGATAGGCTCAAGCTTGCCTGCGACCCTGTAGAACAGGATAAGCGGCTACAGATAATGGATGGATGGATCTGTCTACCATCAACCGCTTTCAAGTTACAGCCCTCTGAAAATCAATGACCTTGAGTTTGACCTTTCAAGGTCACTCAAGGTCAAAGATCATGGTGCCAAATGAAAGGCCATATGGGAGTTTCTATATCCTCGTAATAGTAAACATCTGTCTATCAACAACAGTTTTTGAGTTATAATGGAAAATATGTTATTTCGACCAAAAGGTTGACCTTTCCGGTGACCTTGACCTTCACCTTGACCCAATTACCCCCAAAATTTAATCAGGTAATCTATGGACCATTGCCCACCTACCCTGAAAATTTGAAGTCAATCGGTGCAACCGTCTAGACGCTAGATTGTTAACAGACAGACACACAAACAAACAAACCAACCACGCTGATTACAATACCCTGCCCCGCTTACTCTGCCACGGAGGAGGTAAATATCTTGAATATAGTTAAACTTGGGTAATATTTTTCTAGTAGACAATTAAAATAAAGTTAAAGGCGAGAAATAAAAATTGTCTAGAAATAGACAAATATTTTATTTATTCTAATCTTCTAATAATTAAATATACCATGCACTGAGAGGCTCCAGTTGAAATTATGGATTCTCTGAGGTGACTGGCATAGTACTATTTTGTGAGGGGCACAGCCCTGAAGGAAACAGTCTTATGCCAGTCACCTCAGAGAATCCATAATTCCCAGTGCATGGTATACTAGATTGATATCCCTCATCAAAAAATTCCAAACTAAAACTATTAAGATTGAATCTCAGCAAAAACTCACTGGAGGCAGCCATGTTTGTTGTTTACGTCGGAGAGACCCTCAACCTATACATGTGCAATGTACCACGCTATCACCTGCCTTGCTAGGCATGATCGTGATACGTAGATCTACACACAGAAATGCTCACGGAGCCATAGCTGTGACTCAAGTCGGCCGTATAGCTTGAAACTGTGACATCAGTTCATGGTATATCCAGAATATACTATGACTGACTCACATCATATCCATTTTTTTTTTTACGTCACGAGGTACATTGCTTAATCGATGGTAGAACTATTTTATGTCACGTGAACCATCCTTGGCCAGTCCCTGCATGAGAACTTTTTGATGAGGGATATAATAAGAAATATTAGATAAATCTGACTATAATCAAGATATTTTCACTTGTTGAGAGGCTTTTTTATTTCCTCCTGTTATGTTATACTAACATTCGTCCAAAAAAAACCTGCTCTTAAAAATGGAGGCTTTATTCTTTTTTTTAGTGAAATATTTCCCGTCTCTCTTTCTCTCTGCATGTGCTTGTCCTTGTTTTCTCTCTTGTCCTCTAAAATTAATAGGCAACATTAGATGTCAGTTGAGAACCAGCCATAACTACTGACTGGTAATCATGAAATTCAAGTTTTTCTATATAGTAGCTTACATTCTTCAACCACATTATCAGGATGGAGTTGTTTCCATATTGAATATTGAATGAAGCAAGTGAACATACACTACCGTTCAAAAGTTTGGGGTCACTTTGAAATGTCCTTATTTTTGAAAGAAAAGCACTGTTCTTTTCAATGAAGATCACTTTAAACTAATCAGAAATCCACTCTATACATTGCTAATGTGGTAAATGACTATTCTAGCTGCAAATGTCTGGTTTTTGGTGCAATATCTCCATAGGTGTATAGAGGCCCATTTCCAGCAACTCTCACTCCAGTGTTCTAATGGTACAATGTGTTTGCTCATTGCCTCAGAAGGCTAATGGATGATTAGAAAACCCTTGTACAATCATGTTAGCACAGCTGAAAACAGTTGAGCTCTTTAGAGAAGCTATAAAACTGACCTTCCTTTGAGCAGATTGAGTTTCTGGAGCATCACATTTGTGGGGTCGATTAAATGCTCAAAATGGCCAGAAAAATGTCTTGACTATATTTTCTATTCATTTTACAACTTATGGTGGTAAATAAAAGTGTGACTCTTCATGGAAAACACAAAATTGTCTGGGTGACCCCAAACTTTTGAACAGTAGTGTAGGTGACGTGGGAGGTAAAACAAAATCCTTCTGAAACATCTGAAAAGGTTTGAACTTCAGTGTCATTATAGCTGGTTAAGGTCATGGCTGTTATGGTCTGAGTTTTGTAAGTAGGTGAAGTGAATGACATTTGTGATTAGTGGATGGATTGCCTATGGTATAACACTAATGCATACAAGTCTTTCAAGCTAAAAGTCTCTCTTTTATTGGTAAACAAGCATCCAGACAGAGTAAAAATATATATATATATATTTATCCCTCCTCAAACTTCAGTGCTTTTATAAACATCCATGCTGTCAATATGACACCATTGATTTTTGTTCCTCTGGTTTCTCAAGTTTCCAGACCGGCTGATCTCTGCCACCTTTCTGATCTCAGATCGCTCTAATGAAAGCCAAACAGATGAATAAATGATAACTCTGATGAATGTGCTACCATTCATTCACCATCTAGCCATTTCTCTCGTTCTCTCTGAAATTCTTCCTGGCAGTAATGTGACTCCCCTGCTTTGAATTGCAATCTTCTGGATGACTTGTTGGTTATTTCCGATCCCCTGCAGCTTGAATGTGTGACCGTGGCACATGCCGGTGCCTGGCTCAGTCTCTTTATCCAGGTTGTCATCCATGCAGAGATACAGACGCCCAGACAAGGACACTGAATAACACTAAATGTAACCAATCAGTCAAAACTCAGCACCTGCCCAATATCCACGACAGCATCACATTCAGCTCTGCCTGCAGTGTGACAGATTTCAGCCGAGCCAGGAATGAGATGTGCGCTGCAGAGAACACAATAACATCCTCCTACAGGTCAGGTGTAATTACCCTTATGTTGTCTTTTGGTCAAAACATCCAATTTTAATAAAAGTAAAAGGCTAAGTTGTTTTTTTTCCCACCTTGACGTCAGGGTTCAGTTCAGAAATGGAATAAAAGATTAAGTGGTTTGCATCAAAACAATATTTTAACATGTCCATGCTTGCATTCCAGCCACAGCAAAATGTTAACTAAAAAAAAAAAGGGGGGGGGGGGGAAAGAAAAAAAGTGAATTCTGTTTCTGTACAGGGCAGCATGGTAGTGTAGTGGTTAGCACTGTCACCTCACAGCAAGAAGGTCCTGGGTTCGCGGCCAGCGAGGGCCTTTCTGTGTGGAGTTTGTTCTCCCCGTGTCTATGTGGGTGTGCTCCGGTTTCCCCCACAGTCCAAAGACATGCAGGTTAGGTTAATTGGTGGCTCTAAATTGACTGTAGGTCTGAGTGTGAATGGTTGTTTGTCTCTGTGTCAGCCCTGTGATGACCTGGCGACTTGTCCAGGGTGTACCCCGCCTCTCACCCGTAGTCAGCTGGGATAGGCTCCAGCTTGCCTGCGACCCTGTAGAACAGGATAAGTGGCTACAGATAATGGATGGATGGATGTTTCTCTATATAGGCTGTATGTAGACCTAATTTAATGAAATAATTTGGAAAGCAAAAGCTACACTCTCAGACGAGATTGAGTGGAATAGCTGTTTTATTCTATCCACATTCACTGGCTATGAGCAATCGCGCACCCTGAATGGCTACTCTACTACTAGGATATCAGCTCATATACCATGAGTAGAGAAAAACAAAATGGCGGCACGCATCAAGTCAAGTATATCACTTTGTTATCAAGTCTTTAAAAGAAACAGAAATAGCTAAAAGAATATAGTCTCCCCCAATATCTCCTGTTCCACACTCCAGCCCAGTCGGTGGCGGTAATGCACCTTTAAGTTGGTTTGCTAATTGCCAAAAAACCCTAAAGAAGAAGAAAATGGCAGACCGTGGTACTGAACCAAACGAGGACGAAATAAAAACTCTAAAAACAACACCCCCCAAAATACAAAAAAGCAACAAAATATGGAATAAAAGTATTTGATGGTAAAAATGTATCTTTGGGCGGCACGGTGGTGTAGTGGTTAGCGCTGTTGCCTCACAGCAAGAAGGTCTGGGTTCGAGCCCCGTGGCCGGCGAGGGCCTTTCTGTGTGGAGTTTGCATGTTCTCCCCGTGTTCACGTGGGTTTCCTCCGGGTGCTCCGGTTTCCCCCACAGTCCAAAGACATGCAGGTTAGGTTAACTGGTGACTCTAAATTGACCGTAGGTGTGAATGTGAGTGTGAATGGTTGTCTGTGTCTATGTGTCAGCCCTGTGATGACCTGGCGACTTGTCCAGGGTGTACCCCGCCTTTCGCCCGTAGTCAGCTGGGATAGGCTCCAGCTTGCCTGCGACCCTGTAGAACAGGATAAAGCGGCTAGAGATAATGAGATGAGATGAGATGTTTCTCAAAATCCAGTGAATGTGGATAGAATAAAACAGTTATTCCACTCAATCTCGTCGTACATGGCTTATAGCCAACTCTGTGCTACGTGCCTCGTCGGATATCAGCTCATGTACGACTCGATTTCGTGGAATAACTGTTCATTATTGTACCTTCAGGGCTACAGTGGCTTGTCACTGGGGCAGTACCTTCTAAGGTACTTGTATTTGTAAGGTATTTGTGCCCTTTAGATACTGCTTGGGAACATATATGTATCTTTTTTTGCCCTAAAAAGGTACACATAGTTACCCTGAGGTCCAATAATGAGCCCTCGGGGGTACATTAGTGTTGATTGTACCCTGGGGGACAGAAATGGACTCCTACTGTACCCCGATTTCTGACAGTGTATTAGACTTGATCAGGCCGCATACACACAGGCTATGGAATTTTACTGTTTGTGCTCCAACATACTGAATAGCTCTGAAATCAACATAATGTTCTAGCATAACTTCACTGAGTTCTTCTTCTTTATAGTGAGTGCACAAAATCATGGTTTTTGAGGGTTTTTTCAGCTTTTTCCCCCTTCCCTACTGTAAGAAAAGAATATATGGATTAAAGAAAAAGACATAGTCCTTAACAGTATGTATTAACCACCATGAATTGATAATAAGATCAAGTGTTATCTCTGTAAAAGAGACTGCTGTAAGATTAATTTCTAATTATAGATTGCAAACAAGACTTTTTGAATGAGAGTAAAGAGATCTTCCTTATGCAAATCATATTAGCACTGATGGTATTTGAACCTTATCTCTTTACTGCATGCACTGTGTCAGTCTTTATCTCACTCAACTTTGAAACAGAAGGCAACGGGGACATCTTCCATTCTGTCTAATTCACTGTGTTGTCAAAAGTATTACTGGTGCTTAAATCATTGGTCTGTTTATTCTCCACAGTGTTCGTGTTAGCATCATATCTGAATTTGCAGCTTATTGGAAAATCTACGTATAGCACACATGTATTGACCTTTTGAATTTACAAAAAGACATGTGTGGGAAGTGTATTTATAAATTTAGTACCTAGAGGGAGAATTCATATTTCAATTTGCTTCGATTTGTTAGATCACAGCGCTTTGGGTTTCCAAGTGGGGCAACATCTCATCTCATCTCATTACCTCTAGCCGCTTTATCCTGTCCTACAGGGTCGCAGGCAAGCTGGAGCCTATCCCAGCTGACTACAGGCGAAAGGCGGGGTACACCCTGGACAAGTCGCCAGATCATCACAGGTGAGGCAACATATTTGTTGAATTGTCTAGGTTCTTGTGCATAATTCATTTTATCATTCTTGACATACTGGATCTGTCAGAATGATATCTGCCAAATGTTATGAACTCCATCCATCCATCCATTCATTATCTGTAGCCACTTGTCCTGTACAGGATTGCAGGCAAGCTGGAGCCTATCCCAGCTGACTATGGGCGAGAGGCAGGGTACACCCTGAACAAGTCGTGAGATCATCACAGGGCTAACACAGAGACAAACAACCATTCACACCTACTGTACGATCAATTTAGAGCCACCAATTAGCCTAACCTGCATGTCTTTGGACTGTGGGGGAAACCGGAGCACCCGGAGGAAACCCACACAGACACGGGGAGAACATGCAAACTCCACACAGAAAGGCCCATGCCAGCCGCTGGGCTCAAACCCAGGACCTTCTTGCTGTGAGGCAACAGTGCTAACCACTACACCACCGTGCCGACAAGGTTAAGGTCATTATTTTAAAATTAATTGTATCTTGTTATGGGGCAGCATGGTGGTGTAGTGGTTAGCACTGTTGTCTCACAGCAAGAAGGTCCTGGGTTCGAGCCCAGTGGCTGGCGAGGGCCTTTCTGTGTGGAGTTTGCATGTTCTCCCCGTGTCTGCGTGGGTTTCTTCCGGGTGCTCCAGTTTCCTCCACAGTCCAAAGACATGCAGGTTAGGTTAACTGGTGGCTCTAAATTGACCGTAGGTGTGATTGGTGGTTTGTCTCTATGTATCAGCCCTGTGATGACCTGGCGACTTGTCCAGGGTGTACCCTGCCTTTTGCCCGTAGTCAGCTGGGGTAGGTTCCAGCTTGCCTGCGACCCTGTAGAACAGGATAAAGCAGCTAGAGATAATGAGATGAGATTTTCAATTTTATGTTTGTAGGCAAATTGTAAAATAGAGCTCGTACAAACTTTTGTACTAAGCTGTAATATTTTTTTTAGCATACTGTAAAAAGAGGACCATTTTCTCATCATTGCAGTCTTAGTTAACATTTTCTTTTCACAATAATGGCAAGGTGTGTAATACAGTTATGTTAGAACCTGAGTTATGGATTTAAATTAATGAAAAATAAAACATAGATTTGGTAAAGAACTCAGAGAACAAGAATACAAGCATAACAAAACAATGCTGAGTTTAGTAAATAATAAAATAAATTAAAATCCAGGACAGTGTTGAAGATAATATAGAGGCAGATGCAACTGCAGTTTAGCAGTTCTTTATTGAACAGTTCAACAAATCCGAAATGTGAGCCAGAATCAGTCAGTAAGCAGACAATTAATCAGGTGATGAGCAGACAACATGAACAAGGAAGAGCAATTTAAAAAAACAAAACAAAACAGGAAACCAGAACTAGTCAAAATCATGACAATAAACAGGCTTGGTAATGTACTGGAGCAGTGAGTGTGCTTATGCTGTGATTGTGAGTGAAGTGAGTCCAGGTGTGTATTGTCAGTATGATGGTGAACTTGAACGTGACAGTGTGTGTGAGTGCTTTTGGGAGCTGTAGTCTGTGGCGGCCATGTCTATAGACTGTGGTGAGCTCTGGGAATCAGAGTCCGGAACGGACCAGTGCTGACAATATGTTAATTATAAACATTATTATTCTATCCACATCAGGGGCGGTCCTGGGGGCGGTCCGACCGGGCAGTCGCCCGGGGCGGCACGAGCGCGGGCGTGAAAAAAAAAAAAAAACGGTCCCAAAAAAAAAAAAAAAAAGAGCTTGTGCAGGAGATCAGGAACTTTCCTGGCTTGCCGTCAGCAACTGTGACCCCCCTTGAGCTGATCACATTCATGCACGAGAAGGAGCTATCAGAGATCTACCCCAATTTCTGGACTGGACTCAGAATTGCTGCCACTCTGCCTGTCACTGTGGCTCAGGCAGAGAGGAGCTTCTCGAAGCTAAAACTGATCGACTTACCTAAGGTCAACAATGTCACAGGAACGGTTCAGTGGCCTTGCTGTGATCAGCATAAACCACGCGTTAGGGGAACAAATCTCATATGAAGACATTGTGGAAGAATTTGCATCCAGGAAGGCCAGAAAAGCCAACTTTTAGGTTGTGCTTTCACTTTTGCATCCTGAATATAATTGCCACTTAAATGTATATAGACTGTTTTCCTCTTACTTCTTTTGCACGTCTTGTTATTTATGACAAATTATAGTGGTTTGCCATTTTTGCCACTTTAAAGAGTGTTAACTTCTTCATTTGTTACTTCTTGTTATTTATGATACACAATAGTGTTTGTTATTTCTTCTTATGTGTACAGTAATATGTATAGGATTTACCTCTTCTCTGTCGTTAGTTCATTTATTTATGATACATGATTGTGTTTTACCATTTTTGTCACTTTAATGTATAGTATTTTTAGATCTTTTGTCACTTCATGTTGTTCTGTAATTGTGATTGTTTAACTGTTTAGCTTCTTTTGTTATTTATATGGTGCGACTTTAATGGAGGTTTAAGTCTTCTTGTTAATAATAATGGTGAATGGTACTCTATGATAATTCATTGTGCACTCTGTTGGTAAAACCGACTGACTTGTGCAATATTTTGACCATTGGGTGGTGCTGTAGTGCAGTTGTGCTTTCTTAAATAGCTGTGGATAGCTGTAATGCGAAGTCATTGAGTCTTTTTGTTTACTGTTTATCTTTTATTGTTTATCTTTGTATTTTTTATTGCACTAGTCATTAAAACTGGACATTTGTTCTTGAAAATAGCTGTTGTGAGTTTGTGTATGGGGTCGTGTGTGTTCTGGAAGAAGTTAGTGTTTTCTTAGGTGGTGGGTGGGAGGTGGTTGTCGGATTGGGCCGGGGGGGGTGCCAGCAGGGGGTTTCGCCCGGGGAGTAAATCACTCTAGGATCGCCACTGATCCACATTCACTAGATATGAGCAATTGTGCACTCTGATTGGCTACTCTATGATTGGACTATCAGCTCATATACTGTGAGTAGAGAAAAACAAAATGGCGGAGCGCATCAAGTCAGATATATCACTTTATCAAATATTTAAAAGAAACAGAAATAGCTAAAAGAATATAGTTCCCCCCCGCAGTATCTCCCGTTCCACACTCCAGCCCAGTCAGTAGTGGTAATGCACCTGTAAGTTGATTTGCTAACCACCAAAAATCCCAAAGAAGAGGAAGAAAATGGTGGACCATGTTACTGAACCAACCAAGGACAAAATAAAAACTCTACTTGAAAACAAAACCCCCAAAAATACAAAAAAACAACAAAATATGGAATAAAATTATTTGATGGTAAAAATGTATCTTTTTTTCATTTTTCAAGAATTATTATTATAGGATTTTTCACAAATTGCTACTGTCATTTTGCTGATTTGTTTACATTCTAAGCGGAAATTTTTTTGTCTGACGTTTTGTACAAAGTTTTCATTTATCAAATTTGCAAAAAATAAAAATGCTCGGTTTCTCAAAATCCAGTGAATGTGGATAGAATAAAACAATTATTCCACTCAATCTTGTCGTACATGGCTTATAGCCAACAGCTACACGCCTCATCGGCCATCAGCTCATGCACGACTCGATTTCGTGGAATCACTGTTAAATATACATGTTGTTCAGGGCGGATTTGTCTGTTAATTCCCCTAGTTGTAAATAAATAGCCAAATGAAATGCTAATACAATATAATTGTTAAACACATGGAATTGAAATAAATTTTTAATCAAGTAAATGCTGGCAGTTTTTAAATGACAGCCGCAAAAAATGATGCATTGCACTGAACTCAGGTGCTCCTCTGATGCCATATGGTACAAAGCCAACAGATAATTATGAGCCAGGCTCCTGTTTTTTTCTCATATAGTCTTAGATTCAATTTTGTCCAAACACTGGTGGTACACAAACAATAATGACCACTTGCCAGATGGTGCCTGTCTTGTGTGTGTGTGTGAGAGCGAGAGAGAGAGCGAGAGAGAGAGAGAGACTGTTATTTAACCGATCTATAACCCTTGAACACAAACAACATATCACAGTCTTTCAAACATTATAAAATCACAGTGAAAGTAATCTAATTCAGGGAATAATATTATAACATTTATAAACTGTCGTGGAACATGTTCAGTTACATTCACAAAGCTGCTTCCATGCCACCATAATCTATTGAGGGAAAAAATACAGAAAGAATAAGGGGGGGACCCTAGACAAAATAATAGTTTCATTAGTTTGTGATAAATGAGAAGAGACAGGAGCAAATATTCCAGGGAACTGAAGTGCGAGATGGAGAGAAATGCTCAATTATAAAAAATGATACTCCGTACAATTGACAATGAGGATTTAGACAGCGGAAAACAGAAACCTCTTTATTGGAAAATAAAAAGATACAATAACAGCTGCTAACAGCTGGCATAAAGAGAGGAAGATGTGTCCTTTTTTTTTTTAAAGCTACACTATTTGTTTTAAAGGCTGCATTAAACTAGCTACAACTACTGATTGTTGGTGCCATGCAGGCAGGGGTAGCCATGGCCTCAAGGTTAGAGAAGCAGGCTTAGGCCCAAAGTGTAGCTGGTTTGATTCCCTGAACCAGCATGAAAAATGTGGGGGCCCTTAAGCAAGGTACCTAACCCCCAACTGCTCCCTGTTCAATTATGTGTGTGTTCCCTGTTAAATGCAAAGGAGGAATTTCACTGTCTGTTCGTGTGAGAAATAAAGCTTTCTTTTTCTTGAGTGTTTACATAACTGTGACTTCCATACTATAACTTCACACACAACTTGGGGCTCTGCTAAATAATTCTGAGGGAGTCGTCCTTCTTAATTATCCCATCCACTTTGTGCAATGCACTGGTTCCACTGGCAGCAAAACAGCCCCAGAGCATGATGCTACCACCATCATGTTTCACAGTTGGTACAGTTGGTACATTGTGGCCAAACAACTCAATCTTTATCTCATCTGACCATAAAACATTTCTCCAGAAGGCTTTTTGTTTCTCTACGTGGTCAGATGCAAACTTTAGTTAAGCTTGAAGAGGTCGATTTTGGAGTAGAGGCTTCCTACTTGGATGGCACCTTGCCTCAATGTATGATGTGTTGGGCATTCTGAGATGCTTTTCTGCATCTGTGATTTTTTTTGAGCTATTGCAGCTTTCCTGTCAGCTCCAAACACTCTGACCATCTGATCTCTCTCATCAACAAGGCATTTCCACCTGCAGAACTGCCTCTCACTGGACGTTTTTTGTTTTTCTCACCATTCAGTTTAAACTCTTGAGACTGCTGTGCCTGAACATCTCAGGAGATCAGCATCAACAACGCCACTGTCAAAATTACTATGATCACATTTTTACCCTATTCTGATGTTTGATATAGACATTTAACTGAAGCCTCTGAACTGTATCTGCATGATTCCGCTGCCACGATTGGCTGATTGAATAACTGCATGCATGAGCGGGAGAACAGGCGATCCCCTGTAATAATCCTGCAATGATTCTATGATAATTCTGAATCAGTGCTCTATCAGGGGTTTCATGTTGGATTTGGTGGGAAATTTGTATGCATACATCACAAATGCAAACATGCACATTACACCCCAAATTCAGGTGTGAAAGAAGTCCAATTACATGGTGAATGGAAGGAGCCACAGCCAATCAGGAGAGAGCAATTGAGAGCATATAAGATTGCAAATGAAACAATTTGAAGTGAACGAGTCTGGCACTATACTATAAGGGCCAATTTATGCTGACAACCCAGTCCTCGCAGATGGCGTCGCAGATGGCATCTGCGAAGCCCCCCCCTTCGCAGACGCTCTGTGCGCACCTCCCAAAAATTGTGACCACCGCAGACAGCCTCGCAGATAGCGTCGCAGACAAGAGGGCTCTGATTGGTCCACTCTACATCCGCTGTACACGCACTTCCGCTTCCCTACTTTCCCGGTTTGGTTTGTTTTCACGACCGCCATTTTTAAAAACACGAGCGAAGATGGAGCAGCACGAAGAGCGGTTGATCAAGGAAGTGAGGAAGTACGTACATCTATACAACTCCAGTTCTAGTCATTATCAGTAACCGGAGGATAAACACTCCACTAACCACACCCACCAACTACTCCTAGCGATTTCACGACTTCGCGCCCCCTTGCGTTGTGGCAGTGAATAACATCGCGCACGCCTATTACTCCCCGCTCAACGATAAATTACAACTGTCTGCGAAAAGCTAGCTGCGAAAGCCTTGTCGCAAGAGCATGCAGAGCCCTTAAGAGCTAAAGGATTACTTGATGTGAAGCTAGTTAAATTATTCCACGAAATTGAGTTGTACATGAGCTGATAGCCGATGAGACGCGTAGCGTCAAGTTGGCTGTAAGCCATGTACAATGAGATTAAGTGGAATAACTGTTTTATTATATCCACATTCACTGGATTTTGAGAAACAGTGCATTTTTATTTTTTTGCAAATTTGAGAAGTAAAGACTTTTTATACAAAACATCTGACAAAATCATTTCCGCTTAGGCGGACTTCTTAAAAACCTACCAACGGCTGCACGAATTGACTTTAGTGTTGTTGTTTTTTTTTGTTTTTTTTTAGAAAGTGCCATCTCGTTGCTGTGCTGAGGTATAGAATAGCTTTAGACATTTATTTAATTCTTCCTTGGGCATTTCAGTTACGTAATTTTCAAACTTCTTTGAGCTTTTGAACCAGTCTAAAATAATTCAACAAATTTTAATGCTTAAAGATGAAGAATGTAAACAAACCGGTGAAATGACAGGAACAATTTGTGAAAAATGCAATAATAATAATTCCTGAAAAATAAATAAGATACATTCTTACCATCAAATACTTTAATTCTATATTTTGTTGCCTTTTTTTGTATTTTGGGGGATTTTGTTTTCAAGGCGAGTTTTTATTTCGTCCTCGGTTGGTTCAGCAACACGCTCCGCCATTTTATTTTCCTCTACTCACGGTATATGAGCTGATAACCTAGTAGTAAAGTAGCCAATCAGAGCACACGATTGCTCATATCCAGTGAATGTGGATAGAATGACTGATAGAAAATAGCTAGCCGATATATTCTTGTTATAGAGTTTGCATTGTTGAATAGTTGTTGAACTAGAGAACTAGTAAGGTCTTGCTGAGTCTTTCTATATTTTGTATTTCATATCTTTTTGTATGACTCAAGTATATCAGGCACAAGTGAGTGATTCAAATCCTCTGACTGTCTGGTCCACGCCTTTTTTCCTCTTGTGTAAGTGTTAAGCCTAGGTCACAACCGGATGTACGATTTTTTGGTCGTGCGATTTTTGGCGCTTCCCAAATTGCTGCGTTTTTTTTTGTTCATGGAGAAAGACGCGCGTTGGCTGTAAGTTTGTCTTGCAACCTGGAAAAAAACGTAAGCGCCCGTAGAGTTTGTTTGACATGACAAAGAACCTCTGCAGCCATTCTACGGCTTGAAAATCAGCACGTCACACGCCCTCTGTGCGTTTCTTGCGTTTTTTGCACGTAGACCGGCCGTAGGAGCATGTACGGCCAGTTGTGACCGAGGCTTTAGCTAATCTGCTTGAATTTGCAGAACTTTTTTTTGATGGGCTAAAGAACAAAATACACAGATTTGATAACACGATACAAGGAAAACAGAGTTCATGATTAGATAGAATGTTTCACTTCCTAAAAATAATATGTATGCTGGCTGTGTGAGGTTTGTCAGTTCATGGCCAGTTGATGGACAACCAGAGATCAGGGGATGCTGAGGTCAGTGAAGTGAACCATTAAAGGTGGTGAGTGGAAATGTACATCATTAACATTACAGAATGTTAAAAGATGAGTAGCTGGGGTGAGCTCACAGCCCACTGAGCATTTAACTTGAAGCTTCACTTCACTTTATTTATGAAGCCAATATGACCATTTCCCTGTTTATTCATGCAGATGGGTGTTATGTGGAAATGATGTTTGTGGTATATGTTTTATGATTGCTGCTTTGATTTTTAGAGGTATGTCTTTGTGATCAAACTGTTGCTATGTCTCGCTTTCAGCAATTAGTATGCACAGCTTATTTCCGAATCAGATACCACAAGCTTGTGAAATTCAGACGCACTGAAGTGCAAGTGTAAAGAAACCAGGCAATGTGCTCAGGAAAAAACACAAGGGAAAAGAGAGAGAAATTGATTTAACTTACCATGAAAAGAGTTGAGTTAATCACGGGTGATAAATCACATGATTGTATGCCTCATTAGCACTCACCACAGACAAAAGCAAATAGCCCATCTGTAACATTTATCAAATTCATCCTGCTAAATGAGCCAAAGTGTTATCCAAATCCAAATGTTTAATGTTTGAAAACCTGTATTGATGCTGATAATCATCCTGTCAGACCAAATGCTCACCCATTCAACAAAACGGAATAGCATAGAACATTCTGAAAAAAATTCATTGGAACAAAAGAGGGACAATAGGTGAAATGTAGTTTATTTGAAAAACAAGAGAAATAGAGTACAAGAAAAAAATAGACTCCGTATCCCATGCACTAATTATCAAATTCTCATCTCATCTCATTATCTGTAGCCGCTTTATCCTGTTCTACAGGGTCGCAGGCAAGCTGGAGCCTATCCCAGCTGACTACGGGCGAAAGGCGGGGTACACCCTGGACAAGTCACCAGGTCATCACAGGGCTGACACATAGACACAGACAACCATTCACACTCTCATTCACACCTACGATCAATTAGGCCCTGTCCACACGGCAACGGATTCAGGTGAATCTGATAAAATTGTTTATCGTTTCGGCCTGGTGTCCACATGGCACCGGCCTTTTGGGTGCCCCAAAATGAAATCTTTTGAGAACGGGTCCCAGAGTGGAAAGATCTGGCAACGGCGCCGTTGCGAAGTCATCTGGATGAGTAGAACGGATTTGTTTACGATGACATCACAACCACATGTGCTTCACGCCGGGTAGAAGTGTAATGAACTCGATGCGAGTTGTCAACAAATCCTATAACTTGGTTTATGAAACGCGCTTACAAAATATTTTCACTGTGAATATTTATTGTGTAATGGTGCAAAGTGAGAGAGAGAGAGAGAGTAGCCCTTAGGGCAGAGTCAATCCCGCCAGCAAAAATAGGGAAAAAAAGGAGCGATCTCACCTCTTCAGATGTTGGTTTAAGTCCTACAATACATTCCTCAAAAAGGGCGTAGAAGAGCAAATTAATCCATCAACGTGTAGCATTCAATTTATTCCGGACCATTAAAGACGCCGCCTTCCGCGTAGAATCATACGTCATCCTCGCCGCCATATTGGATAGGGCAAAGCGGAGAATAAAGATCATGTGCTGCGTTTAACTGTACCAACAGGTTTACCGTCCAAACGAGATCACATGGGATTACCTTTCACAGGTGAGACTGGAAAAATACTTTTCATTGTATTTGGTCATTATAACATAATTTTACGAACAGATTTTTCTGACTTTGTGGCTAATATGAAGTCTCACGCATAATAGTTTATGCGCATGCATCCTTACTTCTTCTATTGTTTTGGTGTCTCCGATGGGACCGTCTTACAGCGCACCTAGAGGTGTGGCATGTGTATTGCATCGTTTTCAGCAAGCGTTGCGTTGCCATATGTACCTGATATTTTACTGATCCGTTGCCCATGTGGACGCGATATTTTTTAAAAAAATCTCGTTGCCGTTGTCATGTAGCCTTAGAGTCACCAGTTAACCTAACCTGCATGTCTTTGGACTGTGGGGGAAACCAGAGCACCCAGAGGAAACCCATGCGGACACGGGGAGAACATGCAAACTCCGCACAGAAAGGCCCTCGCTGGCCACGGGGCTGAAACCCGGACCTTCTTGCTGTGAGGCGACAGCGCTAACCACTACACCACCGTGCCGCCCCGTAATTATCAAATTACAAACAAATATTCATTAATGGTGCAGAGTCAGAAATCGAAAGCATTATTCTGAAAATGTGGTCAATTCACACTAAAAGTGTGTTTTAAGTCATGTGTCCCACACACACTTTACTAAACAGGTCTGCTTCGATTGGAAGCAATGTTTTTAGTACAGACCAGTTCCCTGAATCATAAGTGTGTGAAAATACGACCTTTGCTTTTGAAACTTTTTTCTGTTTTTAATTTTCTATTTTGTTGTTCATTAATTTCTGGGAGGGGCGGCACGGTGGTGTAGTGGTTAGCGCTGTCGCCTCACAGCAAGAAGGTCCTGGGTTCGAGCCCCGGGGTCGGCGAGGGCCTTTCTGTGTGGAGTTTGCATGTTCTCCCCGTGTCCGCGTGGGTTTCCTCCGGGTGCTCCGGTTTCCCCCACAGTCCAAAGACATGCAGGTTAGGTTAACTGGTGACTCTAAATTGACCGTAGGTGTGAATGTGAGTGTGAATGGTTGTCTGTGTCTATGTGTCAGCCCTGTGATGACCTGGCGACTTGTCCAGGGTGTACCCCGCCTTTCGCCCGTAGTCAGCTGGGATAGGCTCCAGCTTGCCTGCGACCCTGTAGAAGGATAAAGCGGCTAGAGATAATGAGATGAGATGAGATTAATTTCTGGGAGTGTGTGTATATGCATGCTTGTGTGTGAGGGGGGCTCTTCATAAAACAAAATACAGTACACTGTCAGTCTATTTAGCCATGATGGTGCTACACAGTAACTTGGGGCAATGGTAGGACTACTGATCTGAAGTTTGTGAGTTCAAGCCTCAACGTTGACAATCTTCCTCAACTGGGCCCTTAGGGGCTCTGCATGCTCTTGCGACAAGGCTTTTGCAGATAGCTTTTCGCAGACAGTTGTAATTTATCGTTGAGCGGGGAGTAATAGGCGTGCGCGATGTTATTCACCGCCACAACGCAAGGGGGCGCGAAGTCGCGAAATCGCTAAGAGTAGTTGGTGGGTGTGGTTAGTGGAGTGTTTATCCTCTGGTTACTTATAATGACTAGAACTGGAGTTGTATAGATGTACATACTTCCTCACTTCCTCGATCAACCGCTCTTCGTGCTGCTCCATCTTCGCTCGTGTTTTTAAAAATGGCGGTCGTGAAAACAAAACAAACCGGGAAAGTAGGGAAGCAGAAGTGCGTGTACAGCGGATGTAGAGTGGACCAATCAGAGCCCTCTTGTCTGCGACGCTGTCTGCGGTGGTCACAATTTTTGGGAGGTGCGCGCAGAGCGTCTGCGAAGGGGGGGGCTTCACAGACGCCATCTGCGACCCCATCTGCGAGGACTGGGTTGTCAGCAGAAATTGGCCTTTACACCTCTCTGATCCAGGGATGATGTTTCATGACTGACCTCGACTTCCATAAAGGCTTTCCTTTTCTTCACGTCCATGCCACTCACAGTAAATGTAGAATGCAAAGTTTACTGACTTTGGTGGGTGACACGGTGGTGTAAGTGGTTAGCATGGTTGCCTCACAGCAAGAAGGTTCTGGGTTCGAGCCCAGCGGCCGGCGGGGGCCTTTCTGTGTGGAGTTTGCATGTTCTCCCCATGTTCGCATGGGTTTCCTCTGGGTGCTCCGGTTTCCCCCAAAGACATGCGGTTAGTTTAATATGGGACGGCCTTGGGCTGAGGTGCCCTTGAGCGAGGCACCTAACTCTCAACTGCTCCCTGGGTGCTGTTAGCATGGCGGCCCACTACTCTGGGTATGTAGTATGTGTGTGTTCACTGCTTCAGATGGGTTAAATGCAGAGAGGAATTTCACAAGCGTGTGTTGAATAAAGTTCTTCTTCTAGACTTACAGTAAATGTAGAATGCAAAGTTTACTGACTGCAAAGATCCAAAACAGAAGTAACTGTTTGGGATCTTTAATAAACTCAAATTTTAATAAATCCTATTAATAAGCTCAAGTTTTCTGGTGATTTTGAAATCTGGAGAGCCAAACACCCAAGCATCACAAACTACCCCTTGATCTTGCAGTAGGACAGTCCAGGGCTGTTCTGTGAAAATCACTGATGAGTAAGCAATGATGGATATCCTGGGCATGAACCTATAAGCACTCTGACAAACTCTCTGTTCTCTATGTTACAGATATTTAAAATTTTGAAGAGAAGAAAGCACTTGAGTGAAGATAATCTAGGTTCTGGGCAGTACAGTGGTGTAGTGGTTAGTACTGTCTTCTTACAGGAAGAAGGTTCTGGATTTGAACGTCTCGGCCAACTGGGACCTTTCTGTGTGGAGTTTGCATGTTCTCCCCATGCCTGCGTGGGTTTCTCCAGGTGCTCTGGTTTCCTCCCTCGGTCCAAAGACATGCAGATTAGGTCAACTGGCTGCTGTACAGTAAATTGCCCTTAGATGTAAATGTGAGTGTGAATGATTGTTTATCTCTATGTTGGCCCTATGATAGATTCTTGACTTGTCTAGGGTGTACCCTGCTTTTTGGCCAACAATAGCTAGAACTGGTTCCAGCTTCCCCTGTGACCCTGACAGAGAAGCAGGACAGATAATGGCTGGCTGGCTGGCTGGCTGGCTGGCTGGCTGGATGGATGGATAGTCTGTAATCTAAATAATTAGTTTTTCTTTTGTTTCAGACATGTAAAAGCTTTTTTACCTTTACCTGACATGTTTCGACGGTGTAACTTCCGTCTTCATCAGAGGGTCACCCGGATGTTGGTGTGTGACGTGCCTTTATAATCAGCTGATGTTGTGGAGGCGTGACCTCCCCGCCAATATTGACAGGTCGGTCACGCCTCCCGCTGTCAGTGTTGCCCCCTCAGGACGGCGCTCCAGGTGTGGGAGAGCATGTACGCCCCCTCATCCCTGTTTATTGTTCTTGGGCTACGCTTTCTGATTTCTATTGACTCCTTGATCCAACGGTGGTATCTGTTGTTCTCTTGCTGTATGATCTGAGCATTGTCCCAGTCCATTATATGATTTTCCCTTCTGCAGTGGTCTGTTATTGCTGATTTCAGGTTCTCTTGCATAGCTTTTTCTTTTATTGCTCTTGTTTGTCTCTATACAACATCAGCTGATTATAAAGGCACGTCACACACCAACATCCGGGTGACCCTCTGATGAAGACGGAAGTTACACCGTCGAAACATGTCAGGTAAAGGTAAAAAAGCTTTTACATGTCTGAAACAAAAGAAAAACTAATTATTTTGATTTAAGAAGAAGACATAATGAACGTAATATATTTATTTAGTCTGTAATCTGCTATTTCCTTTGGTTTCTACCACCATAATGAAAAGTAAGTGTCCATACTGTTGGTAGTGTTAATGTGTTAATTATTATTCTCATATAATCTCATCTCATTATCTCTAGCCGCTTTATCCTGTTCTACAGGGTCTTAGGCAAGCTGGAGCCTATCCAGCTTCTTGCTGTGACCTTCTTGCTGTGAGGCGACAGCGCTAACCACTACACCACCGTGCCGCCCTTCTCAAATAATATAAAGTATCTCATCTCATCTCATTATCTCTAGCCACTTTATCCTTCTACAGGGTCGCAGGCAAGCTGGAGCCTATCCCAGCTGACTACGGGCGAAAGGCGAGGTACACCCTGGACAAGTTGCCAGGTCATCACAGGGCTGACACATAGACACAGACAACCATTCACACTCACATTCACACCTACGGTCAATTTAGAGTCACCAGTTAACCTAACCTGCATGTCTTTGGACTGTGGGGGAAACCGGAGCACCCGGAGGAAACCCACGCGGACACGGGGAGAACATGCAAACTCCACACAGAAAGGCCCTCGCCAGCCATGGGGCTCGAACCCGGACCTTCTTGCTGTGAGGCGACAGCACTAACCACTACACCACTGTGCCGCCCTTCTCAAATAATATAAAGTATATTTAAAAAAAAAAAAAAATGAAGTAAACCCTTTTATGAACAGAAGTACCCATACCTTTGGCTTTAGGAAAGGGACACCTGACACACATTAGTGGTTGAAATGCAGAGAGAGCAAACCGTAAGTTGCTTGCATGTAAACAGTGTTTGCAACATTTCATTGAGCTCCCTGTTTTATACTGTTTTGAAACTTCCTGCAGCCTGGAAAGTTGGCATGTAGTCAGAAGCCAAGCTCTCTCTGTGCTTTAACATCAGTGGCTGCCCCCTCTTCCCTCCCTCAAGCAGAGCTGATCAAACACCGAGAGAAACACTGCTTGAATTGTGAATAGGATTGGCTGAGGGCTGCTGAGAATGCTCAGCAGAGATGCTCTTCTATTCAGGACAGAAAGGGAGCGCCTTCCTCATCAGTGGTGTGAAATGGTGACAGGGTAAGAAGCTGTGGAGAGAATATTATTTTATAATTTTTAAAAATGTGTTTCATATTTTGCATTTATCCACTGTGCTGTCATTGTTTTTTTCAGGCAGTGCAATGCAAGATTTGTTCAATGTTACTTTTTTTTTTTTTTTTAGGAGAGTTGGATTTGGCTGACTGGAATAATGGTTTAAGAAATCCTATTGTTCTCTGACAAACCTGCAGTAGTTTCTGGAGATTTTTTTTTTCGAGCTTAAACACTTGAACAAGCGATAGTTTTCCTTAAAGTAAGACTACCAACTGTCGGGCACAAATCTCTCTTTTTTTTTGCAAAGTCCTCTATACTTTGATCTTTGATAAGCTCAAAGGGATTATGTGGATCCATGTTCAATGTAGGCTATTAAAAAACAGACACAAATGTATGACAAAAACTGTATAAATAAAGGTTCCAATATTCAAAACCAATAAGCACTGGCGAATTGGGGAAGCATTACAAAGTGATGTTCTTGTCACCGTTTTCAAATCTCCACATGATTTTCCATTCTACACAATGAAATTCTTAACACTGATGCCCCTTTTCCACCAAAGCAGTTCCAGGGCTGGTTCGGGGCCAGTGCTTAGTTTGGAACCGGGTTTTCTGTTTCCACTGACAAAGAACTGGCTCTGGGGCCAGAAAAACCGGTTCCAGGCTAGCACCAACTCTCTGCTGGGCCAGAGGAAAGAAACGCTTACGTCCGCGGGGGGGGCGGAGTTGTTAAGACCAACAACAAGACCGCGAAAGATCACCATTTTTAAGTGATGAGAAGCAGCAGCTGTACAAACGCGAAGTCATCCATTATTATTATTGTTGTTGTTGCTGCTGCTGCTTCTTCCGTGTTTTTGCTTCGATATTCGCGCCAAGGATTATGCAAACGTAGCGACGTAAATGATGTATACAACGACGTAACTGACGTATACAGCGACGTAATGATGTGGCTTCCCTTAGCACCGCGAGCTATGGAAAAGCAAACTGGTTCTCAGCTGGCTTGCAAGTTGAACGAGTTGTGAACCAGCACCAGCACTGGCCCCGAACCAGCCCTGGAACTGATTTGGTGGAAAAGGGGTATGAATGAACACTGGGGCGGCACGGTGGTGTAGTGGTTAGCACTGTTGCCTCACAGCAAGAAGGTTCTGGGTTTGAGCCCAGTGGCTGACGGGGGCCTTTCTGTGTGGAGTTTGCATGTTCTCCCCGTGTCCGTGTGGGTTTCCTCCGGATGCTCCAGTTTCCCCCACAGTCCAAAGACATGCAGGTTAGGATAATTGGTGGCTCTAAATTGACAGTAGGTGTGAATGGTTGTTTGTCTCTGTGTCAGCTCTGCGATGACCTGGTGACTTGTCCAGGGTGTACCCCACCTCTCACCCATAGTCAGCTGGGATAGGCTCCACCTTGCCTGTGACCCTGAACAGGATAAGCAGTTACGGATAATGGATGGATGAATGAACACTTACAAGGTTGAATTCACACCAGTGGTGTCCTAAAGACAAATGAGCACTTTTGCCATGGTGTTAGAATTTAACTCATCTAGGTAAATAATTACATAATTAACAAAATTTATTATGGGAAATACAGAACTGGTGTCCATGGCCAATGGCACTTTCTCTTCAGATGCCTTGTTATACAGGTGCCTGTAGCATCGGTCATGGTTTCCTCCACATGACTGACTCTGACAAAGAATTAGTAGCTTACAACAGTCCACTAACACCCAATCTATTATGGAGCAAGCTAGATCCATCCAAGCCCACCCACGCTTTGGCACACACATCAATACAATACTCTGTGAGCTTTCAAAAATAACTTGCGTAATTGCTTTGAGTCAGTGTCACCGGAATTAAGCAGCAAAACAGCAATTATCGGATTGATGAACTTTGGTCATGATATGAATATCAATGACGTTTATTGGAAGGGTAAGGACTAAAGAGTGAGTCTAACAACATGAACGACAACACACAAGGGGCACATGTGTGCCAGAACAAATATAATTTGCTGGAGAGTTGTTAGTTTCATAGTGCATTGAGAGTTTGTAATATGTTGCCAGTTTTGTGCTCATAAATTAATGTGCGAAAGGGAATGAAATATCCAAAAATCCACCAACGCGGTGAGACTTTCAAACCTGACACCTTCTTTTAGTGCAGGCACAGGGATAAGATCGTATTATATTGTCACTTCATTAATCAGAACAGAAAGTATCATTTTAAAAAAAACCTTTCCTTTCTGGCCTCTATAGTGGTTTCTGGCCTGATGAGCCACCTTCAGCTAAATCTCATCTCATTATCTCTAGCCGCTTTATCCTTCTACAGGGTCGCAGGCAAGCTGGAGCCTATCCCAGCTGACTACGGGCAAAAGGCAGGGTACACCCTGGACAAGTCACCAGGTCATCACAGGGCTGACACATAGACACAGACAACCATTCACACTCGCGGTCAATTTAGAGTCACCAGTTAGCCTAACCTGCATGTCTTTGGACTGTGGGGGAAACCGGAGCACCCGGAGGAAACCCACACAGACAACATGCAAACTCCACACAGAAAGGCCCTCGCCGGCCACGGGGCTCGAACCCGGACCTTCTTGCTGTGAAGCGACAGCGCTAACCACTACACCACCGTGCCGCCACCTTCAGCTAAATAATATACAAAAACACATGCCACTGTATAAGCTAAAACAGAGGATCTGCAACGGAAGTTGTGATGGTTCGTGGTTAGAAAGTCGGAATCGCTGAACTATGGCTCTACTACAGTATTTTTAAGCAGGCTACTCAAAATACAAATAGTATTTCTAGTATGCATCCATCATATACTGTCCTCGTTGTATATTTTTCATGTTTCTTTTTCTCTTTTCATTTTATCTCAATATTGCCCTCTGAACCAGAGATTTTCACAAGCTGAACTGCACTGCAATGCAGTATATAACAGAACGTAGATGCTGTTACTCAGCCTCTGTCCTGTCATTTTATCTTTTGCACTCACTGATGTCCATTTTCAAATGGCTTCATTAATATTAGATCACATCTTCTTTTACCTTGCCGTCATTCGAGGGATCTTCATGGTGTTAGAACACAGGCATCACAGTGTCACTGGGTTATTTTAAGTGTTCACATTTTGTCCAGGGCTATTTATAAAAATGACATTTCCAGTAGAGGTGCAGTTGAAACAGGTTATATGATCATTAGTCTACATTAGATCACAAACCCAGACAGTTCCACCAGTTTGGTCTAAACAGTCTGGAACCCATGTGAAGGTGGTTCTCTTTATAGAGGAAGGAATTGCCATGTATTTGAAATGTATACCAAGGTTCTAGGTACATGCAAAATTCTGAAAAGTGAAGATGCTTTTAAAAAAGAATGAAATTAAAAGTTTATTAAATGAAATTAATATTTGCTGTGAATTCCCTCCGCCTTTAAAACTGCATTAGTTCTCAGAAGTACACTGTTATGCAGGTTTATAAGCAAATTAGCTGGTCCAAGATCGTTCCAAGCATCTTGCTACAATTCTTCTACTTTGGGTTGCAGACAGCCAACCCAAATTCTTCTACTTTGATCTAATGCTTGGTCTTCCACCTGATGCTTGTTCTGATGCTAAGATCAGGAGAACTCATTGTTTTTCTTGTAACTGAAATAGGATCGTGAATGTTTGGAAATCTAAAAATTGCCCTTTTCTACTAATACATGAATGTGGAAAACATGACAAAGATATTAATTAATTAATTTATTCATTCATTCTATCCACATTCACTGGATATGAGCAGCCGCACACTCTGATTGGCTACTCTCCTACTAGGATATCAGCTCATATACCATGAGTAGAGAAAAAGAAAATAGTGGAGAGTGTTGCTGAACCAACTGAGGATGAAATAAAAACTCTACTCGAAAACAAAAACCAAAAAAATACAAAAAAGCAACAAAATATGGAATAAAAGTATTTGATGGTGAGAACATATCTTTTTTTTTATTTTTCAAGAATTATTATTATAGCATTTTTCACAAATTGCTACTGTCATTTTGCCGGTTTCTTTACATTCTAAGCAGAAATGATTTTGTCAGACGTTTTGTATAAAGTTTTTATTTAGCGAATTTGTGAAAAAAAAAGTTCTGTTTCTCAAAATCCAGTGAATGTGGATAGAATAAAACAATTATTCCACTCAATCTTGTCGTACATGGCCTGCTATGCACCTCGTCGGCTATCAGTTCATGTACGACTCGATTTCATGGAATAACAATTATACCGTATCTGAAAACTAATTGTCCTCTTCCACATAGACAAGCTTTCAGATGCCTACAACTGGCTAGTGTTGCTCTGTCAGACTGAAGAGAGATGAATGCCATCCTTCCCACCCAGAAAGTGCAGCCATTTCTCAGCACCCTCAACTCCCATCTATGAACCAGGTGACCAGGTATCGTTTTCAACCAAGGACAATTAGACCATTCAGGAATGTCAAAAACTCAAGCCCTGTTACATTTCCCCTTTCAGAATAAGCCAACAAATCTATCTACAACCAACAACTACCATTTTATTAACACATTTCTCCAAGCTTTCAGGTTTCCCTTCCCATTCCTGGCCTGCCATTGCTGGCCTCGTAATATACAATAGTATTATTTTAAAAATATTAACATATTCAATCAGTATTAAAAATATTATATGAATATGTTAATAGTCCAGTATGTATCTAACCTCACCATACACTGTATTCGGAAGACTGAGACACCTGTGCATTCATGCAATTATAAGCCAATCATATTGCAGCAACACAATGCATAAAATCATGCAGATGCGGTCATGAGCTCCAGTTAATGAGGAATTTTAAAAAAGGAACAGTTGATGCTTTTTTTTCCCCATCTTCAATTGTCCAGTTTTGAAGATGCAAGGAGTAGACGTAAAGAAAGTTGGTGAATTCAAGTACCTGGGGTCAACTGTGCAGGAAAATGGGGGCTGTGATAGTGAGGTGAGAAAGAGAGTGCAGGCAGGGTGGAGCAGTTGGAGAAGGATTTCGGGAGTCATTTGTGATAGGAAAGTCCCAGCAAAAGTGAAAGGTAAGATGTATAAGACAGTAGTGAGACCAGCTGTGATGTATGGATTGGAGACCGTACCCTTCACGAAGAGACAGGAGGCAAAGTTGGAGGTGGCAGAGTTGAGGATGTTAAGGTTTGCGATGGGAGTGACAAGGTTGGACAGGATACGGAACAAGCACATCAGAGGGACAGCACATGTGGAGAGCTTGGGAATGAAGCTAAGAGAGATGAGACTGAGATGGTATGGGCACATCCTGAGAAGAGATGCAGAGCATGTTGGAAGGAGAATGTTGAGGATGGAGCTGCCAGGCACACGAAAACGAGGAAGGCCAAAGAGGAGATACATGGATGTGGTGAGAGAGGACATGAAAATGGCAGGTGTGGTAGAGAAGGATGTGGAAGACAGGGAGCAATGGAGATGAAAGATCTGATGTGGCAATCCCTAATTGGGAGCAGCAAAAAGAAGAAGAAGAAGAATTGTCCAGTTTTGGTGAGCCTGTGCCCACTGTAACCTGAGATTCCTGCTTGTGGAATGCGACGTGGTCTTCTGCTGTGTAGCCCATCTGCCTCAAGGTTTGGCATATTGTGCATTCTAAGATGTTTTTCTACTCACTGTGGTTGTAAAGAGTGGTTATTTCAGTTAATAGAGCCTTCCTGGCAGCCCGAGCCAGCCTGACCTCTTCTCTCCCATCTTCTCCTCTAACATCAGCAACCATTTCTGCCTGCAGGACTTTTTTAAAAACACAATTATGTATAAACTCTAGGGATGTGAAAATCCCAGGATACCAGCAATTTCTGAAATCCTCAAACCAGCCCATTGGGCACAAACAACCATTCCAGGGAAAAGTCACAGAGATCATAATTCCTCATTATGATGTCTAATGTAAACATTAACCGAAGCTCTTGATCTGTATCTACATGATTGTATGTAGATATGAAATATTAAAAATATTAAAAATTAAATTCAAAAACTTTCATCTTTTCTTCCTGTCCAGCTATAAGTCAAGCCATGCTGCTGCCACAAGACTGGCTGATTGAATAATTACATGAATTAACAGGGGTACAGGTATTCCCATTAAAATGACAAGTGTGTAGTAAATGAATAAATTATCAGTTGTAGTAACATTAATAACAGATTTTGGTCGTTTTTTTTATTCCTCCCATCAGGGTCACATACTCACTGAATTGTGTGTTGCAGTCCTGATTAAAGAAGGTGGCTGTGCATGAGTACGAAGTATTGCTTTACTCTGATGAAGAAAGGTCCAGGCAGCAACTATTACCCCAGTATACTCCTTTCTAGCTAATGCGGCTTTAAATAAGGGAAGACTTTCATCTTTTCTTCCTGTCCAGCTATAAGTCA
This sequence comes from Neoarius graeffei, assembly GCF_027579695.1. Taxonomy (NCBI): domain Eukaryota; kingdom Metazoa; phylum Chordata; class Actinopteri; order Siluriformes; family Ariidae; genus Neoarius; species Neoarius graeffei. The sequence goes on from NC_083578.1 coordinate 73,807,572, forward strand.
AGCTATGCTACACCCACTCCCTCCACTGTGTGCAGTTTCACTTCATTTCACTCTTTACAGATTCAAACGCTATGGATTTTCCTAAATGCCTACTTTCTCTACAAATGCTTTGACTAATATTTCTCCCAGGATTTTGCCTTTTTTCCCCTAATGATAAATAATTAATCTCTGGCGAATTATAATGTTCGTATCAAGCCTGAAAAATTCATAAGGCTTAATTCTGAGAGGAAATGGACTAGGTTTCTAAAGGTATATTGTGACATGATAATGTATTGCTTTAATGAGTCACGGGACCAGGTTTGAGAAATATCTGAATAAAATACATAAAATATGAATACCTAGAAGTTTATTATTAGATCAGAGGTAACACATTCACTTAGAGTCTTGTCCAGTTGGTGGTTAATTTTGCCATGTAGATCTACTGGACCCATAGTGATCTCCAAATTCTGTCATAATCATCTTTTCTCTGACAAACAACAAATTTCCTTATTTTTATTAATTAAAAGACACTCCATATCTTAAAATCATGATGGAGGTTGCTTCTCTTTACTTAGTTGAGCGGTTCGTGACATAATATGGATTACTACAGTTGCCGAATAGGGCTATTTACTGTATTGTTATTAGTTACTGTTTGATGATTTCAAATGCATTAAGAAGGCAATAAATTGCACTAATTAACTTTTGACGAGGCTCACCTGTTAATTGAAAAGTATTCCAGGTGACTACCTCATGAAGCTGGTTAAGATAATGCCAATAGTGTGCAAAGCGTTCATCAAGATAAATGCTGGCTACTTTGAAGAATCTAACTGCTGAAAAAATTAATGCTGGCTAAAACAGAAAAGTGTCAGCATCAACTTTTTCAGCAGTTTGTGCTACAGTAGCTCTTCTGTGGGACTGGACCATATGGGCTAGCCTTTGTTCCCCATGTGAATCTTGGGATGTGCGAGCCTTCAACACCCATAACCCTGTTGCCAGTCCACCGTTTGTCCTTTCTTGGACCACTTTTGGTAGGTACTAACCACTGCATACTGGGAACATCCCACAAGATGTGCCATTTTGGAGATGTTCAGACCCAGTCATCTAGCCATCACAATTTGGCCCTTGTTAAAGTTGCTCAGATCCTTAGGCTTGCCCATTTCTCCTGCTTCCAACACATCAACTTCAAGAATGGACTGTTCTCTTGCTGCCTCATATATCCCACCCCTTGACAGGTGCCACTGTAATGAGATAATCAATGTTATTCACTTCACCTATCAGTGGTTCTAATGCTATGGCTGATTGGTGTATGGCTGACACGAGTGTTACTGAGAAATACACCACTCATATTTTTCATACGAATTACATCCGGGAAATGGGGAACCAAAACCATGACATAAATCTCTATATGTCACTCGTGAGGATATCAATGAATTGTTTTGATAAGGGTGGCACAGTGGTGTAGTGGTTAGCACTGTCGCCTCACAGCAAGAAGGTCCTGGGTTCGAGCCCAGTGGCCAGCGAGGGCCTTTCTGTGCAGAGTTTGCATGTTCTCCCTGTGTCCGCGTGGGTTTCCTCCAGGTGCTCCGGTTTCCCCCACAGTCCAAAGACAATCAGGTTAGGCTAATTGGTGGCTCTAAATTGACCGTAGGTGTGAATGGAGTGTGAATGGTTGTTTTTCTCTGTGTCAGCCCTGTGATAACCTACTGACTTGTCCAAGGTGTACCCCGCCTCTCACCCATAGTCAGCTGGGATAGGCTCCAGCTTGCCTGCGACCCTATAAAAGAGGATAAGCAGCTACAGATAATGGATGGATGGATGTTTTGATAAGTTTGGGCACATTTGGTTTATGAATGTACCTATATAATAAAAGAACCTCACACATTGGCTTGAAGATATGAAGTTTATCTTCTCGTATGAAATACATCACAGATCTAAGTGACATATTTTCTGATATTTCCCTCCAATAATGTCACTCCCAGTGTTTTCCCACTGACTAGACGTGCATTGTCAAAATGGTGAACTGGTTCAAAATTAAAGTTCTTTTGATTAATTTGTGTATTTTTTGTGGATGTGTTTATATAATATAAAGAACATTACATGGTGGCACGATGATACGAAGTTTATCTTCTCGTGTTGAAAATATTTCCACTCATTCGCTTCACTCACTTGTGAATATGTTTATCACTCGAAGATAAACTTCATATCTTGGCGCAACCATGACCCCTTCAGATCCCTTCACACCCCTATATTCTATGTACCGACAGACAGTTGTTAGACCCTGTGCTAAAAACTACACTGAAATCTTTATCTTCTTGCATCTGTCTATCTGTCTATCTATCTACATGATGAAGCACTTGCTTTGACAGTAACAAACCATAAACATCTCTTTGGTATGATATTGAACATGGACACTATAAGGCAATAAAGTGTTCATTCAACACGGGTGACTTTACTGTGTAAATCCAAGGCCATCCCTGCTACATGTCATCTCATGATGCTACACTGCACACATGTTCTGACGTACGAAGAAATTTGTTAGACACCAGAGGTGTCAGAAGGTCATAATATTCATCTTCAGAAAATCTATTATGTCCTGCAGACTACAGGTCACCATCTGAGATTTGAGATTTTTACACAAATGACAAGAGGCATGTGGAAGCAGAGGTCTGGCAAAGATCAAGTAAAATCAAGTAATGTACTCAGTGTGGTACATTCTTTCCCATTATAAGTCAATCTATCCATGGTAGAGCTTTTAGTTATGCGAAGTAAATATGTAAATAATTTATTCTTTAGCCATGCACTCTTAGCTGAAAGGGCATACAAGTAAACCAGTAGAAGTAAATTGTAGGAAGATCAGAGGAAGTAATAATTCAACACAATTAAAAAATAACTGGAGTAAGTGCTAGTTTGTTTGGGTGTTTGTAGTGCCAAAACAATCAGACATTCATGATACCACTTAAGATTTCAGTAATCAAATTAGTCACACGGGAAGGAGTTGCTTTCTTTAATATTTAGCTGCTCTTGGAACTATAGAGTCTTCATACACTTTGTGAGGGAACTTTCAAAGCAATCCATGTTAAGAAGTTCTCCAATGGTTTAATTGTCAACTAGGCAGCAGTTTGTTGCAGTAGTCAAGTGATGTGATGATGAGACCTTGGACAAGAGGTACAGTCTGACATTACACAAAACAAGCCTTCAAGATCAAGATCAGGACCATGCCACAGTATGCTGCAGAGCAAGCTGAACATCAATTATTCACCCAAGATCTCCAGCAGATCTTCATGGTATTTCCAGCACAAAGCACAACTTGACAGTGATGCGGTGATGTTGTGTGTGGACTGAGATATCTCTCGTACAATGTAAGACATGTGCTGAGACTGAAGCATTCTCTGGAAAGAAGAACAGCTACAGTAAATATCATCAGCAATATTTACTAGTTTGGATCAGGGTTGTAAGTGCCAGAATTCTCTGAGTGCCTTGATTTTAATCTACAGGTACAGTACATCCGAGAAACCAAGCCAATGGGAGAAAATGATAAACTATGAATTGAAGCTTAGGATTATCTGTTAGTCTTAGCAGCTAGAGAACAGCACTTAAAGATTTAAAGTAGGGTACATTTCAGGGGCTGGAGATCAGTGGTGTTAGGATTGAAAAAAGATAGAGCAAAATGAAGCTTTGGGCTTACACCTACGCTAAGCTTCTCTGAGGAAAGGGAGTAGAGCTGAATCTATAAAGAAGAAAAGTAAAGCCTGATCTTTCCACTCTCGTTGCACAGTTAAAGCAGAGGCGCAAGTGTCAATAGGCCTTTTGGGCCTTTTGAGGTAATAAAGAAGATAATGTCAATCAATCAGTTTGAGCTCTGGAAGCCCTTCATAAATTATCTTAAAAAGCACACACACACAAGTAGCTCGTGTAAAAACACTGATAACACTGTATGTGTTTTTCCATAAAATATGCAATCAGTCAACAGAACAACAAATAACGGTGATGTTGATTAAATCCTTATAGATTACTTTGAAATATTATAAAATGGATTACTTTGGATATTTGAACATTTTAAGTTGTCAATTTATTTGACAGTCTAGAAACAGTAAATCACTGAGATTATTTCACTAAGCCCTCCTATGTGTTTTCTGTTTTCTCATCTTCTGCTTTACTGTAGTTCCATTCTCTACACTCCCCTGTTCCCCTGATCATTACTTTCACCTTTGTTTCATCTATGACTTGCACTGTTGTGATCACAGTCTGTGTATACATATCCCACTATTTGTACTGCATCTTCACAAAGTCTTGAATGTCATGCTGCTAGATTATAAGCTACTTCAGGTGTGAACAAATCAGTAGCCTGGGTCTCTGGAACAAGCAGTGTCCATCCTCTTAAGCCCGGCACACACGGGCTATTTTGCGTCGCTTGGTCGTGCAACTTTTTGACGCAAGAGAAAAATTGCTTCGTGTACTGATATTTGCGACGGCGATTTTTTTTGTTGCTTGCGACAGATTGCAGGTATCAAACATGCTTGATATTCTGCGACAAAAAATCGCTAGTCGCTGACTTGCTGCAGAGATATTGCCATGTGTGCGTCTTTGCAATAACGAAGTGATCACCTCCAAAGGCTAAGTCAATCCCCGCCTGCGAAGTAGTCACGTGATTTCCACATGACTTGCATCCCCGCCCGCGAAGTAGTCATGCGATTTCCACGTGACTTGCATCCCCCTCCTCAAATTGCCCACAGTTGCAGATAACACGCACACGCAGCTACCCAAGGGGGGAAACTTGCGTCCAAAAATCGCAATATGCTTGCGACGAGAAGTTGCCTGTGTGTGCCAGGCTTTAGTATTCTTTTTTTTAATTTGTAGTTGTCAAGGAAGGTCAAAGAAACAAAAAGATAATAAACAGTACTTCCTATTTATTTTTGCATCATTTGGCATGTATTTGTAAACCTAACACACTTTCATGGTGGTGCAGCACACCTCAATCTTGTATCTGTCGTGCATGCTTCTGAATATCACCACCTGCTGAACCACACATATCAGCCAAGGTGCAGATTAATTAATGCACAGATGACAAATGAGAGATGACATAATTCTCCTCCTAGAACACACACACACATTTATTTATAATATACAAAAGAGAATAAAGATGCTAGCCAGACTCAAACAAATATTTTTACTTGAAATGCAAAAACAGAACACCACAAGTCACAGACAAGATGTTTGCCAACGACTTACTGACATTTTGTCAGTGTGCTATATCAAAAAAATCCATCAAAAGGAGAGGATAGGAATTATGGCTACATGGTTGTCCCGATCCAGGGAATTTATACATTCCTTTGTTTCCTTTAGTCCATAATAATACAGTGTCTTGCAAAAGTATTCATCCCCCTTGGTGTTTGTCCTATTTTGTTGCATTACAAGCTGAAATTAAAATGGATTTTTGGAGGGTTAGCACCATTTGATTTGCACAACATGCTTACCACTTTAAAGGTGCACATTGTTTTTTTTCTATTGTGACACAAACAATAATTAAGATAAAAAAACAGAAATATGGAGTGTGCGTAGGTATTCACCCCCTTTCATATGGAACCCCTAAATAAGAGCTGGTCCAACCAATTCACTCCGTAAGTCACATGATTGTTTGATTAAGATCCACCTGTGTGCAATCAAAGTGTCACATGATGTCTCTATAATTCAACCTGTTCTGGAAGGATCCTGACTCTGCAACATGACTAAGCAAGCAACATGAGAACCAAGGAGCACTCCAAACAGGTCAGAGACTAAATTGTGGAGAAGTATAGATCAGGGTTGGGTCATAAAAAATATCCCAAACGTTGAATATTCCACGGAGTACCATTAAATCCATTATAGCAAAATGGAAAGAATATGGCACCACTACAAACCTGACAAGAGAAGGCTGCCCACCAAAACTCTCAGACCAGGTAAGGAGGGCATTAATCAGAAATGCAACAAAGACACCAAAGATAACACTGAAGGAGCTGCAAAGCTCCACAGTGGAGATGGGAGAATCTGTCCATAGGACCACTTTAAGCTGTACACTCCACAGAGTGGGGCTTTGGGGAAGAGTGACCAGAAAAAAGCTGTTGCTTAAAGAAAAAAAAATTAGAAAACACATTTGGAGTTTGCCCAACAACATGTGGCAGACTCCTCAAACACATGGAAGAAGATTCTCTGGTCAGATGAGACTAAAATGTAACTTTTTGGCCATCATGGGAAATGCCATGTGTGGCACAAACCCAACACCCTGAGAACACCATCCCTACAATGAAGCATGGCGGTGGCAGCATCATGCTGTGAGGATGTTTTTCATCTGAAGGGACAGGAAAGCTGGTCAGGACTGAAGGAAAGATGGGTGGCATTAATGACAGGGCAATTCTGGAGGAAAATTTGTTTGAATTGGCCAGAGGTTTGAGACTGGGATGAAGGTTCACGTTCCAGCAGGACAATGACCCTAAACATACTGCTAAAGCTACACTGGAGTCTTTTAAAAGGAAACATTTAAATGTCTTGGAATGGCCTAATCAAAGTCCAGACCTCAATCCAATTGAGAATCTGTGGCATAATTTGAAGATAGCTGTACACCAACGCAACCCATCTAACTTGAAGGAGTTGGAGCAGTTTGCCTTGAGGAATGGGCAAAAATCCCAGTGGTTTGATGTGCTAAGCTAATAGAGACATACCCCAAGAGACTTTCAGCTGTAGTTGCAGCGAAAGGTGGCTCTACAAAGTATTTACTTTGGGGGGTGAATATCTATGCACACTCCATTCTGTTTTTTCATCTTAATTTGTTTGTGTCACAATAAAAAAAAACAATTTGCACCTTTAAAGTGGTAGGCATGATGTGTACAACCCCGATTCCAAAAAAGTTGGGACAAAGTACAAATTGTAAATAAAAATGGAATGCAATAATTTACAAATCTCAAAAACTGATATTGTATTCACAATAGAACATAGACAACATATCAAATGTCGAAAGTGAGACATTTTGAAATTTCATGCCAAATATTGGCTCATTTGAAATTTCATGACAGCAACACATCTCAAAAAAGTTGGGACGGGGCAATAAGAGGCTGGAAAAGTTAAAGGTACAAAAAAGGAACAGCTGGAGGACCAAATCGCAACTCATTAGGTCAATTGGCAATAGGTCATGAACATGACTGGGTATAAAAAGAGCATCTTGGAGTGGCAGCGGCTCTCAGAAGTAAAGATGGGAAGAGGATCACCAATCCCCCTAATTCTGCGCCGACAAATAGTGGAGCAATATCAGAAAGGAGTTTGACAGTGTAAAATTGCAAAGAGTTTGAACATATCATCTACAGTGCATAATATCATCAAAAGATTCAGAGAATCTGGAAGAATCTCTGTGCGTAAGGGTCAAGGCCAGAAAACCATACTGGGTGCCCGTGATCTTTGGGCCCTTAGATGGCACTGCATCACATACAGGCATGCTTCTGTATTGGAAATCACAAAATGGGCTCAGGAATATTTCCAGAGAACATTATCTGTGAACACAATTCACCGTGCCATCCGCCGTTACCAGCTAAAACTCTATGGTTCAAAGAAGAAGCCGTATCTAGACATGATCCAGAAGCGCAGACGTCTTCTCTAGGCCAAAGCTCATTTAAAATGGACTGTGGCAAAGTGGAAAACTGTTCTGTGGTCAGACGAATCAAAATTTGAAGTTCTTTATGGAAATCAGGGACGCCGTGTCATTCGGACTAAAGAGGAGAAGGACGACCCAAGTTGTTATCAGCGCTCAGTTCAGAAGCCTGCATCTCTGATGGTATGGGGTTGCATTAGTGCGTGTGGCATGGGCAGCTCACACATCTGGAAAGACACCATCAATGCTGAAAGGTATATCCAGGTTCTAGAGCAACATATGCTCCCATCCAGACGACGTCTCTTTCAGGGAAGACCTTGCATTTTCCAACATGACAATGCCAAACCACATACTGCATCAATTACAGCATCATGGCTGCGTAGAAGAAGGGTCCGGGTACTGAACTGGCCAGCCTGCAGTCCAGATCTTTCACCCATAGAAAACATTTGGCGCATCATAAAACGGAAGATACGACAAAAAAAGACCTAAGACAGTTGAACAACTAGAATCCTACATTAGGCAAAAATGGGTTAACATTCCTATCCCTAAACTTGAGCAACTTGTCTCCTCAGTCCCCAGACGTTTACAGACTGTTGTAAAGAGAAAAGGGGATGTCTCACATTGGTAAACATGGCCTTGTCCCAACTTTTTTGAGATGTGTTGTTGTCATGAAATTTAAAATCACCTAATTTTTCTCTTTAAATGATACATTTTCTCAGTTTAAACATTTGATATGTCATCTATGTTCTATTCTGAATAAAATATGGAATTTTGAAACTTCCACATCATTGCATTCTGTTTTTATTTACAATTTGTACTTTGTCCCAACTTTTTTGGAATCGGGGTTGTAAATCAAATGGTGCTAACCCCCACCCCAAAATGCATTTTAATTCCAGCTTGTAATGCAACAAAACAGGACAAACACCAAGGGGGATGAATACTTTTGCAAGACACAATACACCTAACTAGTTAACTAGCTGGCTGTACTTTACTACATTATGTTAGTTACCAATTCTAGTCTGGCCAATTAGATTTCCAAGCTACTAAGACACATACATGTCAACCTTTGGTCAATCAAACCTGTGTAACCAACCTCCAAAATCCGTATTTCCCTTATAAAATCCGTATAAAATGCAAATTAAAATAATTTACCTAAAATTTGAATGATAATTAACAATGATATATCCCAGTTACTTTTTATTCAATATTAATAACAATAAACCTTCAGAATGAATACAAAGCTCCAATGTTTGACAAAAACACAAAGTGTTATCAGTGTAGTTACAAAGGAAATACTTCGTTGTTTGGAGACAGGTTTCACCGAGCGGCTATTATGCACGAGACTTCATATTAGCCACAAAGTCAGGAAAATCTGTTCGTAAAATTACGTTATAATGACCAAATACAATGAAAAGTATTTTTCCAGTCTCACCTGTGAAAGGTAATCCCATGTGATCTCGTTTGGACGGCAAACCTGTTGGTACAGTTAAATGCAGCACATGAATGAGGCATCTTTATTCTCGGCTACTGTCTAGACGCTATACCAGAGACGGTTGAAGAATCTCCACTTTGCCACATCCAATATGGCGGCAAGGATGACGTATGATTCTACGCAGAAGGTGGCGTCTATGTTTATATGTCTATGACTTCACGGTTGGCGGGATTCTTGCAATGCGGTGTGCGCATGATCAAAAGTGGAACGAAGTCTCGCTACCACAAGATAACGCGCGATTTCATAAGACTCTTTACTAGCTGTCTGTGCTTTCTGTAGTGTACAGTACGTTTGTAAATGTTATGCGCTCTTTTATCATCGTGGGAATTGATTAGAGCTCTAAATAAATATTGAAGTTTTTTTAAAGAATCCGTATAACTTTATTTGTACGCCCATATACTACGTTTATTGAATCAAATCCGTATAAAATACGGACATTCCGTATAGGTTGACATGTATGAAGACATGGGACTGGGCAGCACACTGGAACTTAGTTTCCCAGGTAAGTCACATAATTTCCCAGGTTTCCATTTTTTTTTAGAACCCCTGACTGTTTGTTATCTAGTGTGCCAGTTATTAGTTCTTATTTGTCTTTTTTTCCCCTTCCATATACTCTGGTTTTGACCCTCGTCAGTAGCTTGTCTGTGTTGATTAAGACTGGCTGTATTTGTCTGTGATTAGCTTCTAGGGCAGACATATTCAGAATTTTCCCCCATGAAGCCCAGCGATTTTGGACAGCATTGTTCAATCATCATTAACATTTGTAAAATATGAGATTTAATGCTTTATTGTATGCCTTCTTTTTTCAGTGACCTCAAAACATCCTCCATTTCTCTTATCAGAAAGCAAGAGTGTCACATCAGTGCATCTTACAAGTACTACAAACACCGCAAGCACCAAGTGTGAAATGGGGGCATGGCTCCCAGAGAGTATCAGTGAATATTGGAAAGTTCAAAACACCTGCATAAATGTCAGTGGTCACATTAGCCATTTTTATTGTGGGGAAAAAAAGGTGGCACTTTAGGTGTATTTTGGAGCATGTTTCAGTGTACTTAGATGTTGGAATGCAGAGCTCCTGTGCTAAATTTATTTTTTGGGGGGGGGGTATTTTTCATCTCACCCTCACCCCCCTGCATCTATTCAAGGGACTCTTATTGTAGATTAGAAATGACTGGCTCACATGTGTTGTACATTAAAAGAATGTCCTATGTGTCAGCAAAATGTTTGTGATTAAAACATTTATGAAGAACAATTGCATCAAGACCACTAACTCTGGAGCAAGAAATACAATGCTACAGTTTAACAGGAGATTAATAGGCTTGATTTGGGCCTGTGATTGCTGGAATTTGGAGACATATCTGCAGACCGTCATCATAAAGTTTTGTGCTGATCTGGAACTTCTCCAGAAGTTGACATGAGAGATGACACCAAAGACATTCCATCTCTTTGGTCCTCTAAGTTCAGACAGCATATTACTGCCTGATACACTGCAGGACACCTTACAAAAATAATGTCCATTTTATAGAAGTACAGAAGAAGTGCACACCTACACACACACACACCTTTCTCTCAAATACTCAACAGTCTTTCAGGATAGATCTAAAATGTTCAGCCTATGACTGACCTTTAATAAACTCCATTTCCACACATTAATCCTTCTTTAACCTTTCATCTCATCCTTCCTCTTCTGTCCATCAGTGCACTTACTATTTGTCCTTCTTTCGTTTTCAGTGAAAGAACCATTTTCCTTGATAAGTGTCTTCTACTGCTTTGTCATAACAATAAAACCCAACTGATTTTTTTTTTTTTTTTTTTGGGGGGGGGGGGGGGTCGACGCCCCTTTTTCCGCACACCATGCAGTAAGTGGGAATTTTGTATTCAGTTTGATATTCACTTGTCCCCCTGCATTCTGGTGTTTTGTTTGTGGGTCGTCCAGCTGGAGATGGACAATGGGGGGGGGAGATTTTGGATTTAGTAGATGTTCCTGCATTCTGGTGGATTTTTGGAGTGGCCTGCTGTGCCATACCTACATTCTTACACACCCTGACTTGCCAGGCCTTCAGCTTGTGGCCAACAAAAGCACCAAGTTTTGGCTTAAAAGCCCCCACACTAGAAAACTACAGATGACTGCCAATGTTCCTGTAGCCCTATAGACCTGTGTTTCAGATTTAAAGGCAAGTTCATGTTTGAAAATATTTCATTAGCTAAGCCTAAACACCTTCTGAATTGAAACTAAATGTTAAGTTTTTAATAACTGTTGCAAAAAAATAAGATTGTCCCTCACTGACTATTCATTATGCATTTAAGGGCTTTCCCCACCACTGGGTTCAGCAGAAATTGGCATGGGGAAAAATATCAACAGCAAAAGAACAAATAAAATGCTTAAACAGTAAGCAAAATGTGCATGTGCTACAAGAAACATTACAATGATTAAGTTTGAACAGTGGCGGCACGGTGGTGTAGTGGTTAGCGCTGTCGCCTCACAGCAAGAAGGTCCGGGTTTGAGCCCCGTGGCCGGCGAGGGCCTTTCTGTGCGGAGTTTGCATGTTGTCCGCGTGGGTTTCCTCCGGGTGCTCCGGTTTCCCCCACAGTCCAAAGGCATGCAGGTTAGGTTAACTGGTGACTCTAAATTGACCGTAGGTGTGAATGTGAGTGTGAATGGTTGTCTGTGTCTATGTGTCAGCCCTGTGATGACCTGGCGACTTGTCCAGGGTGTACCCCGCCTTTCGCCCGTAGTCAGCTGGGATAGGCTCCAGCTTGCCTGCGACCCTGTAGAAGGATAAAGCGGCTAGAGATAATGAGATGAGATGAGATGAAGTTTGAACAGTATTGAAACACAAAAAGCTGAACCTTGGCCATAGGTGGGAATGTGCACACAAAGTTGGGCTTAAAAATTTTGGTCATACTTAAATAAGCTATATTAATAGATTTCTTATTAATTTATTTCTTATCTATGTTTCTTATTAGTAATAGAGCATTCGTCAGGGCCTGTTATCTGACAAATATTCTCTACCTGTCTTGCCCTCTTTGAAACCCTGTCTCCTCAGTATATTGTTCTGTCTTTTTTTTTTAAATTATTCACAAGTTCAAGTTCTTTGATATTACAGGTGACCATGCTTTATTTACTTTAACTGAGCAATTACATACATCATAAATAATTAAAAATAAATACCCTGTAAATAAACAATAGGTATGGTGGCTAATGGCTCTTCTTGCATTTGTAATATTATCTCTTACTTGCTTTATTTTACAACATTTCCAGTGTGGCTTCAAATAAAGTCATAAAGTATGATAACATACAGTAAACAAACTAAAAATGCGCCTTAATAAATGTGTGCTAAGGAGGTGCTCTCCCATACATGTCAACCTATACGGAATGTCCGTATTTTATACGGATTTGATTCAATAAATGTAGTATACGGGCGTGCAAATAAAGTTATACAGATTCTTTAAAAAAACTTCAATATTTATTTAGAGCTCTAATCAATTCCCACGATGATAAAAGAGTGCATAACATTTACAAACGTACTGTACACTACAGAAAGCACAGCCAGCCAGTAAAGAGTCTTATGAAATCGCGCGTTATCTTGTGGTAGCGAGACTTCGTTCCACTTTTGATCATGCGCACACCGCATTGCGAGAATCCCGCCAACCATGAAGTCATAGACATATAAACATAGACGCCGCCTTCTGCGTAGAATCATACGTCATCCTCGCCACCATATTGTATGTGGCAAAGTGGAGATTCTTCAACTGTCTCTGGTATAGCGTCTAGACAGTAGCCGAGAATAAAGATGCCTCATTCATGTGCTGCATTTAACTGTACCAACAGGTTTACCGTCCAAACGAGATCACATGGGATTACCTTTCACAAGTGAGACTGGAAAAATACTTTTCATTGTATTTGGTCATTATAACGTCATTTTACAAACAGATTTTCCTGACTTTGTGGCTAATATGAAGTCTCGTGCATAATAGCCGCTCGGTGAAACCTGTCTCCAAACAACGAAGTATTTCCTTCGTAACTACGCTGATAACACTTTGTGTTTTTGTCAAACATTGGAGCTTTGTATTCATTCTGAAGGTTTATTGTTATTAATATTGAATAAAAAGTAACTGGGATATATCATTTGTTAATTATCATTCAAATTTTAGGTAAATTAATTTAATTTGCATCTTATACGGATTTTATAAGGGAAATATGGATTTTGGAGGTTGGTTATACAGGTTTGATTGACCAAAGGTTGACATGTATGCTCTCCCATGCTGCTTGTTGGGGAAGATAGAGGCTGTGGCATGGCAGTAGGCCTATAATGATTTAGCATGCCTAGTACACAGCTTTCGATATGGCATTAAATATTCTCACAACACTTATAGGCTAAAACGATTAAGAAACTTTATATAAGTTCATAATTACGCCAGTAACACCACACATTGGCGTGCATATGTACAAACCTGTCTGAGACACCAGTCTTCAACTCGGATACCTTCTTCTCTCTCCTCTTCCTCTAAATTGATGGTATTTATCTTGGTAAGGTGGTGGGTGGAGGTGAAGTCCGGCCTGTAAGGGCCAAAGTTGAAGCAGTTTGTAGTTTCCCTGTGCCTGGAGACCGTCGAGCACTCCGAAGATTTCTTGGGATGGCAGGATATTACAGGGCGTTTTGTAAAAATTTTGCATCTGTAGTGTTGCCTCTGACAAACTTGCTTAGCTCCAAAGTTCCATTTCAGTGGACTGACAAGTGTCAGGATGCCTTTGACAACGTAAAGGCTTTGCTTGTGTCTGCTCCGGTACTTTTGGCCCCAAATTTTGATTGCCTGTTCAGTGTTGCTGTTGATGCCAGTGAGAGTGGTGCTGGGGCTGTGCTGTTACAGCTGGGTTTTGATGGCGTTGAACACCCAGTGGGGTACTTCAGTAAAAAGTTCAACCAACATCAACAGGTGTACTCCACTGTAGAGAGGGAAGCGCTGGCCTTAATTCTAGCTGTTCAGCATTTTGAAGTTTATTTAGGCTCATCCTCAAGACCCATTGAGGTATATACGGATCACAATCCCCTAGTCTTTATTGACCATATGCGCAATCAAAACCAACGCGTTAGGCGTTGGAGCTTGATTTTACAGCAATATCCACTTAAAATTTTACATATTAGGGGAATGGATAATGTTGTAGCAGATGCGCTATCTAGAGCCTAATGTGTGTGTTTTTCTCTCCATTAATATAACATTGATGTTTTTTTGTCTTGTTCACGTTGCTTTTGTAGTCCTAGGGCCCAGGATCTACAAGTTGCTGTTTTGGTGATGGACTCTGGTAAGGGGTAGTTGGCCTGATGACTGGAGTTTGAGGTTTACTAGGGCAAACCTCTTTTTAGTGAGGGAGGTGTTACGCCCATCTATGCCCCCTTCAGGCCCAGCACTGTCAGTGCACGGGCAGGGCTGGGCCCTGGTACCTGATTACCTAATTAGGTACACCTGTACTGCCAGCTGGGGCTATAAAGGGGCTGGCGCCTATGGCCTCAGGAGGCTCTCTCTCTCTCGCTGTCGACTGGCACTACCTGCTTGCTCTCTCTCTCTGTCCTCATCTCTTACTCTTCTCCCCTTGTGCCTCAATTTTTTTGTTATTTTGAACACAATCTTACATACTGACCTTTTTATTTGCATCCACTCACGCATACCCTCACTCCTGCACTTTACCCCTAGACACGGTTTTTTGTTTAAATAAATTTCTTAAAACTTACTTTTGTTGTCGTCTCCCTCATTATGTGATGGTAAATGAGCCTGCCGTTACACACCACACATTGGCGTGCATATGTACAAACCTGTCTGAGACACCCGTCTTCAACTCGGATACCTTCTTCTCTCTCCTCTTCCTCTAAATTGATGGTAGGCAATTATCCAACTTCCGGCGAGTGCAGCATCATTAGATGCACCACCTACCATAGGGGAGTGTGTACAGAAGGGAACACCTCTCTGCCTGTTTAGCCGTGCGTAAGGCATAATTGATCAATCGCAAGTGGTTGGCGCGATGCAATGAGTAGCCTAGATTAGATAGATAAACTAGATTTTTTTCTAGCGTGAGAAACCGGAGGTATGGCGTGTGAGCGTGTGAAGACAATCAAATGCGTGTGTCTCACGCTCATTGCGTGAGAGTTGGCAGCCCAGATTTTTTTTTTTCCTCATCCTTCAAATATTGATAGAATCACAACCTCGGGATTCCTTGTGTCAAACTTGTCACCTAAAGTTACTGTGTAATTCAAACACTCACTGCATGTTCACATGTGCTTTTCACCATAGTGAAAAATATTGGTTAGAGACCAATATTTCCACAAGAATATCATTTCCTTTCCTTCTCTTTTAATAGCATGTAATGTTTACATATAGAAGTTTGCACAACCATGTGAGTAGTCTCAGAATCTAGATGCCGTGTCAATGCCAAAATCAGCACTGAACTATGCTTCTGGACTACTCTTCCCAGAATGCACCACAGCCTACAACCCTGGCCACCATGAACTACAGAGACTGTCATGTTCATGTTCACCATTTTACTGATCACTCACACTCGAACTCAGTCACACTCAGTCACACTATTTAAGGACTCTAGTGCAACATTCATGTTGCAAAGTATATGTTTAGCGCATGTGTGTCTAATGATGTCAAGCTGTTTGTTTAGTGATTGTTTCTCTGGTTAGCTGATTTTCTTTTTTGCTCTTGTCTGTCATAGTTCATGTTGCTTGCTGATCGCCTGACCCTTGCCTGTCTTGTACTGTGTTTTGCTTCATGTTTTGGACTTTTGCCTGTTTGTGCTGAAAACTTGATTCTGCATTTGTATCCGCCTACCTTATCTGACACCAGACTCCTAGGTTTTGCAAGAGTCTGGTAGTTTTTGTCAATAAATAACACCTACTTTCACCAAATGAGGCAATTTGACTGGCTTTAAATATGACCAACCACAGACCTTTTCTTGTAGTTTTTTAATGGCCAGGTTACCTGCCCGAACTGACAATTGCATCATCAGTTTTTCTGTGGCTAATCAGACACAAGGTATGCCACCACACTTGCCAGAGTGCTCGTAGCTGGGGATTAGTTGCCTTGCTCAAGGGCACTTCAGCCAGTCCTGCTGCTCCAGGGAATCCAACCAGCAACCTTTTGGTCCCAAAGCTGTTTCTCTAACCATTAGATCATGGCTTCCCCCATTTTCTTGTAGCCTGTTCACAAAATGTTATATTTTCTTCTTGACATAAAATTGCCAGTGAAAATTACCAGTTGGGATGCTGGGAAAATTCACCAACTGACTGAAGAAGCTTTTATTTTCTACATAGAGGATGTTCTTGATCTGGCAAACTGTTCTGAAGAGGTTTTTCTTCACCAGGAAAAGAATTTTCAGTCATCCATCGCAATAGATTCTTGTGGTCTTCCAGGCCTTTTGGTGTTCCTGGGCTCACCAATGCATTATGTCTTAACCAGAGTTGATTTGGCCACACCAAATATTTTTGCTGTCTCTTTGATGGATTTGTTAGCCTAATCTTTTATCAGTTTAATGATGGCTTGCTTCACTGACAGACACAGCTCTTTGAACTGATGAGTTAACAGCAACAGATTCCAAATGCAAAGGCTACACTTTAAATCAACTCTTATCTCCTTATTTATTAAAGAAATAATGAGAGAATAACAGACACTTGACCATGGAACAGCTGAATAGACAATTTCCCAATTACTCTTGGCCCCTTGAAAGGTATTTGGGAATATAAAAGTGTTGTAATTCCTATAGCATTCAGCTGATTTGGATGTAAATATCCTCATATTAGAGCTGATAGTCTGTACTTTGAGTTTTTATTCATTATTTAATTCCAACTCAAATATAGTACTGGGTGGCACGGTGGTCTAGTGGTTAGCACTGTTGCCTCACAGCAAGAAGGTCCTGGGTTCAAGCCCAGTGGTTGATGAGGGCCTTTCTGTGTGGAGTTTGCATGTTCTCCCTGTGTCTGCATGGGTTTCCTCCGGGTGCTCCGGTTTCCCCCACAGTCCAAAGACATGCAGGTTAGGTTAACTAGTGACTCTAAATTGACTGTAGGTGTGAATGTGAGTGTGAATGGTTGTTTGTCTCTGTGCGTTAGCCCTGCGATGACCTGGCGACTTGTCCAGGGTGTACCCCGCCTCTCGCCCATTGTCAGCTGCGATAGGCTCCAGCTTGCCTGCGACCCTACACAGGATAACCAGTTACGGTTAATGGATGGATGGATGGATGGATATAGTACTGCAGTAGACAGCTAATATGACAATATCAGTGTCCAAATATTTATGGACCTCACTCTATATATCAATTTTTGTCAAGCAAAAACAACATTACCTCATTGGTCACATTTTAATTGGTTTACTCTTTAAGCTGCATCAACAAAGACCTTTGAAAATGGAAAAACAAACAGGCTATCTAATAAAAATTCATTCTGTTGTGTTGGTAAATATTATACCATTAGACACTAATCACACACATTAAACGAGATTTAAATATAAAATGATTAAATGTACCTCCTTTAAATATGGCCTGTCTCCAGTTACCAAAAACACACACTCCCACGCACTGCTTAGGTGTGAAGAGCAGCAGCCTTTCTTAATGTGCGTTTTAGGGCCGGCGCCTCTTTCTTTACACAAACACACATAGGCCTTTTAAAACCACAAATGCTAAGAGCAGATGGAAGACATTTAAAACAGTGAAGCTAAAAGCTTTGTGTATAAAGCTAAAATTATAGGCTTTTTCTGTTTATGCTTGGGTCAGTACCTCTCCACCTTTAACTACACTACATTGCCCCAAGTGTGAATGAGTGTGTGAGTGCATGTGTCCTGTGATAGGTTTGCATCTCATTCAGTATTTATTCCGCTTCACACTCACTGTTTTCCGAATCCACTGTGACCCTGACCAGGATAAAGCAGTTACTGAAGATGAATGACTGAATAAACAAGACAAACTGACATATAATTTAAAGAGGCTATATCTAAGAATTGGTGACCTGCTGAATTCATACTCCACACTCCAAACAAATAGGGGGCAGTATATCACAAGAAAGTTGGTGTGTTTTGCAAGAAACAAGGAAATGGACTGTTCCTCCTCCCTCTTCCCTTCCCCCCCAAACGCATCACCCCAACAACACCACCACTCTCATATACTTATCCCTCACTTGCATAAATCTGTTTTTTTAATCAATCCACTACTGGGTTCATACAATTTAACTTTACAGTCCTCAATTATTAAAAAAGCCAAGATCTTATTCTCATGTCTGCACCTGCTTGCATTCAAGACTCCAGTTCCCAGAGTTCGCAACAGCCTTCAAACATGACCACCATGGACTACAACAACCATGCTGCACTGTACCGCTCTCAGACTCCAGAATTCTAATCATACACACCAGGGCCGGAGTGGGCCCTGTTTTCAGTCCGGGAGTTTAATTCACATTCAGGCCACTTTGAAATGGAGGAGGAATTTGAGTACATTAAAAAAGATAAAACAAATAACTGTTCTTTCACAATGCTTTTTATTTGGTTTAAATTCAGGTAGTGACAATGTATGTTGTTCGTCGTTCTCTGCATTACTTTAGGGTTAATAAAACTTCCATTACGCGGTAGTTTAATGACCACAAACGTAATGCAGAGACCGACAAACGATTTCATCTAGTATGAGATGGGGCTCCAATTAAAATTGGATGGTGTGTGGCCGCGTGTCTAATCCGCATATACATTTATCTGTGTCACCAACATGTCCCAAAGTTCCTTAGTGAAAATATTTGAAAACACATCCAAAGGACATGCATCTTCAGAAATCGGCATCTTCGGCTCGGGTGTGGGAATGAACTTTTACGTCGGGGGCGAAATCCAGCTGACTGCCACTCCAAATAGCAAAGCAGCGAGTATGGCTGATTGTTTCGCGTTATTTAAGACGAATTACAGAACACATTTTTAGTCACATAGTCTTAAATTAACGAAAGCACCCATCTCGCGTGAATTTGAACCAATGCTTGTGCATTACATGCCGCATACGCCTCGAAAATAATGGCAAATCAACAATGCTGGGTACTCAGCAACCGGCAGATAAAGCGTGAGGGCGCATTAGGCAACTCAAAAATGGTTAAATGAAATGTAGGCTAAAGCAAGTGTTCGATTCTGCTTAGAATATTGGCATACGCATACACCTCTTCTGAGTTATATATTTAACAACAATTATTTAACATCAAATATGACTTCTAGGCCTATGTGTTCATAACCACAATGTGCGCATGCCTGTGGAAATGCACGGTGTGACAGCGAGATGAAATAGGCTATATGAGGAAATAACGCGCAACAGCACATTTGGGACCTGTTCATCTAAAATTGTTAATAACTGGGATGTAAAGCAATGTCTGGTTCTTAGAATTAAGACATACACCACATCTATACCGTGTAAATTGCGAGATTTCACATTACATCAAAAAGCTGAACTGACATCGCAAACTATCGACACATTATAGGCCTAGCATAGACTGATAAAATCGACAAACAGGGTTATCATACTCCATATCTTTCGTAACCTACCAGCTGGTCTTGAGAACATATCTGCCAATTTGGCACATTTTGCTGCCACCTCCTTCCTTTTTTTAAGCTTTGCCCTTTCGGTTCCACCTGGCCTCTTTCTGCCCTCCATCACTGACGCGCGCTGTTTCGCGCCAATGTTGTTTAAGTTCCCCGCAATACAGAGGAGGAGTCTTGGACCAAACCAACTGCAATAAAGGGGAGGGGAGAATTTCCTTATTTGGTAGCGCCTATTTAATCTGCTGCGATGCTGTCGGCGTCTGGGCTGCCATGTGAAAATGCAGAGTGCAGTTGAATTGATGATTAATGCAAGAATAAGATCAGTGACCAAAATTAGTGAAAATTATTTTCCCCATGCTCCAAGCAGGCCACCATTGATGGTTTGGGCCGGGGATGGTCCCGGCTAAATATACGGCCACCCCGGCATTGATACACACCCATTCCTGATTATAGCCACTATCTCACTGTACATATTTAAGGACTTTAGTTCTCTCTGCGGTGGCACAGTGGTGTAGTGGTTAGCGCTGTCACCTCACAGCAAGAAGGTCCTGGGTTCGAGCCCCGTGGCCGGCGAGGGCCTTTCTGTGTGGAGTTTGCATGTTCTCCCCTTGTCCACGTGGGTTTCCTCCGGGTGCTCCGGTTTCCCCCACAGTCCAAAGACATGCAGGTTAGGTTAACTGGTGACTCTAAATTGACCGTAGGTGTGAATGTGAGTGTGAATGGTTGTCTGTGTCTATGTGTCAGCCCTGTGATGACCTGGCGACTTGTCCAGGGTGTACCCTGCCTTTTGCCCATAGTCAGCTGGGATAGGCTCCAGCTTGCCTGCGACCCTGTAGAACAGGATAAAGCGGCTACAGATAATGAGATGAGATGAGATGAGTTCTCTCTGCTCATTGCGAAGTAAACACTCAGTGTTCCTGTGCCTGACTTTATCAAGACGTTATTGTTTGTGCTGATTATTTGGTCATTGACCCAGTTTGTATTTTGACTATCGATTATCATCTCTGCCTTTAACGTTCTACTTGTGCCTCGCCTGACCATTGCCTGTTTATTGACTCTGCCTTTGTTTCACAATTTGGATTTGTTTGCCAACTTGCCTTCAATAAACTCTCTACTGCTTCTACATCTGTGCATAGCTGACACTTATAATCTTCACAGATAGCATCAGCCTATAGTTTACATTATAGCTTGCTTAGCTCAGTTTTTAGCAAGACCATCTTAGCAAGAAAACAAGTACAGGAATTTGAGCACCAGTAGTGCACGGGAATACTACAGCTTGTGACAAGGCAGATACATAAGTTTTTTTTTTTTATTAAAGGAGAACTGAAGTCATTTTTAAACTTGCTTCATTTCTTAATTAACGTGTTATTCAATTACGTTTTCGGTTTTAGTAACCTTATATCGTGACTCGTATTGGCGACTAATTGCAATTAAATATCATACTTATCGGCCTGGGCGGCACGATGGTGTAGTGGTTAGTGCTGTCGCCTCACAGCAAGAAGGTCCGGGTTCAAGCCCCGTGGCCGGCGAGGGCCTTTCTGTGTGGAGTTTGCATGTTCTCCCCTTGTCCACGTGGGTTTCCTCCGGGTGCTCCGGTTTCCCCCACAGTCCAAAGACATGCAGGTTAGGTTAACTGGTGACTCTAAATTGACCGTAGGTGTGAATGTGAGTGTGAATGGTTGTCTGTGTCTATGTGTCAGCCCTGTGATGACCTGGCGACTTGTCCAGGGTGTACCCCGCCTTTCGCCCGTAGTCAGCTGGGATAGGCTCCAGCTTGCCTGCGACCCTGTAGAACAGGATAAAGCGGCTAGAGATGATGAGATGAGATGAGACTTCTGCCTCTGGTGATGTCACATTCATACCATCTTCTTCTCCTCTCATGTTGAACTGAGGGCAGACTGGATGCTACAGTGACTCACTGTCGCCTCTTGAGGTACAAAGTGGTATTACGAGATGGGGAGATGGGCAGCCTGTCCTGTTGCTAACTTCTATAGATATCTCTGCAACACAATACATACACAACACTGTCAGTTCTTCACACTCTGTTCATAATTTTGGCTTAAAAATATGTTTTTAACTAAAATTTTTACAAATTCTTACATATGCAATCTTGCTTTAAAAAATAATATTTCAAAAATTAAGCAAATTGTATGAAATTAGCCATTACAAAAACAATGAAATATCTGATATGTATCTCAACTTTAACCGATGTATTCTTTGCTAGTAAGCGAATGAACCGTTTTCTACTGTCATATGAAGACTGATGATACATCCTGGGATTATCATACATCAAAAGGAAATCACATCCAGGTTGTGTTGTGAAGATCAGCTGATTGTTATGGAGATATATCGCTTTGACATTCGTATGAAATGTTGGATTGTGCACTTTTAGATTCAGAGGCATAATACGCTTCTGATTGCCTTATCACTGTTCTATTTTTAACCTGCTGAGAGTTTCACTCTCTAACTGTCACTCTTCCTCTCTTTGTGTCTCTGTAATGCTCTGGGGTTTTTTTCTTTCCCTGTGTGAACAATGCGGTATGTGTTCAGCTGTGCTATTCCAGCTGATGTCAAGAGGTCTCTCTCCGATTGCCCTACTTTCTTCAGGCAGGTTTCCTTTGCTGTTCCAAATAACAACAGCAATGAGAGAGAGAGAGAGAGAGAGAGAGAGAGAGAGAGAGAGAGAGAGACTTTGCCAGGAAATTATTACCTCTTCACTTCATATGTCGCTGAGGACTGACAGGTTTTTTCTTTCTTTTTTTTTCTTTTTTTTTTTACATGCCTGCAGCTTAGGCACTATGTGAGCTCTAGTAATAGTTTCAAATTGTCCTGAGCTGCTGTAAAATTAGATTCCCTGCTGTAAATATCAGACTTACTCAGTGTGTAGAGAATAATAAAGGTGAACATTTGCTCTCAGTATCTCCTCAGTATAAACATGCTGCACCCTTGCAGTCTGTGTTGTCAATTCAGCTTCACTTCCTACCTTTGCATTCACGAGAACGAATGAAGGAACTGAACATGTTTTTGTTTTTCATGCACAAAGCTACATTCATGTGTTGAGTATGCTGAAGTATCGGAGCTAAGGCTAATGAATTTATAATCTCTCCTCTTTCCCCTTCTCTACCTCTGATAGTAGTCTGGGATTTCACCTTCATGAATAATAAAGAGTCTGTCACCGCCAATATTTCACACCACAACACTGTTCTAGCTCACTTTGCGAATATGACCATTAGTCCATGTGTCAGTGCGTGTGTATATATATATATATATATATATATCATCTCATCTCATCATCTCTAGCCGCTTTATCCTTCTACAGGGTCACAGGCAAGCTGGAGCCTATCCCAGCTGACTACGGGCGAAAGGCGGGGTACACCCTGGACAAGTCGCCAGGTCATCACAGGGCCGACACATAGACACAGACAACCATTCACACTCCCATTCACACCTACGGTCAATTTAGAGTCACCAGTTAACCTAACCTGCATGTCTTTGGACTGTGGGGGAAACCGGAGCACCCGGAGGAAACCCACGCGGACACGGGGAGAACATGCAAACTCCACACAGAAAGGCCCTCGCCGGCCCCGGGGCTCAAACCCAGGACCTTCTTGCTGTGAGGCGACAGCGCTAACCACTACACCACCGTGCCGCCCATATATATATATATATATATATATATATATATATGAATGACTGAACATGATTGCTGACAGATACCCAGGCTACCAATAATGTTTATTTTTGGTAAATTTATAGATACGAGCACATGCACAAGGTACACGTTGTCACCAGACATTCATTCATTCATTCATTCATCTTCAGTAACCACTTTATCCTGGTCAAGTTTGTGGTAGATCTGGGTGTGAGGCAGGAACATACCCTGTTCAATTCATTGCAGGGCTTATTTGTCACATGTATATCTGTATTATTCCCTTTAGCTAACATGTATGGTCTTGTAGTTCCACTTCACCTACATTTAGAGTGAAATTCACCAGTTCAAAGGTTCAAAATCACTTTATTGTCCCCTAATGGGGCAATTTGTTGTGCAGTAGATAGTATACAGCTCACACACAATCACACACACACACACTAAAAACACTAAACAATCAATAAATAATAATCAATAATAATAAAAACAAAAGAATCCAAAAGTATGAGTAGGGGGGAGGGGGGCATGTGTTATCTATGGTTCTTCGTGGAATTTAAGAGTAAACTGGCTATAGGTACAAAAGAGTGTTTATATCTGTTGGTTTTGAATTGTGGAAGTTTGAAGCGTGATCCAGATGGCAACATCTGGAATTTGGCCTGTAAGGGATGAGAATTATTTGACAGAATAGATTCAACCCTGGGCGGCACGGTGGTGTAGTGGTTAGCGCTGTCACCTCACAGCAAGAAGGTCCGGGTTCGAGCCCCATCCCCGGCGAGGGCCTTTCTGTGCAGAGTTTGCATGTTCTCCCCGTGTCCACGTGGGTTTCCTCCGGGTGCTCCGGTTTCCCCCACAGTCCAAAGGCATGCAGGTTAGGTTAACTGGTGACTCTAAATTGACCGTAGGTGTGAATGTGAGTGTGAATGGTTGTCTGTGTCTATGTGTCAGCCCTGCGATGACCTGGCGACTTGTCCAGGGTGTACCCTGCCTTTCGCCCGTAGTCAGTGGGATAGGCTCCAGCTTGCCTGCGACCCTGTAGAAGGATAAAGCAGCTAGAGATAATGAGATGAGATGAGATTCAACCCTGGGCGGCACAGTGGTGTAGTGGTTAGCACTGTCACCTCACAGCAAGAAGGTCCGGGTTCGAGCCCCGTCCCCGGCGAGGGCCTTTCAGTGCAGAGTTTGCATGTTCTCCCCGTGTCCACGTGGGTTTCCTCTGGGTGCTCCAGTTTCCCCCACAGTCCAAAGACATGCAGGTTAGGTTAACTGGTGACTCTAAATTGACCGTAGGTGTGAATGTGAGTGTGAATGGTTGTCTGTGTCTATGTGTCAGCCCTGTGATGACCTGGCGACTTGTCCAGGGTGTACCCCGCCTTTCACCCGTAGTCAGCTGGGATAGGCTCCAGCTTGCCTGTGACCCTGTAGAACAGGATAAAGCAGCTAGAGATAATGAGATGAGATGCAACCCTTTTTAGCATCTGCTTCTGATAAAGTTCCTCTAGGCCTTTCTGCTTAGAACCTATAATACGGCTACTCACATTAATTATCTTAGAAAGAGAATTTTTTTGTTTTACAGTGATAGACCCATACCAACAGATTAAGGAGAAGGTGACCACTGACTCAACAAAGGACCTATAGAAAAAGGTCATCAGGGTCTTGTCCACATTAAACTTAGCTAGCTTTCTAAGGCAGTACAGGCGCTGCTGGCTTTTCTTGCAAAGCACACTGGTATTTGGCTCAAAACACAGCTTGTTGTCAATAATAGATCCTAAATATTTGTACTCTTTAACAACCTCTATTTCCTGACCATTTATACTAGTCTTTTCAGTGTTAGTGACATTTCGCCTAAAGTCTATACACGTCCTTAGTCTTTGAGACATTCAGTTCCAGAAAGGCTTCCTGACACCACATTATAAAATGGTCGATGACCAGACCATGTGAAGTTTCCTCATTGTTCAGTAGGCTAACAATAACTGTATCATCAGCGAACTTCACAATGTGTCGGTCATTAAACACAGAGCGACAGTCATTGGTGTACAAAATGAAGAGGAGGGGGGAGAGAACACACCCTTGTGGAGAGCCAGTTGATATGAAGGCCAAGTCAGAAAGATGACCATTGACTCTCACTTGCTGGTATCTATTAGTGAGGAAGTCTAGTATTGTTCTCTAGTTTCAGAGACCATTGATCTTATTTAGTGTAAAAACCATGCAAAAGTATACCTGCAAGTTGCAATTAAGGAGCCAAGCACTTTCTGACCCTACTCCTTAGTGACAGACGAAGACCAGAAGCCAATAAGATTTGTTCCCAAGGACATATAGTATATTTGATGCTGTTGTTGAGACATTGAATCAAATCCTGTTTTTAGGAGCCCTACCAAGTTGTAAACTAACTCAATGCTTGTTTGTTCATATCAGGCAATGTTGCAAAACATATCTGCCAAGTTTGGTGTCAGTAAATCTGCTGAAAACACACAAACTACAAACATGGACACTCAGAACTACAATCCCCAAAAACCACAGTGCCCTCTGTTACCAGAGTATTAATTACAGCTGCCACACATCTCCCTAATTAGCTCTTCCCCTACTTAAGCCACTCTCTCCCACCATGTCTATGTGAAGTATTGTTCTACTCTATCCAGTTCATACCAAGCTGCCTAGTTTCTGACTGCCTCCTGAGTTGCTGACCTTTGTTTCATGTTTACACTCTTAGTCTCTCCTCTAGTATGTTGTTTGCTGATTGCCTGACCCTTGCTAGTTTCTTGACTTTGATTGCTGTCTCACGTTTTGGCTTTGTTGATAGTTTGCACCCTACTCTCCTCTGCATGTACATCTGTAAGTGCCTGCACCCTGACAATATGTAAAAGTGTTGTTGAGATGACTTCACTTCCTGTTTGGTTGAATTTGTTTGTCAATTATGGATGAACTATCGCATATCAAAATTCTGAGAAATAAGCTTTGTTTAGGTTGGAGTCACTATGCTGTGGTCATGATGACTGAGTTAGGCTGGACTAAACATACTGGAGAAACGGGGGAAAAAAAAACTGCAGAAAATCTAATATTGTGGAAATGATCACGGTACATCGTGATACATGTTGAACTCGTTATGACCCAAAGAATCTGAGAAGTTGAATCACAGTTCGTTGATGTTCAGTTGTGGAGTTACCTTTATCAAATATACGCCCAATTTTGGGCGGCACGGTGGTGTAGTGGTTAGCGCTGTCGCCTCACAGCAAGAAGGTTCGGGTTTGAGCCCCATGGCCAGCGAGGGCCTTTCTGTGTGGAGTTTGCATGTTCTCCCTATGCCTGCGTGGATTTTCCTTCGGGTGCTCCGGTTTCCCCCACAGTCCAAAGACATGCAGGTTAGGTTAACTGGTGGCTCTAAATTGACCGTAGGTATGAATGGTTGTCTGTGTCAGCCCTGTGATGACCTGGTGACTTGTCCAGGGTGTACCCTGCCTTTCGCCCGTAGTCAGCTGGGATAGGCTCCAGCTTGCCTGCGACCCTGTAGAACAGGATAAAGTGGCTCGAGATGATGAGGTGCCCAATTTTGATGATAATATAGGGTGGCACTGTGGTGTAGTGGTTGGCACTGTCGCCTCACAGCAAGAAGATTCTGGGTTTGAGCCCAGTGGCTGACAAGGGCTCTTTCTGTGTAGAGTTTGCATGTTCTCCCCGTCTGTGTGGGTTTTCTCCGGGTGCTCCGGTTTCCCCCACAGTCCAAAGACCCTGTAGGTTAGGTTAATTGGTGGCTCTAAATTGATCGTAGGTGTGAATGGTTGTGTGTCTCTGTGTGTCAGCTCTGCAATGACCTGGTGACTTGTCCAGGGTGTACCCTGCCTCTCACCCATAGTCAGATGGAAAAGGCTCCAGCTTGCCTGTGATCCTACACAGAATAAGTGACTACCAATGATGGACGATATAGTGACTCTCATAGTCAAAAATAAAAAAAAAAATTATTTGTTTCTTTTGAATATGAACGTTTTGAAGGCCTTATTGAAGTCAATCAGAAATCCTACACATGACTGTGTACGCTTCATCATATCAGAATGAAGTGCTCTCTGTGACTGAATACAATTAACTCTGTGTATCTATCCACAAAATGGACAACAAATTTTCTTTAAGAAACAAAAATAAAGCTGTGGTTGAATACTCTCATGCGCTATATACAGTATGTGTGCATGTTCTTACAGTCAATGCTGATCATATAAGTAGTCTTTTTTTAAAAAAAAAAAAAGCTCATCACATTCTTGTACTTCTATCTTTGTGGGGACACTCCTTGATATAATGCATTTCCTGGCCTCTTATCTTAATCAGCACAACTAAATGCCAAACCTGAACCCTAAAACTAAGTATGGACCCTCAAACAGCTCTTTGAAGCAGTGAGGACCAGGTAAAATGTCCAAACTTCCTAAAAATGTACTAACTCTGGTGTAAAAAAAACAAACAAACATATTCTGGTCCTCAATATGACAAATACAAGCGTGTGTACACCCGCACCCACGCCACACTTCACTTGAAAGTTGTTTTTTTTTTCATTCTTTCTCTCACTCTTTTTACTTTCACACACTATTGACTCATGACAGACAGGCTAGTCAGTGTTAATGAAAGCTCAGACTTGTATTGGCAGAAAATGGCCACACTGAGTGTTTGCTTGTCTTGGTGTGATAACGTCACACTTGGCAGGATGCCAACGCATAGCCAAGCAAGTGTTTTGTTTAATTAGTCATTGATGTCTCAATTCTTAGTGCTTTCTTATTAAACTCATGTATGAGATGCCGTGTATATACGCTGTCTCTGCCCACTGACATAACATTAAACCCAGGCAAGAGAGCAGACGTTCAGTGCTGTGCAAAAGTCTTAGGCACGTGTAAAGAAATGCTGTAGACCAAAAATGGCTTTAAATATATAATGAAATGAAATCGTTCAACGCTACAAAATACTATAAACAGCAGTAAGCCATAATAAATTAAAGTCAATGTTTGGTATGAGACGACCCTTTAAAAAAAAAACAAGTCTCAGGTACAGTTTTATAAGGAAATGAGCTGTAGGTTTTACTGAGCATCTTACAGAACCAGCCACAGTTCTTCTGGACACTTTGTCACACTCGCTTCTTCATTTTGCATCAAAACCCAGTAGCCGTTATGTTTTCTTTTTTAATCTGAAAAGTGGTCTCTTATGTAATATGCTGCTCAGATACAAACATTTTTTTTTCTGTAACATTTAATTTTATGCTGGAAAACAAATGTTTGGAACTCCTAAAATGTTTTTGTACTGACTCGATAATGTAGACATCATCAAATAGAAGTCTATAACAGTTTATGTGAAAAAATAGGGTGCCTAAGACTTTTGCATAGTACTGTATATCACAGTATAATATTTATATTGTAGCACAGTGCTGTTGAATCTACTGACTGATCAGAAGGTGTTGGTAGATTTTCTGGAAGAGCAGTTTGGACAATAGTGCAGATTTGTATTAATGCACTCAATCTCGTGCATTATACGTAGTTTCTTCAATAACTTTTACAGAGATGTTTACGAAAGATGATCCACATGCACAGATTTTTTTTAATATAACTGCTGACATGTTTGGGGTTTTTTTTCTTCTTTGGGGAGATGTTTATTTAGCACTTTTGGAAGGAATCTCCAGTGTCAGCACTTTGTAACTGTCAGAGATAAAAGCTTTAACTTTGAGTTTTAAGATATAGAACATTTTCAGGATGTAGGAATAAGATAAGCTGCACTTTTTTAGTTTAGAGACACTGATAAGTGAACAACTGTTTTTATTCTATCCACATTCACTGGATATGAGCAATCGCGTGCTCTGATTGGCTACCCTACTACTAGGCTATCAGCTCATATACCGTGAGTAGAGAAAGACAAAATGGCGGAGCATGTTGCTGAACCAACCAAGGACGAAATAAAAAAACTCCACTCGAAAGCAATCCCAAAAAAAACCCCAAAAAAGCAACGAAATATGGAATGAAAGTATTTGTTGGTAAGAACATACCTTTTTTATTTTCAAGAATGATTGATTTATTATAGGATTTTTCACAAATTGCTGCTGTCACTTCACGGGTTTGTTTACATTCTAAGCGGAAATGAGTTTGTCGGATGTTTTATAGATGAATAAGTGTGCGTATACAAGGAATGGATTATTTTTATTGTTTTTATCAGATTTGCTAAAAATAAAAATGCTCTGTTTATCAAAATCCAGTGAATGTGACTACAATAAAACAGTTATTCCACTCAATCTCGTCGTATATGGCTTATAGCCTACTCGGCACTGCGTGCCTCATCAGCAATCAGCTCATGTACGACTCAATTTCATGGGATAACTGTTAAATAGCTGCTATAACATAAGTCATAGCCAGGAATAACTTGTTTTGCAGACATTCTGTAACATTTAATGTAACTACCAATATATAAAAGGTACAATATAGCATTCTTTAATATACAAAAATAGTTAATGTCAAAAAAGTGCTGTGGACAAAACTCTTTAGGATATGATGCTGTTGGAAAATAACCTACTCTGAGTCACTAGACCAAACCACGCTATCACAGATTATTCTCCAACAGCATGGTGTGTTGTGTTTTCTTCCTGACTTGACATTGTGGGTGTTTTTATGTCATTATTTATAAGTCACATAATGCTTATTCTTGAGCTTTACATATTGTATTTATTATTGCTAATATATGTTATAATAATGAGTGTGAAGCAAACCTCTATTTTAAATGAATGTTATAATGAAGTGTATACTGAATTAATCAGCATGTTGCTTATCTGCTGACTTCTTTTAGTAGGCCTACTGTACTTCTAAGCAGCTGGGTCTCATTTAATGTTTTTTCTCCTTTGTTGAACAAAGAATAAAAATAATCCATTCCTTGTATATGCAGTGTGTACATTTATTCATTTGACGGATGCTTTTATCAAACAAAAACAGTGTAATTAGACATAAGGGTTTGAGTAAATGCTTGTACTCAGCAGCACTTCTATAGGCACAAGACAAAACAAGACAGTCAATCAAACTATGAAAGATAAAATCATTTGCATAAAAGATTCATTTGCAATGGAGTACAATGTAATAAATAAAATCACAAGCAGAACATCACCTCAACTGATAGCAGTACTGAGAAAAAGAGGATATCTAGAATAATTTGATTTGGAGGTTAAAATCTTCTCATAAGAGCTCAGCAAATCCCTCTCAGAAGCACAAGTGAATTAGCATCATCGTCACTCACAGACTATAATGGCTTTATCCAAGTATGTCATTTGTTTACGCATAAATAGTCATAATGGTGATGTTTGTGGTCCAAATTAGCTAAGAGATGCTTCAGTTGCTAATATGCTCCTACTATTAACAATGCGTGCATTTCAAACAGGAAGGGATGGGAGCATCTTGTTACCCATCTGAGCACATGTCCTCAAATTAAAATGCCCCATCCTGCAACAGGAGCATGCACGTTCCCTAGCAATTCACAAACAAGAGAAAGACTGATGTATAGAAGAAGTAAGAAGAGAGCCAGAGAAAACATGAGGAGTAACTAAAGCAAACAACCACGACAGTATCTGTAGTCCTGATCTCCAGCCAGACTACATTGCCTTTCCTTTGAGGATGACTGAAGAAACTTAAGAATACAGAGCATGCATAGAGAAGGGTTGAAAACAGTTAATTTATTTAACTAGCATCACTTAGTTTAATTAAATGTAGTCCAGGTTCACCCTGGGTTAGGTTTTTTTAATGTCCAGATGTTAATGATGCCAACTTTGTTGTAACGATATTTTTATTTTATTTGCACATTCATGAGAAATGCAAACTAAAAATTTCAATGTACAAGACTGCTTGTGCATATCATAAAGTCCTTGAAAAGAAAAAAATCTTGTATCTTTATGAACATAAACCAATATCCATCTTAATGACTATCTAATCCATATTGAAATACATATTATACAATATTTAAGGTTTTCTACAATATAAAATGATCAGCATTGTATATAGATGTGTATTGTCCACATAAAGACTCACTGATTCAGTAACTTTGATCATGGCATGGTTGTTGGTGCCAGACAGGATGATCTGTGGATTTTCTGGGATCTTCATGCACAACAGTCTGTCGAGTTTACACACAGTGGTGTGAAAAACAGAAAGCAGCAGTTCTATAGGCAGAAATGTTAATGAGAAATGTCAGTGGAGCTCAAATAACCACCCTTTGCAACCGTGGTGAGTAGAAAGGCATCTCGGTACATGTCAAACCTTGAGAAGGATGGACAACAAAAGCAGATGATCACATTAGGTTCCAGTCCTGTCACTCAAGAACAGGAATCTGAGGTGATAGTGGGTGCAGGCTCACCCAAACTCAATAGATGAAGATTGGAATTAGATTGCATTGTCTGATAGATCCTGATTTCTGCTCTTACATGTACAGTGGTGCTTGAAAGTTTGTGAACCCTTTAGAATTTTCTATATTTCTGCATAAATATGACCTAAAACATCATCAGATTTTCACACAAGTCCTAAAAGTAGATAAAGAGAACCCAGTTAAACAAATTAGACAAGAATATTATACTTGGTCATTTATTTATTGAGGAAAATGATCCAATATTGCACATCTGTGAGTAGCAAAAGTATGTGAACCTTTGCTTTCAGTATCTGGTGTGACCCCCTTGTGCAGCAATAACTGCAACTAAACGTTTCCGGTAACTGTTGATCAGTCCTGCACACCGGCTTGGAGGAATTTTAGCCCATTCCTCCATACAGAACAGCTTCAACTCTGGGATGTTGGTGGGTTTCCTTACTCTTCAGGTCCTTCCACAACATTTCCATTGGATTAAGGTCAGGACTTTGACTTGGCCACTCCAAAACATTAACTTTATTCTTCTTTAACCATTCTTTGGTAGAACAACTTGTGTGCTTAGGGTCGTTGTCCTGCTGCATGACCCACCTTCTCTTGAGATTCAGTTCATGGACAGATGTCCTGACATTTTCCTTCAGAATTCGCTGGTATAATTCAGAATTCATTGTTCCATCAATGATGGCAAGCCGTCCTGGCCCAGACGCAGCAAAACAGGCCCAAACCATGATACTACCACCACCATGTTTCACAGATGGGATAAGGTTCTTATGCTGGAATGCAGTGTTTTCCTTTCTCCAAACATAACGCTTCTCATTTAAACCAAAAAGTTCTATTTTGGTCTCATCCATCCACAAAACATTTTTCCAATAGCCTTCTGGCTTGTCCATATGATCTTTAGCAAACTGCAGACGAGCAGCAATGTTCTTTTTGGAGAGCAGTGGCTTTCTCCTTGCAACTCTGTCATGCACACCATTGTTGTTCAGTGTTCTCCTGATGGTGGACTCATGAACATTAACATTAGCCAATGTGAGAGCGGCCTTCAGTTGCTTAGAAGTTACCCTAGGGTCCTTTGTGACCTCACCGACTATTACATGCCTCGCTCTTGGAGTGATCTTTGTTGGTCGACCACTCCTGGGGAGGGTAATAATGGTCTTGAATGTCTTCCATTTGTACCCAATCTGTCTGACTGTGGATTGGTGGAGTCCAAACTCTTTAGAGATGGTTTTATAACCTTTTCCAGCCTGATGAGCATCAACAACGCTTTTTCTGAGGTCCTCAGAAATCTCCTTTGTTCATGCCATGATACACTTCCACAAACATGTGTTGTGAAGATCAGACTTTGATAGATCCCTGTTCTTTAAATAAAACAGGGTGCCCACTCACACCTGATTGTCATCCCATTGATTGAAAACACCTGACTCTAATTTCACCTTCAAATTAACTGCTAATCCTAGAGGTTCACATACTTTTGCCACTCACAGATATGTAATATTGGATCATTTTCCTCAATAAATAAATGACCAAGTATAATATTTTTCTCTCATTTGTTTAACTGGGTTCTCTTTATCTACTTTTAGTACTTGTGTGAAAAACTGATGATGTTTTAGATTATATTTATGCAGAAATATAGAAAATTCTAAAGGGTTCACAAACTTTCAAGCACCACTGTAGATGAACAGAATCAACAGCATGAATCTACAGGCCAAACCTGCTGTGTTAACGGGTGTTAGAACAACAACAAACAGGGCTTTTGAATAATATACACTCACCCAGAGCAGTAGGTAGCTGTGCTACAGTGCCCAGGGAGCAGCCGGGGGTTAGGTGCCTTACTCGAGCACTTCAGCCATGGATGTAGAGGGAGGGGAAAGCTGTTCATCCACTCCTCCACACATTTTTCCCTGCTGGTCTAGAGATTCAAACCAGCAACCTAGTCCCAGACCTGCTTCTCTAACCTTTAGGCCATAGCTGCCCTAAATATGTAGTGTGGAGAATGTTTACTTGGCACTCAGTACGCCGGTTAAGAATAATTGAATATTGTTTGAACACCACCCATCTTCTAATGGCTACTTCCTGTGCCATGTCACAAAGTACAAGTTGACTCAAACTGGTGCAGTGAACATGAAAATGAGTTGATTGTACTCCAGTGACCTCCCAAATTATCAGATAGAACACTGAACCCAATTAAACACCTTTGGGATGTCGTAGAACAAATTACTCGCAGCATAAAGTGCACCTGAAAAATCTGCAGCAATTATGTGATTGTCAGATCAACACTGGCCAAAATTTCAAAGGAATGTTTCCAACACCTTGTGGAATCCATGGCGCAAAGAACTGAGGTTGTTTGATGAGCAAAGGGAGGCTCTAAACAGTATGAATATCTTCTTCTTTCGGCTGCTCCCGATTAGGGGTCGCCACAGTGGATCTTTCGTCTCCATTGCTCCCTGTCTTCCGCATCCTTCTCTACCACACCTGCCACTTTCATGTCCTCTCTCACCACAACCATGTATCTCCTCTTTGGCCTTCCTCGTTTTTGTGTGCCTGGCAGCTCCATCCTCAACATTCTCCTTCCAATATGCTCTGCATCTCTTCTCAGGATGTGCCCATACCATCTCAGTCTCATCTCTCTTAGCTTAATTCCCAAGCTCTCCACATGTGCTGTCCCTCTGATGTGCTCGTTCCTTATCCTGTCCAACCTTGTCTAAACAGTATTAATATAGTGTTCCTAATAAAAAGAGGTTGGTGAGTGTAATTTGTGATTTAACATAATGTTTTGTCATTTAAACAAGGCCATGGAACAGCACAGTTGGGTTTGACCTTTACACATTGCACCTCATTTTCCTTTCCTAACAGGACAAAGTTGAGGTGATCCTGAACCCGAAACCTTGCGGCAGAAATTAGCGTGTAGCTGAATAGCTTTCCTATAGATGCATTTCTTCTCTGCATCACGGTTCCAAGGTACATCATTAGCACAATTTTTATTTCCTCATGCCATCTAATTAACTTGAAGCATTTTCTCTAGAGGCACTGTATGCTAAGTTGAGAGCCATTGTGAATACATAAACAGGAAGCCGGAAGAGCA
The DNA here is from genome assembly GCF_027579695.1 of Neoarius graeffei. NCBI lineage: Eukaryota > Metazoa > Chordata > Actinopteri > Siluriformes > Ariidae > Neoarius > Neoarius graeffei. Next base: position 73,842,286 of record NC_083578.1, read on the forward strand.
TGCACTGCCAATTTATATTCAGCCAGCATTTGGTTTCAGTGACTCACCTGTGCATGTGTGTTAGTGCTGCGGCATTCAGATGTGGATTGCCTAGTGCTCAACTGCTGTGAGATGCTCTGAGTGGTGTTTGCATGCCATTTTTAACTCGGTTTTCTCAAAATGCTTTTGGTTAGCCTCCGATTTATGCACTTTCAGTTAATAAGAAAATGTAACATAAACATTGCTAAAACCTAATGGATCCCATGATGTTTTATCCCCCTCAAATTACAGCTGTAGTACATAAGTTATTTATTAGAAACGGGAAGTATCATTAACTGAGGTAAGAAAAAATACTTGAAAACATTTTGCTCCTGAGATACTATGAGTCACCCTGGCAGGCAGTTTCACAGTCAGATCTGTCTGGCTCATCTTGATACAAGCTTTTGGACACGTACATCATACATCACGTCAGATAGAGCCTACGTAATCATGCTCCAACCTTACAAAGAAATCTAGCTTTCATCACTATCACTAGTCCCTTAACATGGGTGGTTGTGGGGGTGCTACGCTGATGAAAACACCAGCTGTCTCCATCTGTGGTGGTCATATGCCAGTGCCTGGGCCTCAGCAAAGCTTTTCTTGGTCTATTTAGTGATGTCGTCCACCCATTTCTTCTTCTGTCTGCCTTGTCTTCTACCTCCTTGTACAACCCCGATTCCAAAAAAGTTGGGACAAAGTACAAATTGTAAATAAAAACAGAATGCAATGATGTGGAAGTTTCAAAATTCCATATTTTATTCAGAATAGAACATAGATGACATATCAAATGTTTAAACTGAGAAAATGTATCATTTAAAGAGAAAAATTAGGTGATTTTAAATTTCATGACAACAACACTGTTAGGGTTTTGCTGGGATTCGAACCTGGTTCGTTGGTGTGATAATCCAGCAAACCCCCACTAGGCCACCAGGGGGATGACTCAAATGCAGAGGCGTGAGGCGGAAGTAGAAAAAGAATCAAAAGGTTTATTTAAACTATATACACTATATACAGGGCAAAACAAAAGACAAAAAAACCCAAAGAGTATAATCCAAAAGAAAAGCAAAGTGCAAAAATACAAAAGCTAAGAAGATCAAAAAACACAGTACAAAGGAAACTGGAGATAAACATAACAGCACAAAGACTCCGTGACAAGAGGACTGAACTCAGGGGTATAAATAGACAAACTAATTAAGGACACAGGTGAAGATAATTAGGCAATTAACACAAACACAAAACACAGGAACAGTGGCGGCCTCTAGAGGCCAAAATAAACACGACATGAAAAGGAAATAACAGCGGCCTCTAGAGGCCAAAACAGTCCTAGTCCTAACAGGACCCCCCCCTCTAGGAGCGTCTCCTGACGTTCCCAGGGCGATCCGGATGGGCCGAATGGAAGTCCCGACATAGTTCTTTATCAAGGACATCCCGAGCAGGAACCCAGCAGCGCTCCTCAGGACCATAGCCCTCCCAGTCCACCAGATATTGCAACCCGCCGCGGACCCGGCGGGAGTCAAGCAGGCGATTCACAGTGAACACAGTCTGCCCCTGAAAGATGCGGGGGGGTGGGGGGTTCCTAGGGGCAGGGGCATACGTAGACATCAGTACGGGCCGTAACAGGGAAACATGGAAAGTGGGGTTGATCCTCAGAGTCCGGGGCAACTGGAGCCGGTAGGAGACAGGGTTCACCCTGCGCACCACCTTGAAGGGGCCAATGTAGCGAGGAGCAAGCTTGCGGTTCTCCACCCGCAGTGGAAGGTCCTTAGTGGACAGCCAAACACGCTGCCCAGGGCGGAAAGCGTGTGCAGGTCTTCTATGGCGGTTGGCCTGAGTCTGGTTGGTTCTGGAGGTCTGTATGAGGGTCTTCCTGACCTTGCTCCAGGTCTTGCGACACCGTCTCACATATTGGTTGACCGAGGGCACCCCCGCGTCCTCCTCCTGGTCCGGGAACAGAGGTGGCTGGAACCCGAATTGGCACTGGAATGGCGACAGCTTGGTGGCCGATGACTGCAGGGTGTTGTGGGCGTACTCCGCCCATGGCAGCCAGGTGCTCCACGATGTCGGGTTATCCATAGCCAGGCCTCGCAGGGTGGTTTCCAGGTCCTGGTTGAGCCTCTCCGTCTGACCATTGGACTGTGGGTGAAACCCAGAGGAGAGGCTGGCAGTGGCTCCGATGACCTTGCAGAACCCGTGCCACACTCGGGAGGAGAACTGGGGCCCTCGGTCTGAGACGATGTCCTGTGGAAGACCAAAGACTCGGAAGACATGATTAAACAAAAGTTTCGCAGTTTCAAGAGCAGAGGGGAGTTTGCACAGTGGTACGAAGCGGCAGGCCTTGGAGAACCTTGGCCCGGGCTTGATGTGGGACGTACAAGAGGCCTGGTGGCCCCGTCCCAGGACCGGGGTCCTGGCGTTGGGCTCGTCGGACAGCCTCCTCAATACCCCAGCGGACAGGGGCCACAATCCGGGACACAGGGATAATAGGCCCGACTTCATTCTCCCTGTTAGTGGCAGAGAACAGTCTGGACAGTGCGTCAGGTTTGGTGTTCTTGGAGCCGGGGCGGTATGAGAGGGTGAAGTCAAACCGACTGAAAAACAGGGCCCACCTAGCCTGTCGAGGGTTCAGTCTCTTGGCTTGCTGGAGGTACTCCAGGTTCTTGTGGTCAGTCCAAACCAGGAATGGATGTTGCGCTCCCTCCAGCCAGTGCCTCCACTCCTCAAGGGCCAGTTTGACCGCTAGCAGTTCTCGATCCCCCACATCGTACCGGGACTCAGCAGGACTCAGGCGGTGGGAGAAGTAAGCGCAGGGGTGCAGCTTTCCTTCCGAACGTTGAGAGAGCACCGCGCCGACACCACTGTCCGAGGCGTCCACCTCCACGATGAATGGTTGGGAGGTGTCTGGGAGAACCAGAATGGGTGCCGTGCAGAAGCGGGCCTTGAGGTCTTTGAACGCCTTTTCTGCCTGAGGAGACCAGCCATAAGATCCACCTGTCCCTTTGGTGAGGTCTGACATGGGTGCTGCCACAGAACTGAAGTTCCTGATGAACTTGCGGTAGAAGTTAGCGAATCCTAAGAACCGCTGAACCTCCTTAACGGACTTGGGAGTAGGCCAATCCCGGACGGCCAGGGTCTTGGCAGGGTCCATTTGGAGTTGGCCTGTCCGTACAATAAATCCCAGAAAGGAGACCTCGGGAACATGAAATTCGCATTTCTGGGCCTTGGCGAACAGATTGTTCTGTAGCAGCCTCTGGAGAACCTGGCGGACATGGTGGCGGTGCTCCTGCACGGTCTTGGAAAAGATAAGGATGTCGTCGAGGTAGACAAAAACGTATAGGTTAATCATGTCCCTTAAGACGTCGTTGATTAGGGCCTGAAAAACAGCTGGTGCGTTGGTGAGTCCGAAGGGCATCACCTGGTATTCGTAGTGCCCAGACGGGGTGTTAAAGGCAGTCTTCCACTCGTCTCCCTGTCGGATACGGATGAGGTGGTATGCGTTCCGTAGGTCCAACTTGGTGAAGACGGTGGCGCCTTGGAGCAGGTCGAAAGCTGTGGACATCAGCGGAAGGGGATATCGGTTGCGCACAGTGATCTTATTCAGGCCCCTGTAATCAATACATGGTCGGAGCCCCCCATCCTTCTTGCCGACAAAGAAGAAGCCGGCTCCAGCAGGTGAAGTGGAGGGTCGAATAAACCCAGAGACCAGGGCATCTTTGAGGTATTCCTCCATGGCCTTGCGTTCTGGCTGAGAGAGTGAAAACAGTCTGCCACGAGGAGGGGTAGTCCCAGGGAGCAAGTCGATGGCACAGTCGTAGGCCCGGTGCGGAGGAAGAACGGCGGCCCTGCTCTTGCTGAATACCTCCTTGAGATCCCAGTACTCTGTGGGAACTTGAGATAACTCGGTGAGATCAGGGGGCTCGGCAGGAGACACAGGAGAGCTAGAGAGCAGACAAGAGGCATGGCATGCAGGGCCCCATTCCACAACCTGGCTTGTTACCCAGTCTATGCGAGGGTTGTGGCGAGTAAGCCAAGGAAGGCCTAGAATAACTGGGAACTCAGGTGAAGGAATCAGGTGCAGGGATATTTCTTCCTTGTGACCTTGAGACTGGAGGAAAACTGGAGAAGTAACTTGGGTGACTCTTCCATCACCTAACGCTTGGCCATCGAGGGCAGACACAGACAGTGGGACTTCAAGAGGTGCAGTCGGAATATTGATGCTTTGGGCGAAGTGAATATCCATAAAGTTCCCAGCCGCCCCTGAGTCTATCAAAGCTTGACAAGAGTGGACAGACTCACCCCAGGAGATGGAGACCGGGATGTAGATTCCTTGGCCAGGGAGTCCGGGAGAGAGGGTAGGCCCCGTCACAACCCTCCCTCGGCTGGACGGGGCAGTCCTTTTCCCAAGAGTTCGGGACATGATGCTCGGAAGTGACCAGGCTTGCCACAGTAGATGCAGCACTTGTCCCTCCTTCTGCGCTCCCTCTCAGATGTGGAGAGGCGAGTACGACCCACTTGCATGGGTTCTGGACAGTCACTGAAGGAGGTAGACGGTCTCCAGGTAGAGGTAGGGAGGCTGGGGGGGCTCAAGGCTTGGTGGCGTTCTCTCATCCTGTTGTCCAGACGAATAGCATGTGAGATGAGGGTTTCGAGGTCACTTGGGCATCCAATAGAGGCCAGACCGTCCTTGATGGGGTCAGACAGACCATGGTGGAAGGCTGACACCAGGGCAGTCTCGTTCCATCCACTTACTGCTGCGAGTGTTCGGAACGAGATGGCGTAATCTGCGACGCTTCCTCCTTGCCGGATGGACATGAGCTTTCGGGCTGCGTCGGTACTGATGTCTGCCTGATCGAAGACCCGAAGCATCTCTTCAGAAAACAGCTGGAAATCAAAGCACTCAGGTCCCTGTCTTTGCCAGATAGCAGTAGCCCAGGCTCGCGCCTTACCAGCTAATAAGGTGATCACAAAGGCAATCTTGCGGCGATCCGTAGTGTAGGTGGTAGGCTGAAGCTCAAAGGTGAGTTGACACTGGGTAAGGAACTCTCGGCACTCACTGTGCTTGCCGTCATACCTCTGTGGTGCAGGAAGGCTGGGTTCGCGAGGTGAAGAAGACAGCATTGCAGGAGGCACTGGAGCAGGAGTGGGAGCTGGATCAGGAGCAGGAACTGGATCAGGAGCAGGAGATGCAGGCAGAGATGTCAGCTGTGCCAGGGTTTTCCCAATTTGCTGAAGCAGTTCCTCGTGGCGAGCGAGGGCCTCACGTTGGCTGGTGAGCGTACGTCCATGAGCGTCCATGGTCGCTCCGAAGCGTGTCAAAGCTGCCATAATTCCCTGAAGGTTGGCCGGGTAGACAGTTGAAGCAGCCTCTGCTGAGTCGGTCATGACGGAGTCTTTCTGTTAGGGTTTTGCTGGGATTCGAACCTGGTTCGTTGGTGTGATAATCCAGCAAACCCCCACTAGGCCACCAGGGGGATGACTCAAATGCAGAGGCGTGAGGCGGAAGTAGAAAAAGAATCAAAAGGTTTATTTAAACTATATACACTATATACAGGGCAAAACAAAAGACAAAAAAAACCAAAGAGTATAATCCAAAAGAAAAGCAAAGTGCAAAAATACAAAAGCTAAGAAGATCAAAAAACACAGTACAAAGGAAACTGGAGATAAACATAACAGCACAAAGACTCCGTGACAAGAGGACTGAACTCAGGGGTATAAATAGACAAACTAATTAAGGACACAGGTGAAGATAATTAGGCAATTAACACAAACACAAAACACAGGAACAGTGGCGGCCTCTAGAGGCCAAAATAAACACGACATGAAAAGGAAATAACAGCGGCCTCTAGAGGCCAAAACAGTCCTAGTCCTAACAAACACATCTCAAAAAAGTTGGGACAAGGCCATGTTTACCACTGTGAGACATCCCCTTTTCTCTTTACAACAGTCTGTAAACATCTGGGGACTGAGGAGACAAGTTGCTCAAGTTTAGGGATAGGAATGTTAACCCATTCTTGTCTAATGTAGGATTCTAGTTGCTCAACTGTCTTAGGTCTTTTTTGTTGTATCTTCCGTTTTATGATGCGCCAAATGTTTTCTATGGGTGAAATATCTGGACTGCAGGCTGGCCAGTTCAGTACCCGGACCCTTCTTCTATGCAGCCATGATGCTGTAATTGATGCAGTATGTGGTTTGGCATTGTCATGTTGGAAAATGCAAGGTCTTCCCTGAAAGAGACGTCGTCTGGATGGGAGCATATGTTGCTCTAGAACCTGGATATACCTTTCAGCATTGAAGGTGTCTTTCCAGATGTGTAAGCTGCCCATGCCACACGCACTAATGCAACCCCATACCATCAGACATGCAGGCTTCTGAACTGAGCGCTGATAACAACTTGGGTCGTCCTTCTCCTCTTTAGTCCGAATGACACGGCGTCCCCGATTTCCATAAAGAACTTCAAATTTTGATTCGTCTGACCACAGAACAGTTTTCCACTTTGCCACAGTCCATTTTAAATGAGCCTTGGCCCAGAGAAGACATCTGCGCTTCTGGATCATGTTTAGATACGGCTTCTTCTTTGAACTATAGAGTTTTAGCTGGCAACGGCGGATGGCACGGTGAATTGTGTTCACAGATAATGTTCTCTGGAAATATTCCTGAGCCCATTTTGTGATTTCCAATACAGAAGCATGCCTGTATGTGATGCAGTGCCGTCTAAGGGCCCGAAGATCACAGGCACCCAGTATGGTTTTCCGGCCTTGACCCTTACGCACAGAGATTCTTCCAGATTCTCTGAATCTTTTGATGATATTATGCACGGTAGATGATATGTTCAAACTCTTTGCAATTTTACACTGTCGAACTCCTTTCTGATATTAAAAACGATATTAAAAACAAATTCTGATATTAAATTCTGATAAATTCTGATAAATTCTGATAAATTCTGATATTAAAAACAAATTCCACTATTTGTGGAATGCATGAGCCAATATTTGGCATGAAATTTCAAAATGTCTCACTTTCGATATTTGATATGTTGTCTATGTTCTATTGTGAATACACTACCAGTTTTTGAGATTTGTAAATTATTGCATTCCGTTTTTATTATATTGCATTCCACTATTTGTCGGCGCAGAATTAGGGGGATTGGTGATCCTCTTCCCATCTTTAGTTTTGAGAGCCGCTGCCACTCCAAGATGCTCTTTTTATACCCAGTCATGTTAATGACCTATTGCCAATTGACCTAATGAGTTGCAGTTTGGTCCTCCAGCTGTTCCTTTTTTGTACCTTTAACTTTTCCAGCCTCTTATTGCCCCGTCCCAACTTTTTTGAGATGTGTTGCTGTCATGAAATTTCAAATGAGCCAATATTTGGCATGAAATTTCAAAATGTCTCACTTTCGATATTTGATATGTTGTCTATGTTCTATTGTGAATACACTACCAGTTTTTGAGATTTGTAAATTATTGCATTCCGTTTTTATTTACAATTTGTACTTTGTCCCAACTTTTTTGGAATCGGGGTTGTACCATGCCTTGTAAGATGGTCTTTGAGAGGCCGTTGGATCTTGTGCCATGGCCATACCACTTCAATTTTCTCTTCTTGACTGTTGTGAGGTGGTCCTCATACCCCTTTTCCACCAAATCAGTTCCAGGGCTGGTTCAGGGCCAGTGCTGGTGCTGGTTCACAACTCGTTCAACTTGCGAGCCAGCTGAGAACCAGTTTGCTTTTCCATAGCTTGGGGTGCTAAGGGGAGCCACGTCATTACGTCACTGTATACATCAGTTACGTCGCTGCGTTTGCATAAACCTTGGCACGAACATCGAAGCAACAACAACACGGACCTCATCTGTAGACCATATCGCTAGGAGACAGGTTGTCTTCTCCACAGACCACTGCTGCTTTACTGCATCCATGATATCTCGTCGCTTAAAAATGGCGACCTTTCGCGGTCTTGCTATTGTTGTTGGTCTTAACAACTCCGCCCCCCGCTGACGTAAGCGGTTCTTTCCTTTGGCCCAGCAAAGAGCTGATGCTAGCCTGGAACCGGTTTTTCTGGCCCCAGAGCCAGTTCTTTGTCAGTGGAAACAGAAAACCCGGTTCCAAACTAAGCTCTGGCCCCGAACCAGCCCTGGAACTGCTTTGGTGGAAAAGGGGCAATAGTGGTCTGTGGCTTGTCTAATGGTGTTACTCACTTCTTCATTTGTAACATGATCCAGGTAGGAAATGCCAAGGATTCTCCTGTAGCATCACATTTCAACTGTTTGTATTCATCTCTGCAGATCTGCTGTCAATGTCCAGGTGCATACAGAAAGACGGAAAAAACAAGTGCATGCAGTAGTTTCAGTTTTGTCTTCAGTTTGATGTTCTTGTCTTTCCAGTCTAGCTTTACAATGATACAAAATACATAATATAACACACACAAGCACAAATACACAGGTAACAAAATACTCATGGAATGCAGATTGGGTAATACAAGTAGACACACTGAAAGTGACCATGGCATGTGAATCTTGTGTTGTGTGAGTTTGTGTTTTAGCTTGCTAGCGGTTGTTATTCAACTCTATCTAGCATGTCTGTGGTCTGGCTCTAATCCCACAGGACAGTTACAACACTGCGGTGTCATTGATCAGGTCAGGGATGTCTGAACACACTACTGAGGGATCAGAATAGAACAAACAGAGCATGCTAGTTGGGTAAGGTTAGCACACCGGCTAAAACAAACTTGTTAAAAGCAAATGAGTTTAATCTAACCAAATATCCAGTAATTGTGACACACTGTTGTAGATAATTTTATTGACTTTTTTTAGAGGACACTTAAGATGACTATCTGACAAAGGCAGAAATTATGGTGCATTTGATTGAACTCTGAAGTGGGAAGCTTTTTGGACTTGGTGTCTTCAATATTGGAAATTGTGTTTTCTTAGCAACAAGCTAGCCAGCTTAACTTTATTATGTATTTACTTTCTCAAAACAGCAAATTGTATGTTACAGATTTACCAATCTAATGTGATTGACATGACCTCATATGTTGAACTTTAGTCTTTTCGTTATTTACAACACCATCAACTGTCAACCAATAATATTAATAAAATAACTATCTTTTTAACAGTTTCATTGAAAATGTTTAAAATGAAATGCTAGTCTTAGGGAAAAATCACATCTCCCCACCAGATCTACTTTTCTTTTTCTCCTCCTGCAGTAAACCTAAATTACTTCACCGGCTGATATTTCTGAGCCCAGAGAGAAAAGTTAGTCTGTTAAGTCGGTTTTCTGTCATGGTGCAATGCAGTTTGTTCATAATTGTCTCTAGTCTTGTAAAAGTTTTCTCCACATGAGTGGTGGATATGGGAAGCTGTGTGTGAATGCAGAGAAGTTTGAAAACATTTGGGTAGCAATTTTAATTATCTCATCTCATCTCATTATCTCTAGCCACTTTATCCTGTTCTACAGGGTCGCAGGCAAGCTGGAGCCTATCCCAGCTGACTACGGGCGAAAGGCGGGGTACACCCTGGACAAGTCGCCAGGTCATCACAGGGCTGACACATAGACACAGACAACCATTCACACTCACATTCACACCTATGGTTTTTGGGGGAAACCGGAGCACCCGGAGGAAGCCCACATGGAAAGCATGCAAACTCCACACAGAAAGGCCCTCGTCGGCCGCTGAGCTCGAACCCAGGACTTTCTTGCTGTGAGACAACAGCGCTAACCACTACACCACCATGCCACCCTCCTATATAAGCCATTCCTCAACAATATATAATCCTGTTGTATCATGGTTGTCACTGTTTATTACGTCATGTTCTGTACTGCACAACGTTCATAATTAACAATGGCATGCACAAAAATAAAGCAAATATTTTATATATATAATACTTAGTAAAAACATAAAACCATGATATACATGGCATTACTAGTACATAAAACATTTGTTAATTATAAAATTGAGTATAAATACTCAGTCATCGATGTGTGCATCAGGTAAAATGAATATGCCAAATTAACTTAATAGTAATATATAAATAACTAAATAGTAAGATACTATTTAGTTATTTATATATTACTATTAAGTTATTTATAACTTTCTTTTTGCAATGCAATATTGCAATGCAATATAAAAGAAGGCGGCACGGTGGTGTAGTGGTTAGCGCTGTCGCCTCACAGCAAGAAGGTCCGGGTTCGAGCCCCGTGGCTGGCGAGGGCCTTTCTGTGCGGAGTTTGCATGTTCTCCCCGTGTCCGCGTGGGTTTCCTCCGGGTGCTCCGGTTTCCCCCACAGTCCAAAGACATGCAGGTTAGGTTAACTGGTGACTCTAAATTGACCGTAGGTGTGAATGTGAGTGTGAATGGTTGTCTGTGTCTATGTGTCAGCCCTGAGATGACCTGGCGACTTGTCCAGGGTGTACCCCGCCTTTCGCCCGTAGTCAGCTGGGATAGGCTCCAGCTTGCCTGTGACCCTGTAGAACAGGATAAAGCGGCTAGAGATAATGAGATGAGATGAGTATAAAAGAAAAATTACAAAGACACACACAGTACTTTCTTAGGCCTGACCTTGGTGAGACAGGAAGTAATATACTACAAATGTCTGTCCTTGCCATTTTTTAATGTTTTAGAAAAAAAAAATCATCATTTAAACATTTTTTAAAGACAGAATTTAATGCAATCTGGTTTTTTTTTTTAATTTCGACATTTAAGTTTTCAAACGGCAATGTCTGTATGTGTTTTTGTTATCAATAATTACATGTTTTTGTAATTCTTCAAAAAATTTTCAGCTTTATTATTATGCACAGGTCATTATTACAGTATATAGGTCTTGCAGCACAGCACATGACCTTAGAATAAATAATGACAGTTTTGTTACAGCATGAGAAGTTTAAGGAATTACTTGGAGCAAATTATAGCAACTTACGAAAAATTATAAACACAGTTATAATTACAATTATATTCCTAAACCACCATGGCTAAACTGTTTGTATTAATTGTAGCTCCAGACCCAGTTTTGGGCGTCGGTTCCCTCCAGGCCTTGGTTCGCTGTGGGTGATGCCTGTGCTCCTAGCTATGGACTGCAGTGAGCTCATTGCTCATTTTAACATTGTGGTTGTCCAGTGCTCTGTGCAGCAGTGCTTTAGTGCTTGACGTGATGTTCCGAGCAATGTTGCTCAGTGGCGTCGCAGCAGCTGTGCAGGTGGTTTGGGACATACCAGCGTTCTGCCTGGCGGTGCGTCTGTGCTCACTTTGTGGATCCATGGCATGGTGTTCTGAGCAATGTTGCCCGGTGGCTGTGCTGGTGGTGTGGGACTTGTTTTTGTGCGCCTTTTGGTGGGACTGTGGCTGCTACACCATTGGAATGACATCCTGACCTCTATTTGGTGGACTTTTTTTTTTCCCCTATAATTGTAAAGTGACCTTGGGTTTTGAGAAAGGCGCTATATAAATTATTATTATTATTATTATTATTATTATTAATTGTCCAAAGCCATCTTCTGAGTGTATATTTAGGTTGTCCATATGGGGTCATCCTCCACAGGAGCAAAATGATGAGAACTTCAGCCAGAAGTAGGGCATCAGGATCAAGGGCGTAAAAATGGTGTTGATATTGGTGGGGACATAATTTGGCCAAGCACCCCAGTGCGCCATGGTTGTCGCATGAAATGTGGCCTAACCTGTACAAATGATTGGTTGTCCATTCCTTTGTGTTATTTTGATTTTTAGCACCAGGTACACTTAGTCTTAGACTTAGGCTAACATCTGCATGTATACGGGCAATACATTATCACACAGAGAAAGTGGACATTGAAGTTGCTGTGAATTTCGCTGTAGTGGATGACCTACCCAAAATACAACAACACAATCAATCAAAATTATGTGCTGCTGCTTCATTTTCACACAACTTTTACTATTTTCACACATTTGAAACATCATGTGCTTCCTTTTGAGTTACTGCAATTTCAGAATCTGGAAGTAATGTAGGTATGGGTGCTAGAAGTGTGAAGAGTTTTGGTAGTTGTAGTGCATTTTGCAAAAATGTTTATTCATTAAGTTGAAAGGGTTAAGTGACAATTGTTTCACATTTTTACATTTTCACATTTTATTGCAGAGGTTACATACATACGCAGGGCGGCACGGTGGTGTAGTGGTTAGCGCTGTCGCCTCACAGCAAGAGGGTCCTGGGTTCGAGCCCCGGGGCCGGCGAGGGCCTTTCTGTGTGGAGTTTGCATGTTCTCCCCGTGTCCGCGTGGGTTTCCTCCGGGTGCTCCGGTTTCCCCCACAGTCCAAAGACATGCAGGTTAGGTTAACTGGTGACTCTAAATTGACCGTAGGTGTGAATGTGAGTGTGAATGGTTGTCTGTGTCTATGTGTCAGCCCTGTGATGACCTGGCGACTTGTCCAGGGTGTACCCCGCCTTTCGCCCGTAGTCAGCTGGGATAGGCTCCAGCTTGCCTGCGACCCTGTAGGAGGATAAAGCGGCTAGAGATAATGAGATGAGATGAGACATACATACGCATATACACATGCATATATACATATGCATATACATGCAAACAATGAGCAAGAAAAAAGTAAATATTGTAAACATTTAGCATTACCTACAAGCATTTATTAGTGTGTGTGTGTGTGTGTGAGAGAGATTGCAAACAGAAACTCCTTGCTGTTACAGTAGATATAAGTAAACATTTAACATTGCTTTGAATAGCTTACTGTTGACTGGGTAAAATAATGTCTTATGTCCTCCTTACGTTTTCTTTTATTGCCCGACATCACTGCCTGTGTGCTGTTTTGCTGTAGCAGCGAGCTGGATGCTGATTTTACCGCTTGCTACTGCTTACAGCCAATGACAACAAAAAACCATAGCAACGTCAAGGCAACGGGAGGTGGGCCAGTCAAAGCTTCATAAAGCTTTTTTACCTGTCCCCACCAATAGTCAGACGTCTTTGAGAGGTCTGTTCACAACTGAAAATCAGCTGGAAGCGATACCGCGTTTGGTGTTTTTATTCAGCGTTTCCCGCATCGCGGCTTCTCCATTCAAAAATGGTATGGACATTTTAAACTCAGCTGAATATTGGTATGGACGCGTCCATACCGTCCATACGCATTTTTACGCCCATGATCAGGATGGATCAGGCAGGAATGGAGAGTAGGAGAGGTCAGCATCAATGGTATCTAAGGAGTGGTATGTGTAGTAGCTCAACAGAGAGAGAAAGCGAGAAACAGATTGTTAGGTATACTCACTATCATGTAATGGTTAAGAACAGGGTACATTGTGTGCTGAATGCAGAAAGGGACTCTGGCAAGATTAACTTTGACAGTACAAAAAGGGAGAGTCAGAAGGTAACACAGACATGAGGTAGCTCTGGGACATAAAGCTGCCAGCCACTCCACTGTCAACAAACCTGAGTGAATGCATGAGAGTGGAGGGTGACAGCATCCAAACATCCCAGTTTACCAAAACACGCTATGCCCAAGAACCCTCCGGATCTGCTCCTTTACCTAATAAAAAGCTACTAACAAAAGACTTTACTAAACAAATATGTTTTCAGTCTAGACTTAAACTGAGACTGTGTCTGAGTCTCCAACTTTGATTGGAAGGCTGTTTCATCAGTGTGAGGGCAAGAGAAGGCTCTGCCCCTGCTGCAGCCTTCACTATTTGAGGTACCAACAAATAGCCTGCATCTGATCTTAAGTAGGCATGGTATATCATAAAAGACCAGAAGTTCACTCAGGTACTGTGGCGTGAGACCATTCAGTGTTTGAGGTCAACAGTTGCATTTTATACTCGGTGTGAAATTTGATTGGGAGCCAGTGCAGTGTGGATAAGAAAGAGGTGATGTGGTCATATCTTATTAGCGATGTAAACAAATATGAACATGTTATTCAAAAATAAAAGATAATGTGGGCTAATTAGATCCCTTCCAGTTTAGGCCAAGCCCATGTCTGACTACAAATATAGATACATATTTGGGGTGGCACGGTGGTGTAGTGGTTAGCACTGTCGCCTCACAGCAAGAAGGTCCTGGGTTTGATCCCAGCGGCTGGTGAGGGCCTTTCTGTGTGGAGTTTGCATGTTCTCCCTGTGTCTGCATGGGTTTCCTCCGGGTGCTCCGGTTTCCCCCACAGTCCAAAGGCATGCAGGTTAGGCTAATTGGTGGCTCTAAATTGACCGTAGGTGTGAATGTGAGAGTGAATGGTTGTTTGTCTCTGTGTCAGCCCTGCGATAACCTGGCGACTTGTTCAGGGTGTACCCCATCTCTCACCCATAGTCAGCTGGAATAGGCTCCAGCTTGCCTGCGACCCTGTAGAACAGGATAAGTGGCTACAGATGATGGATGGATGTGGATATTTGGAATGCTAATGGATACAGATGCAGATACATATTGTGTTACATCCCTACAACTTGTGTATTTAAGGTTGGAGTGTAAAACAGTGTAGTTACGGCAAAGGGTCATGACAAAAGTCCATCATTTGTACGTAGTAACAGAGTCTGAGTCAGACTTTAGAAGAATTGTCTGAACAAAAATGAACCTATTATCCTTGTGACAGATGCCACCTGTTTGCCTTCTCTATTTTAGTAGTTTTCTCATGTCTCTCATTTCCTTGTTTCCCTCCTGCAAAATATCTGTCCTGTATTGTACCTCTGATTTGTGTCTGCACCTGTGTCTTATTTTTCTGTCTTGTTAGCACTCATCAGCTTCAGAATTTAGAACATTGTTTGTCAGCATCCCTCGTGGTCTCTTGTTTCTAGTAGGGTTTTTGAGTGCATGTGCTACTTGGTTTCTCCGTTTCTGTTCTCCAGTTCTTTAGCCTGTTTCCATTATTCCTCAGATGGGTGTTCTTTTTCTCCCTCTGGTCCTTTATTTCTTAGTTCTTAGTTTACTACTTTCTTGCCTTTAGCTATTATTTCCCTAGCTCTTTAACTGTTTAGCTCATTTTATTTGGCTACCTAGTGTGTGTCTATTGGTCGGTCGGTCGTATTGACCTGAACAGGTTTGCCTTGTCTTGGTTTACTCTGCGTTCATTAGTTTCCTCCCACCTCCCAAAAAACATGCCATTAGATGGATTGGCTATGCCAATACACCCCTATTTGTTTTGGGAATATCCAGGTGAGATTATCCATATTATGTGGTTATCTATAAGATAGTCTAATATAGCATAGAAGTAAAGCTTCAAGATGGATTGGGGGGGGGGAACCCAAAGGTTGTCATTAAACAGCATATAACATGATTCTCCACAATCTGTTAACAGATGTTTAGCTAGATTTCATCATGAAATCAAGTCAAGTACAGAGTTTCGCATTCAATCATGATAAAATGAAGACAAAGGAATTTAATTTATACCCACAAGACATCACAGATGTTGCTTCATGAGAAAAAATAATAAAAATTACCAAATAATGTGATATGAAAGTCATAGTGAAAAAAAATAGACTCATTTGAAAGTTTGGACTGCCATTTACTCGCTCACTCACGCTTTCGTATCAACTTTTAGAATACCTCAATCATATTAGTTCATTCTAATATTCGATATTTTTTAACAATGGGGGTGCAAACTTTTGCACTCACCAGGACATTTCTATTTGAAAGTGTACTAAAAGCAATCCAATAATCTAATAAATGTCAAGTGGTACAAAGGGAACAAGAAAAAGAGAAGAGCTATCTGCAAATCAACAACCATAAACTGTCCACGTGTTAAGTGTCTGTTGATAGTTGTTTACAGTCTACAGAAGTAGAAAAAAAAAACACTTATCTATTTTCTGAATGAAACATTGCATGCACACACCATTAAAGATGTGCAAACGCACACACACAGAAGGTCTCATCTCATCTCATTATCTGTAGCCACTTTATCCTGTTCTACAGGGTCGCAGGCAAGCTGGAGCCTATCCCAGCTGACTACGGGTGAAAGGCGGGGTACACCCTGGACAAGTCGCCAGGTCATCACAGGGCTGACACATAGACACAGACAACCATTCACACTCACATTCACACCTACGGTCAATTTAGAGTCACCAGTTAACCTAACCTGCATGTCTTTGGACTGTGGGGGAAACCGGAGCACCCGGAGGAAACCCACGCGGACAACATGCAAACTCCACACAGAAAGGCCCTCGCCGGCCCCGGGGCTCGAACCCAGGACCTTCTTGCTGTGAGGCGACAGCACTAACCACTACACCACCGTGCGGCCCACACAGAAGGTGCTTTAGAAAAAGTATATTTATATGTTCTGAGGTACATGTGACATGGAATGTAAAAACTTCCAAGCATGAGTAATTATACAGAATTATGACTTACTGTAGCTTCTTTAGAAGAGATTTTTCTTTCACAGAAGAGTGAGTCTGTCGTAGTTCCCTGTGGTTAAAAATTAAGTCCTCAACAATTAGCTTCTCTAATGGACGGAACATGACAAAGATCAGTGGCTGCACTTTTCATTCTTATAGCTCTATTATGCTGGGAATACGGACATTACTGTTAATAATGTCTCATAAAGAAAGAAAATTCTCAAAAAGAAAGATACCATGAATATGACAACATAGTGTTTACTTTAGTTCTATATATAATGGTCTGGAGGTTTGTCACTGGAACTCATGAGTTTTCGTGTTTGTGACTCGTAAAACTGGAGAGAATCTGCAGCACACAGCATCACACCGATGACCAATTCAGTCTGCCTCAAATTACACTCTTGCAATAATAGAACATATCTTTGATAGTTCATACAGACACGAAGACTTTCTGTATTTTTTTTCCTGAATAAACAGGGGTCAAAGCAACTAAGGTGCTAAAACCCTATTGCTGCTGCTTCTTCGGTATTTCATACAGACATTATAATGAATACATTTATTCATTCATTCATTTATGGTTAATTATGTGTCAAATCACAGAAGTCACACAAACTTGGTCAGTTCATAATACTGACCAAGTGAGATGATCCTAATTAAACTGCTGATAGCACCATAGTGCAGTGTTTGCATTTTGGCCCATATCTTGTCAACCATAAGGCATAAGATGGAAATTCAGGGAAATGTTTTGCCCAGATTTCTTGGATTCTGGCAAACAGAAAAGCTTTTCACACCATCCACTAATGTGTTAAACATCCATCCATCCATTATCTGTAGGCACTTATCCTGTTCTACAGGGTCGCAGGCAAGCTGGAGCCTATCCCAGCTGACCATGAGCGAGAGGTGGGGTACACCCTGGACAAGTCGCCAGGTCATCACAGGGCTGACACATAGAGACACACAACCATCAATTAGCCTAACCTGCATGTCTTTGGACTGTGGGGGAAACCGGAGCACCCGGAGGAAACCCACGCAGACACGGGGAGAACATGCAAACTCCACACAGAAAGGCCCTCGCCGGCCGCTGGGCTTGAGCCTAGGACCTTCTTGCTGTGAAGCGACAGTGCTGACCACTACACCACTGTGCTGCCCTTTGTTAAATATGCAAAAGTTAATTTTGCATGTTCAGATTAGTAAACTACACTATCTGGCCAAGTGTGTGTACACCTGACCCTAACACTCATATGTACCGTAGGTTTTCCCTAAACTGTTACCACAAAGCTGGAAACATACACTTGTATACCTCAATACTGTTGAATTAAGATTTCCTTTCACTGGAACTAAGACACCCAAACCTGTTTCAGTATGATAATGCCCTTGTGCACAAACTGAGGTCCAAGAAGACATGGTCTGCCAAGTCCCCCAAAGCCATTTTCCAAAATCCAGAGGAAAGTTTTCTTTGAAGAGCTGTGAAGGCTATTATAGCAGCAAAAGGAAACAACTCAGTATTAATGCATATGGGATTTTCAATATTCAGGGGTCCACATACTTTTAGACATATAGCCAATGCATGCCAAAAATCCTTGTGGAGCTTAATTTATTCTATCTGCTGTAACTCAAACATGAAAGGGATGTTCAGGCCAAGGGTGCAGGGAACTGTAATCGAGATCAAAATGTTGAAATTTGCTATACTGCTCCTATCCTGTAAGTGGACCTGATTAATTAACAAATTAACATTAATACCACTTGCCAGTCATCTTTCAGCAGCCACTTCACAGGGTTTTGAGCTACCATCACAAAACCTGAAATACGTCTCTTTATTGTTTTATGCAACTTGGCAAGAACCGGCCACTGAGTGTTGTGTGAAAAGTACTTGGTTCCCACAAATTCCAGCTTGTGGCTATATCTTTACTTGTTTTGGCTGGATTACTTGTTTGGCTGTTTGTTTTTTAAACCATATCAAAAACTACACACATATACACAAAGTCTGCCTCTGTTTTCCTCCAGCTATGTAATCCTAAGTGGCTAACACACTGAGGGGAAGTGATTAAGTTGTTTTGTGATGAACCTCAATTTAAAAGAAATCCAGATGTGAGCTATACTTAACTCTTTTGCTTCTTTTGGCTGCTCCCGTTAGGGATCACCACAGCAGATATGTGCTTTTACAGTACATACACATAAAGCCTTACTCACAACCCGTCGTACGTAATGCTACAGGTGGTCTACGGTAAAAAATCTGGCAAAACCGTGCTTGAGACTTGCGTGACACTTGCGTGTGTTCAGCGCCGTAGAAGGTCGCAGACTGCCCATGGAGACTTTTGGTCCTGCACATGCAAATTCTATGGGTCTTGCGACAAATCAAGAACGCATACACTACGTACGGGACCTGTACTCCTTTTGTACACCTGAACCAAGTCAGCACCATGGCTAGTAGGGGATTTTGTGCGAAGACAGTAAGATGCACGAGTGATGCACGTTCATCGTACGAGTGATGTGCTTCAGAAGTACTACACAAGTACTCCACACGTGCTGTTTGTGTGGCCCTCAAGACAGAAGAACATCTCACTTTCATGTACATCTCACTTTCTATGTGGCATGCACGCAGCGCACACGACCTGCACGCAGCGCACGCGACACGAGGGGAAAGACTCTGGGTATACATATTGGGAAGGAACTGATCATGTAGTGTGTAGCATTGTAGAAGGGAAGACGACCACCTCATTTGCTGTTTTTATTTAAGTATATGTTAACCTACCATGCAAACGTCAAATAAGAAAACATGAGTATAAGGGAGTAACGCATTTTATTACACTGTAAAAAAAAATCCCAACTAAATAGCCCAACAGTTTGAGCACTAAAACACACTTTGACTCTGACTCCGAGCTACTGTCCTGCTCCTACTCCTGCTGAGTGGTGGGATGGGGTATTGGGATGTCCTTGTCCTTATAACGGAGCATGGCACAATGGCCTGACAACGTGGATGGGATTGCAATGTCTTCGCTTCCGGGCATCATTAGCTGAAACATGCATGAAAATCAGCATATATAATATTAATTACACAAGCATATAGATACTGAAATGAATGTTTAAAGCATGTGTATTTACCTGTGAAAATCCCTCTGGCGGAGTGCTGTGCCTTCTGCCGGCTTGAAGGCATACTTCTCCCTGGCCATGCAGGGCTTGCCGGTGCTGCTACCATCATCATCAAATTCTTCCTCCTCCCCCTCTGCTGTTTCAGGCTGGGTTACTTCACTTTTGCTCACTTCTTCTTGGGTCCCATTTTCTAAACTTTAAACTGAAATTTTTTTAAGTTTTCCCACAAAATATCCAATGTTCTTCAGTTGAAAGACAGATGCAGAATGTTGCAGACATGCTGGTTTTATATCCACTTCTGGCTTGCGTCACACACAAGTCATGAGTGATTGTAATGTGCTAATCACATGCGTCACACATGCTTCAAGTCCAGCCCGTACTCCTAGCGCAGGAAACTGGTAAAATGCAAGTCACACGCACTCCACATGCACTGATCACACACGTCAGACATATGCTTTCCACGGGCTAACAGCTCAATTTTTCCCCACGTCTCGAGGAAGTCAGGCGTGCAACCTGTACTTGACAAGTACTTTGCCTGTACTCCTCCCCCAAACTTTCCCCCAGGTTCACCGCGACCCTGCGGCACGGCTGTGAGCTACCAAACCCTGCAACCCGTACGTGTCCAAAACACTTACGGCAGGTTGTGAGTGAGGCTTAAGGGTTTTACAGCAGATGCCCTTCCTGACACAACCCTCCCTAATGTATCCAGGCTTGGGACCGGCACTAAGTATGCACTGGCTTCCCTGCCAACACACCCATGTGGGTCCCACATGGGTTGAATGTGGGCTGCCCAGCTGGGCTCCAGTCGGTTTTGGCCAAGGGTTATGCGGTGGCCCCATGTGGGCAAGCCCAGTTGGGCTAAAAGTGGGTTTCATTTGGGCCCTAGCTAAAACCTACTTGGGCAACCCAGGTTTCTCCCATAATTGTGCAATCCCAGTGGCTGGGTATTTTGCCTAATCTGCATGTCTTTGGACTGTGGGGGAAACCGGAGCACCCGGACGAAACCCACACAGACACAGGGAGAACATGCAAACTCCACACAGAAAGGCCCCCGTCAGCCGTGAGGTTCAAACCTGGAATATTCTTGCTGTAAGGCAACAGTGCTAACCACTACACCACCTGTGAGTTATACTTAACTATAATTAACAAATTACTGTACCTTTTAAAAACATAAGAACTCACCAGATTTTGATTAGAACTCTGACTAGATTTCATTGAGTCTAAGTTTACTCTTTCTTTCTTTCTCTCTCTCTCTGTCTCGAGTCCTCTACTGAGAAATCAAGGTAGAGACAGCATGAGTTCTCCACTAAAGCAACCTGATCGATTACTTTTGATATGGTGAAGCAGACACCGTCTGAGCTGAGGATGGGGAAAATATATCTGGCCTTTTTATGCTGCCCTAAAATTAAATTAAAATGATGTTATTGACTTCAAGTGGAAGCACTTTTCCTTTCATTGCTGGATACAGAATATGCTGTCTGGAGCAAATACCTAGAAAAAAAAATGTATGTGTGAGGGATATGATTACAAAGATGTAGGTATACCATTATTATTATTTTTTTAATTGAAATAGCTGTTCTAATAACATTAGTTTAGAGAAGTATAGATAATGAAGTCAGAGCAAAAAGAGCAATTTTCTTAACTGGTTTGATTTCCCTCGAGCAGAGAAGTCATTTAACTCTACTGGCCATCGAGGAGTAGAGAACACCCCTTCTATTACCAAATAATTTAATATTTGCGTTATTATGTGATTTCATGAATTTGCCTTTGCCAAATTTGCAAAGGAAAATCATGTGGTGACCTGGGAAAAGAATGTATGGAAGCATTCTTCTCTGTTTTGGAAGTGTGATGGTGCATTATAGACAGTTTAAATCCCTGTATTTGATTACAAGTTGATTAGTATTGTATCTGTTTTGGGGCGGCACGGTGGTGTAGTGGTTAGCGCTGTTGCCTCACAGCAAGAAGGTCCGGGTTCGAGCCCCGTGGCCAGCGAGGGGCTTTCTGTGTGGAGTTTGCATGTTCTCCCCGTGTCTTCGTGGGTTTCCTCCGGGTGCTCCGGTTTCCCCCACAGTCCAAAGACATGCAGGTTAGGTTAACTGGTGACTCTAAATTGACCGTAGGTGTGAATGTGAGTGTGAATGGTTGTCTGTGTCTATGTGTCAGCCCTGTGATGACCTGGCGACTTGTCCAGGGTGTACCCCGCCTTTCGCCCGTAGTCAGCTGGGATAGGCTCCAGCTTGCCTGCGACCCTGTAGAACAGGATAAAGCGGCTAGAGATAATGAGATGAAATATCTGTTTTGCTATTGCATACACTCAGCGAGCAAGAGTTTGCACATCTTTAGGCATTTTTAAGTATATTCTTGGCAGAAAAACAACATATTGTTTAAGACCCAATTTTTAAAATAATTTTGGCTGTTTTTCCAAGTTCAGCCAGAGTGACATCCAATAGATTTTCCCAGACCATCAAGCATATATAATAATAATAATAATAATAATAATAATAATAAATCATCATCATCGAAAGAAAACTGAAAGGAAACAGGACTGGAAGGAGAAAACATTACATGACCCAGTTTTTAAGACAAACAGATAATGAGGCAGGAAAAGAAAGTTGGTTGTGGCTTAAAGAAACTGGAATAAAACATGAAACTGAATCATTAATTTTAGCAGCCCAAGAACAAGCAATAAGAACCAATGTTATCAAGGAAAAGATTGATAAAACACAGGAAGAGAGCAAGTGTCGGTTGTGTGGAGAGGTAGACGAAACAGTGAATCGCATTGTAAGTGAATGTAACATCTCATCTCATCTCATTATTTCTAGCCGCTTTATCCTGTTCCACAGGGTCGCAGGCAAGCTGGATCCTATCCCAGCTGACTATGGGCCAGAGACGGGGTACACTCTGGACAAGTCGCCAGGTCATCACAGGGCTGATACACAGAGACAAACAACCATTCACACCTACGGTCAATTTAGAGCCACCAATTAACCTAACCTGCATGTCTTTGGACTGTGGGGGAAACCGGAGCACCCGGAGGAAACCCACGCGGACACGGGGAGAACATGCAAACTCCACACAGAAAGGCCCTCATCGGCCACTGGGCTCAAACTCAGGACCTTCTTGCTGTGAGGCGACAGCGCTAACCACTACACCACGGTGATGTAATATTATTATTATTATTATTATTATTATTATTACTGTTCTATTAACCACAAAATGGTGAATATGATAGATTTTGCTTGATTTACCTGTATCACAATGTTTGATTTACCTGTAACTCAATTAAAATAACAAAACTGAAAGAAGGTTAAGTCTCAAAAAATGCCCCACACAACTGAACATGAAATGCTGCATTTTTTTTATTCTTGCTTTTTGAAATATTTATAATATTCCAGTGTGTCACTAATTTCATATACATATTATTGTATACTACTGTATCTATATATGAGACGTTGAAACATTTTAACTCACTTTTTTTCTGCAAAGGATTGCAGTTTCTTAATTGAGAACCAATGGAGCAGAACATTGTATAAATAGCCCCAGTCCCTTGGAGGATGCATAATCCTATATAAGGGGTATAAAGCCTATTGGCCTAGCTGAATTATTACAGAAGAAAAATACTATCGGCCCTGAGAATGTGTTCATGAACAGGAGGACTGTAGGGAATAAAGTGGGTTGTCTTTTTTTCAACACAACATCACTGGGTCGAGACCCAAGCACAGGATTAAAATTCATTCATTCATCTTCGGTAACTGTTTTATCACAGGAACACTAGCCATGAGGAGGGAATACATCCTGGATGTGGTGATGAAAACAGACAGACACACACATTCACTAAGACTCGCTTTCCTGGTGCAGTCCATGATCTCATTTGGATACTATAGGTTGATACTTCCTAAGATTTCTTGCTGTGATCACAAATTGTCCCCTGCTGATCCCTGCAGCCCTGTACATATACAACCCAGATTCCAAAACAGTTGGGACAAAGTACAAATTGTAAATAAAAACGGAATGCAATGATGTAGAAGTTTCAAAATTCCATATTTTATTCAGAATAGAACATAGATGACATATCAAATGTTTAAAATGAGAAAATGTATATCATTTAAAGAGAAAAATTAGGTGATTTTAAATTTCATGACAACAACACATCTCAAAAAAGTTGGGACAAGGCCATGTTTACCACTGTGAGACATCCCCTTTTCTCTTTACAACAGTCTGTAAACGTCTGGGGACTGAGGAGACAAGTTGCTCAAGTTTAGGGATAGGAATGTTAACCCATTCTTGTCTAATGTAGGATTCTAGTTGCTCAACTGTCTTAGGTCTTTTTTGTCGTATCTTCCGTTTTATGATGCGCCAAATGTTTTCTATGGGTGAAAGATCTGGACTTCAGGCTGGCCAGTTCAGTACCCGGACCCTTCTTCTACGCAGCCATGATGCTGTAATTGATGCAGTATGTGGTTTGGCATTGTCATGTTGGAAAATGCTAGGTCTTCCCTGAAAGAGACGTCATCTGGATGGGAGCATATGTTGCTCTAGAACTTGGATATACCTTTCAGCATTGATGGGTGTCTTTCCAGATGTGCAAGCTGCCCATGCCACACGCACTAATGCAACCCCATACCATCAGAGATGCAGGCTTCTTAACTGACCGCTGATAACAACTTGGGTCATCCTTCTCCTCTTTAGTCTGAATGACACGGCGTCCCTGATTTCCATAAAGAACTTCAAACTTTGATTCGTCTGACCATAGAACAGTTTTCCACTTTGCCACAGTCCATTTTAAATGAGCCTTGGCCCAGAGAAGACGTCTGCGCTTCTGGATCATGTTTAGATACGGCTTCTTCTTTGAACTATAGAGTTTTAGCTGGCAACGGCGGATGGCACGGTGAATTGTGTTCACAGATAATGTTCTCTGGAAATATTCCTGAGCCCATTTTGTGATTTCCAATACAGAAGCATGCCTGTATGTGATGCAGTGCTGTCTAAGGGCCCGAAGATCACGGGCACCCAGTATGGTTTTCCAGCCTTGACCCTTACGCACAGAGATTCTTCCAGATTCTCTGAATCTTTTGATGATGATATGCACTGTAGATGCATATGTAGATGATGATTTACACTGTCGAACTCCTTTCTGATATTGCTCCACTATTTGTCGGCGCAGAATTAGGGGGATTGGTGATCCTCTTCCCATCTTTACTTCTGAGAGCCGCTGCCACTCCAAGATGCTCTTTTTATACCCAGTCATGTTAATGACCTATTGCCAATTGACCTAATGAGTTGCAATTTGGTCCTCCAGCTGTTCCTTTTTTGTACCTTTAACTTTTCCAGCCTCTTATTGCCCCTGTCCCAACTTAATGAGTTGCAATTTGGTCCTCCAGCTGTTCCTTTTTTGTACCTTTAACTTTTCCAGCCTCTTATTGCCCCTGTCCCAACTTTTTTGAGATGTGTTGCTGTCATGAAATTTCAAATGAGCCAATATTTGGCATGAAATTTCAAAATGTCTCACTTTCGACATGTGATATGCTGTCTATATTCTATTGTGAATACAATATCAGTTTTTGAGATTTGTAAATTATTGCATTCCATTTTTATTTACAATTTGTACTTTGTCCCAACTTTTTTGGAATTGGGGTTGTAGTAATATGATCACCACAACAAATCTACGACATCCCTTCAAAACATGTAGCACTGGGGTTTTTTTTGTCTTTCTATATATGACCGTATAGAGTAATGATGTATAATCCCATTTTCCAGTGTCACCCTGAAGAACGTGTTCCCTTTTGAGTCTGGTTCCTTTCAAGGTTTTTTCTTCATGTTGTCGCAGGGAGCTTTTGCTTTCTATTTTTTATTTTATTTTTTTTTTAACTGTTGCCTCTGGCTTGCTCATTAATGATCTAAATATAAATCCACATTCAGAGTTCTCGAAAGCCTTTTTTTGTGATTGTGTCTATTGTTAAAAGCACTATACAAATAAAAATTGAATTGAATTGACTGCATGTAAAGGACCTAGAGTGGACTATCTAAATAAAGTATATTCAGAAATTAGTTCTGTAATAATATGCAGTACTTTAAAGTTTATGGTGCAGTAACTTACAGAGAATTTGTGTTGCTTAAATAAATTCGCTGGCTGCACATTGCCAGACATAAGGACACACCACGGTGATATCCTGACTTCGAGAAATATGATCTGCCTCACTAATCACACGCCATCAGAGACAGACACCACAGATAAACTACAGGTGCCATAGCACTCTAGCTGACCACTGATTAAAAACACACAGTTTCTCTCTGCAGGAGTTATGTACTTGCTGTGAGCTTATCCATCATCCTCAGTCAGATCCCATTATGCGGAGGGTGGTTGTGCTTGTGAACTGGCACAAAGCAAAGCTTCAAGTCATTACAATTTTCCCTCCTCTGGGTTCCAGCTCACTGTTGTCTTGGCATGTTCCATTATCATGTAAAACAGTTTAGGGGCCAAGTGGCAGAGCCTGCTGTAGGGCATGATAACTGCAAACAAACCTGTTCAAACAAATGTCCTCCCTTCAGCTCGGACTTTCTTCTAACAACTACTTAAAGGTCATGCATAAATTAGTTGAACTGGATTTGAAGGGTACCTACATACTGTATGAGGTTCATAGCACATTCATAACCAATATATTAAGCTTTTATAAAACAGTATTAGATCCTTTATGAAAGGCTTATGTCAAATCTTGTCAGGTAACATTTATAGTTTTATGCAGCATCTCAGATAGGAGTGGAGACAAAAGGCCTCTCATGGTTGATAAATAACCCAAGAAACTCAAAGAAGTTTCAAAATTACATAACTGAAATGTCCAAGGAAGAATTAAATAAATGTCTAAAGCTATTCTATACCTCAGCAAGATGGCACTTTCTACAAAAAAAAAAAGAACACTAAAATGAATTTGTGCAGCCATTGATAGGTTTTTAAGATTACCTAAGTGGAAATTATTTTATCGGATGTTTTGTATAAAGTTTTTATTTATTGAATTTGCAAAAAATAAAAATGCTGTTTCTCTCAAAATCCAGTGGATGTGGATATAATAAAACAATTCAATCTCATCGTACATGACTTATAGCCAACGCTATGCGCCTCATCAGCTATCAGCTCATGTACGACCCGATTTCGTGGAATAATTGTTAAATGTTCCACTATTATTCCAAGTATGATGTTCTGAATTTGATATGGGTCATGTAACCAGCATATTCAGTTTGGATATCCTGAACTTGACCTTATTCCAAATTTATAATTTTCTGATTAAGATGTGGGATATGCCGATATTATTTGGGTTTTAGGAGCATTCTTTGGACATGTACACAGTGTATTTTGAGTATGTGGCCCTTCCCTGTTTACGGTCAGCTCTGTGCGTTTTACACAAACCAACTAGACAATCACGGCTGCATGTAAACAGGAATATTAATGGAATACTGTATTTATTTTCATTAGCCACTGAAACAATTTAGTAAGAATATTTTCAGAATAAGGGCAAAAACGGGAATATTTTTTGCATGTAAACATACTTTCCTGGCCAATGTACTTTGACATTTTGCCACACACTCAGAAGATAAAGTTTAGTTTAGTTTATTAAAATTTGCCACAAATATAAACATATAAACGTTTGCAAATAAACAACAATAAATAACAAAGGTGACAGGAGAAGAATACAGGGCAAAGCCCCAACTGAAATTCAACCCCTTACAAATTACAAAAAATATAAATTATATTCAAGCAATTAAAAACAACAACAACAGTATAATATAAAAATATAATTATCAGCCGACTCTGCTCGACCACATCTCCAAACTGACTTATTCAATTCAAAAACGCGACCAAACAGAGTCAATTGATAATAAAGCTACGTGTAGAATTAATTCGGATACTAATATAATAGATTAACTGTGGCGGAATATATAGCTTTCACTTGTCTCATCTCATCTCATTATCTGTAGCCGCTTTATCCTGTTCTACAGGGTCGCAGGCAAGCTGGAGCCTATCCCAGCTGACTACGGGCGAAAGGCGGGGTACACCCTAGACAAGTCGCCAGGTCATCACAGGGCTGACACATAGACACAGACAACCATTCACACTCACATTCACACCTACGGTCAATTTAGAGTCACCAGTTAACCTAACCTGCATGTCTTTGGACTGTGGGGGAAACCGGAGCACCCGGAGGAAACCCACGCGGACACGGGGAGAACATGCAAACTCCGCACAGAAAGGCCCTCGCCGGCCACGGGGCTCGAACCCGGACCTTCTTGCTGTGAGGTGACAGTGCTAACCACTACATCACCGTGCCGTCCCGCTTTCACTTGTCTTTATATTGAAAATAAAGTAAATTCTTGAATTGATTAACTGTATTGGCATGTTTTATAAAACTAGGCAAATTGTTCCAAAGTTTAATAGTTCTAGGGTTGACTGTGGGAGAAAACAGGATGAATATTTACAGGATCATAGTTTCGAGTAGCGTAACGTGATGTTACAGGAAGCAAAAGATGGTCAAAGTTTGCATTAATAAGTCCAGCTCTCATTTTATATAGAAGAATTAGATCGTGTATATCTCTTCTGGATTCCAACGGTAATAAGTCAAGTCTTTTGAGTATCTCATTGTAGTTTATATGTCTATCCAGATAGTTCAATTTAAACTTAGTGGCACAGCGTTGAATATTTTCTATTAGCCTTCGATGCTTCGCAGTGTAGGGTGACCAAAGGCACGAGGCATATTCTAGGACTGGTCTAACTAGTGCAGTATACATCAGTTTTCTAGTAGATACGTCAGAAATGTCTCTACCACACGCTCGCTTCACGAGGCCTAGGACTCTGTTGCCCTTTGCGCACGTCTCTTCTGTGTGTAGCCCATGAAAGTGGAGCAGTAACCATAACACCCAGATCTCTGGTTGAAGGAGCAGTAAAGTATATTATTGTACCTTTAGGGGGTCAGCACGGTGGTGTAGTGGGTAGCACTGTTGCCTTACAGCAAGAAGGTCCTGGTTTTGAGCCCAGTGGCTGATGGGAGCCTTTCTGTGTGGAGTTTGCATGTTCACCCCGTGTTTGCATGAGTTTCCTCCCATAATCCAAACATGCAGTTAGGTTAACTGGCTACTCTAAATTGTCTATAGGTGTGAATGGGTGTTTCCCAAGCCCAGAAATGGGAGGGTTGTGGCAGGAAGGGCATCCAGCTTAAAACTATGCTCCAATTAATATGACGTGGATCAACAGGGTCCACATGGACCCTGACCTGACAGCATGCTGGATAAGGGAGCTGATGATGATGCTTATTGTACCTTTAGGGTCACTGGAGCAGTACCCTCTGAAGTACTTATTTGTACCCTTTATATACTGCTTGGGAACATATGTGTACCTTTTTGGCCTTAAAAAGGTGCACATGGTTGCCTTGAGGTCCAATAATGAGCCCTATTATTGCCCTACATTAATTAGTGTAGACTGTACCTTGGGGGATAGAAATGGACTCCTACTGTACCCCTATTTCTGACGATGCATGATGGTAGACTTGACCTATGTCGGTTAAGTACCTACTACTTGACTGTTACTGTACACTGTAAAAAATTTGTTGTTTTAACTTAGTTAGTACCCAGGCTGCCTTAAAATTTTGAGTTCATTGAAATTCATATAGTAAGTTAAATTGTTCACCTCATTGTGTTAACTTGCTACATTAATTTCAATGAACTCAAAATTTTAAGTCAGCCCTAACTAACTTTTTTTTTAAGTTAAGACAACAAATCATTTTTTACAGTGTAGGTTCACAGATGACGTGTACCCACGTATGCTGCAGAAACTTAAAAAAATATTTATTTCTGTAATGGCAGAAATGTTTAAATTCTTCCTGATACTTGCATTTATACACCACCAGAGACACCATGCTGAAACAAATGGCTTTGCTTCGCTTACATTTGATATCTTCTTTCTATTTTCCCCCAGGGGAACTTTTCTTTGATTATTCAGAGGCTCCAGCTGACTTATGGGTTAGTGTAGCATAGTGTAGTGTGGTACATTTGCATACTACGGATGTAGTAGATCATCCAGGTACCATTTAACTACTATTAAATGCCCACTGAGTATTCAGACACTCTACGTATTGCTTTTTGCATAATAATAGGATAGAACTATATGTATTTGGATGAAGAAATTGACATTATAGCTTGCTGTTATAAATTGCAATATTTTGCCATTACCTTGCCCGGGACGGAGTCCACCAGGGGGCGATGTATTCTTTTCAGTTGGGTTTCTTTGTTTTTTTTAACAACAATATTACTTGAAAACGGCTGGATCAATCTTCATGAAACTTTCAGGATAGATGGGCATTGGTCTCAAATAGAACCTCCAACATTTTGAGGGTCATCTGGTCAAGGTCACCAAAAAGGTCAAAATCGTTTTTATTGTGGCTACTGCCTCATATAGAGGCACTAGCCACTATGTCATCGTGTTGTAAGAGTGCAACAATCGTGTAAAGAGTGTATACAATTTAGTTCACCATTCGAAATAAATGGACTAGACTAAAGAAATTGTTTTCAGACATGTTTATACTTATTACAGAGGGAAAGTGCATTCCACTGAGTTCTAGCGCCAGGCCATTTCCAGGAAATGAGTTTCAGTCATCAGTCATGGTGACAGCGTGTGTATGTCAGCCTCAGTTCGGAGGTTTCAGTTTCAAAAACTATAAGAGGTAAGAGTAGAATAATTTAAAGTACAGACACTTGGTATGTTTTATTTCTGTGATTTAAAAAAATATATTTTTAATTGTTCATTGTTGGATTACGCTTCATTTTTGTGGCTACTGCCTCATAGAGTAAATATACATGCTATATTTACCGTATGGACATGGTATCAGAAAACAATTTTATTTATAAGCAGTAGCCGCATGTACCCATAGGGTACCTATTTTTTTTTCGCGATATCTTCCTTCAAATTCATCATAAGTGCAACTGGGCGAGGTTTGTTTTACCTGGCAACATTTGTTCATACTGTATGAGGGCAATTCCATGTAAATGTCAACCTCACCATACAAAAATAAAGCAACATGTAATACATCAAAACCACTCCCAGAGATATCACCTGGGCCTGTATTTTACAGATGTGAATAAGTTGAACCAATTTGTAACTAACCTAATATGTCCCTGTCAGTCTTTCTTTCTTATAATGTAAAACCCAAGCTAAAATCAACTTTGATCATGTACAATTCTATATTATTGCCACAAGCCACAGAAATGTATGCTAAAATCCACAAAACAGCAAAACAATGGCCATCCTAAATACTATTTAAGAATTTTGATAGTTTTAGCTGATATTTAGAGAGTTTTTCAAAGGGTTATGGTGGTTAAATTGCTGATTTTCTAAACATATGCCATGTCTATTTCAGACGCGTCACATCCATAACGGAATTTCGTCACATCCATAACGCTGACTTTTCCTTCCGAAACTCTGCATGAAATACAAAATATTTTAAACAAAGATTTTTTAATATTCACCTTGGACCCCTTTATCAAATGGATATCTCCATTTCGACATTAGGTTTACAATTTCATAGAGTTTGATAAAAACGTACAGTCACCCAAGAAAAGTGATACTTTTTCTGTCACATCCATAACGCATCTTTTATTGGCATTTTCTGGCATGCCCTAGATGTACTATGGGAATTGTTCTTGTTCTATCACTTCTCCAGTATGGTACAGCCTTAAAATATGCAACACCTGTTTAAATACTGGGAGACAATAAAACATGCACTGGGTCATTTGTTGCCATTTTGAGTTCAAGTGTCACGTCCATAACGCTGGAATTGCTCATTACTAAGCTTCTCTATTATTCACGTTTGTTTATGCTTATTCTTTTTAACTGCCACATCTAAATCTATTGCTCATCCAGAAGCCACATCTGACTCCATTCTGTTCACTTTCGTCTGATTACTGAGTGCACCTGTTACCTGCTTCTGTCTCATTACTCTTGTGTTTTTAACTGGTCCATTCATTTCACATCTTTTGCCAGGTTTTGACACTTTCTTATGCAACTCTGAGCATTCGTTCCATGCAAATTATTTTTCCACTTTATGATTTCTGCTGTTGTTCCTGGTTTGAATTTGTTTGCCCTGCATATTTATACTGTGTAATAGATTAACATCTTCCCTGCTTACTGTTTATGATTGTGCCATGCCACTGTGGGTTTTATAATAAAGGACCTCACGTTTAATCCTACTGGTTCTGCTTCATGATGGTAACATGGCAGTAAATTATGGTTGTAAACTATGATTGTAGCATGGTTGTAAACTAAGTAACTATGGTTGTAAACTCCAGGCTGCCACTGTGAATAAGAAATTGTTCTTTGTGACTTGCCTGGCTAAATAAAAGTTAAATGAAAAAAAGTAAATTCTGTGAATAATAATAATAATAATAAGAAGAAGAATGTTGCTTCAAAGTGAAACTAATAACATGGACTATGTCTGTCTGTCTGCTGCCATCCTCATAGCTGAGGGTTGGCGATCCAGGAAGCAATCAACTAGCTTCCATGAATTCACTTGGGTGATTATAGCGTACCAGAGGGACCCAAACCCTCATCTGGTGGCGGGTACACATACACACCTATGGGCAATTCAGAGTAGCCAAATCTGCAGGTCTTTGGACTGTGGGAGGAAACCAGAGCACCCAGAGGAAACCCACACAGACATGAGGAGAACATGCAAACTCATGGACTATCATCACCCCATAATAACAGAATTTACTATAAAGATTTTCTTTGAAACTGGAAAAAAAAATTCATTACATATTTCTGCTTATAGGATGAGTTGTGTATAGCGTCCGTCCACCCATCCATTATCTGTAGCCGCTTATCCTGTTCTACAGGGTCACAGACAAGCTGGAGCCTATCCCAGCTGACTATGGGCGAGAGGCGGGGTACACCCTGGACAAGTCGCCAGGTCATCACTGGGCTGACACAGAGACAAACAACCATTTGCACTCACATTCACACCTACAGTCAATTTCGAGCCACCAATTAGCCTAACCTGCATGTCTTTGGACTGTGGGGGAAACCGGAGCACCCGGAGGAAACCCACGCAGACATGGGGAGAACATGCAAACTCCACACAGAAAGGCCCCCATCAGCTCGAACCCAGGACCTTCTTGCTGTGAGGCAACAGTGCTAACCACTACACCTCCGTCCCGCCCTGTGTATAGCTTTTACGAATATAATTTTACTAATATTAGGATGTTAAAATTACTAACATTAAGATTTTTATAATCATCTATGATAATGTCATGGCACCATAATAACATACAGTATTTATATTCCATTTGTCAGCTCCGTGTCTGGATGTTCGACATGTCACCATGGGCAGCACCAGGGAGGGGCTTGGGGGTGCTGCAGCAATCCCTAGCAAAGCCCTTAGCACTCCCAAGAAACTTATTTGGTTTAATTAGATTTAAAATTTTTTATGTGTTAATACTATAATTTGTAATTTGAAAAATTAATTAATTAATTAATTAATTAATTAAACAAACTGATTAGTTTTTGACTAAAAACATAAAGCCAATACAGGTGATCTGATTTAGCCAATGAGTCCAGCACACATTGAACTTTTGACTTTACTTGCATGTCCTGGTTGCCTGTTAGCACATTATTTATTTATTTATTTATTTATTTGGGGGGGGGGGGGGGGGGGTTTGTTTGTTTTCGTCACTTTGTCACACTAGTGATATCATAATGAATTTTTTACTTCATAAACGTCCACATGTGGAGACTCAATCAACGGATGTTTTGTCATGAAGATATCAAATCGTAAGTGCATGATTTTGCCCCTCTTTTTCCAATTATAAATTTTAATGCAATGGTCATTGAAACACAAATTCTGACTCCTTATAGTTATCGCTATGTGATGTTCATATAACATTAGGTCTATAGAACGGAATACTGTTGATTCATTAGTCCAGGTGTTGGTAACTGGCACCATGGGTTGGTGATCTCAAAATCTGTGGCTGAAATATGCACAAGCCTCTGTGTTTGTTGCTTTCTGCTTGTGTGAAAGCCTTGGCCATGGCTTAATTGTGTGAAATTTTATATTCAGAGGTGTGTTTACGTAGGTTGGCTTGTGAACCTTACATCTATATCCCGTGGGCTGAATATCTCACCTTGTATTTAGCACAAAGTGGCATTGTAACTGTCGCAGAATGGGTACTGCATATACATACGTGTGTTGTGTAGCTGTGTCGGGGTGTTGCATTAGAAATTAGAAGAGTACTCAGAGTGCAGATTTCCATCAAGGCCAAATACCGCAGCATTAGTGAAAAAGAAACTAAAGTCATTGAGCTGTCCTGTGAGTTGGATCAGCTACAAAATTTAAGGGGTTCCATCTTGGCCCATGCTCCACCATTCCACCAAGTTTTATGAAAATCAGCCTGATAGTTTTTGCATAATCCTGCAAACAAACTAATGAAAAGTCGTGCAAAGCACGATACTTGCGAAAATCACAAAGAAACAGAAGTTATGGCTGATTAGGTGTTTTTACAAGGTTTGACCTTGGTGACCTTGACATTTGACCTTTACCCACCAAAACCTAATGATGTCCTTGTGTGACGCTATTGAGTTGTCCTGTGCATTTTGGTGAAGATTGGTCAAGAAATGACTATGCTAGAGCACCAACAAACAAACGGACAAACAGACAGATCAACATACTTGCAAAAATCTCCAATTTTCGCAAGTAACAAACTAACCAAGAGCATAACCTCGTTTGGCAGAGGTAATTAAACTGTGGAGACCAGTACATTAATGAGAAACAAATTTCAGAACACCCTCATCGTAAAGTCAAGCAACCCCTTAGCATCAGCAAAAGAAAATATCTGGCACCACCCCTGCATGTCACATTAGCTCCAGGATCAGTTGCATAAGTCAGTCATACACTAATATTTTAGGTAAAAATAATATATTCAGTGCTGTGCAAAAGTCTTAGGAACATGCAAAGAAATGCTGTAGACCAAAAATGGCTTAAAAATAATTAAATGAAATGTTTCAACATTAAAAAATACTATAAACAGCAGTAAGCCATAATAAAAGAAACAAAGGGGTGAGACGACCCTTTGCTTTAAAACAAAAAAAATGGTAGTCTCAGGTACAATGAGTGCAGTTTTATAAGGAAATGAGCTGTGGGTTTTACTGAGCATCTTGCAGAACCAGCCGCAGTTCTTCTGGACACTTTGTCACACTTGCTTCTTAATGTTGCACCAAAACCCAGCAGCCTTCATTATATTTTCTTTTTTTAATCTGAAAAGTGGTCTCTTATGGAATATGCTGCTCAGATACAATTTTTTTTTCTCTACTTAATTTTGTGCTGGAAAACGAACGTTTGGAACTCTAAAATGTTTTTGTACCGACTCAGTAATGTAGATGCCATCAAATAGAAATCTATAACAAAGTTTGTATTTAAAAAAATAGGATGCCTAAGACTTTTGCAGAATACTGTATTATACACTATATTGCCAAAAGTATTCGCTCACCTGCCTTGACTCACATATGAGCTTAAGTGACATCCCATTCCTAATCCATAGGGTTCAATATGACGTCGGTCCACCCTTTGCAGCTAGAACAGCTTCAACTCTTCTGGGAAGGCTGTCCACAAGGTTTAGGAGTGTGTTTATGGGAATTTTTGACCATTCTTCCAGAAGCGCATTTGTGAGGTCACACACTGATGTTGGACGAGAAGGCCTGGCTCTCAGTCTCCGCTCTAATTCATCCCAAAGGTGTTCTATCGGGTTGAGGTCAGGACCCTGTGCAGGCCAGTCAAGTTCATCCACACCAGACTCTGTCATCCATGTCTTTATGGACCTTGCTTTGTGCACTGGTGCACAGTCATGTTGGAAGAGGAAGGGGCCAGCTCCAAACTGTAAAAACAGTCTGCATGCCTAGGTGCTTGATTTTATACACCTGTGGCCATGGAAGTGATTGGAACACCTGATTCCAATAATTTGGATGGGTGAGCAAATACTTCTGGCAATATAGTGTATATGGATATGAGCAATCACATGCTCTGATTGGCTACTCTACTACTAGGCTATCAGATATATATATATATATATATATATATATATATATATATATATATATATATATATACACACACACCGTGAGTAGAGAAAAACAAAATGTCAGAGCATGTTGCTGAACTAAACGAGGACGAAATAAAAACCCTACTCAAAAAAACAATCCCAAAAAATGTTAAGGATTTAAAATAAACAGCAATAGCTAAAAGAATATAGCCACCCCACCCCCATATCTCCTGTTCCACACTCCAACCCAGTTGGTGGCGGTAATGCACCTTTAAGTTCGTTTGCCAACCGCCAAAAAAACCCTGAAGAAGAAGAGGAAGACCCCAAAAAATACAAAAAAAGGAATAAAATATGGAATGAAAGTATCTGATGGTAAGAATTAGTAGAGCTTGTAGGACTTGATGGTACAATCCCTTGAATAATCAGCACTGCTTCTTGCCTGTTGTCTTGAGTGGGAGGGCGGTAAAAACTTTATTGGGGTCATCAGGTGGGCACCCTCCTTCCTTGATGTTTCATTGATTTAGGCCCACAACACCTCCAGAGGGCTCAATGGCGACACCTGGTGTCCCAGGTGTGCCCCCCTCTGTTTTTACCCCTCAATGGTCATCTCACAGCCCAGCTGGAGTCCTTCCTCTTAATCCACAGCCAGTTGCTGCTTCGCTCTGCAGCCTCTGGGAGTGACTTCACTGCTTTGTCGGAAGGCCTGTCCTTTCACTCTCATTCTGTTCAGGAGCCTAGTTGTAGTCTTGGCAACAAACCCTCTACACCCAACTTCTACTGGGAGCACCTTGGTATGCCAGTTGCGTTGTTCTGCCTGGGCTGCTATTTCAGCATACTTCAGGCTTTTCCACTCGTATGCCTCTTCAACAGCAGCTTCCCATGGTACCATCAGTTCCAGGATGTATAGAATTTTCTGGGAAGTTGACCACAGGATGAGGTCTGGCCTGAGAATGTTAGGACTTGGACTGTTTTGGCCTCTAGAGGCCGCTGTTATTTCCTTTTCGTGTCTTGTTTATTTTGGCCTCTAGAGGCCGCCACTGTTCCTGTGTTTTGTGTTTTTGTTAATTGCCTGTTAGTCCTAATTATCTTCACCTGTGTCCTTAATTAGTTTGTGTATTTATACCCCTGAGTTCAGTCCTCTTGTCACGGAGTCTTTGTGCTGTTATGTTTATCTCCAGTTTCCTTTGTACTGTGTTTTGTGGATCTTCTGAGCTTTTGCATTTTTGCCTTTTTCTTTTTGAATTATACTCTTTGTTTTTGTTTTTTTTGTTTTGCCCTGGATTGTATATAGTGTACATAGTATAAATAAACCTTTTGTTACTTTTTCTACTTCCGCCTCACGCCTCTGCATTTGAGTCATTCCCCTGGTGGCCTAGTGGGGGTTTGCTGGATCATCACACCAACGAACCAGGTTCGAATCCCAGCAAAACCCTAACAGAAAGACTCCGTCATGACCGACTCAGCAGAGGCTGCTTCAACTGTCTACCCGGCCAACCTTCAGGGAATTATGGCAGCTTTGACACGCTTCGGAGCGACCATGGACGCTCATGGACGTACGCTCACCAGCCAACGTGAGGCCCTTGCTCGCCACGAGGAACTGCTTCAGCAAATTGGGAAAACCCTGGCACAGCTGACATCTCTGCCTGCATCTCCTGCTCCTGATCCAGTTCCTGCTCCTGATCCAGTTCCTGCTCCTGATCCTGCTCCAGTGCCTCCTGCCATGCTGCCTTCTTCACCTCGCGAACCCAGCCTTCCTGCACCACAGAGGTATGACGGCAAGCACAGTGAGTGCCGAGAGTTCCTTACCCAGTGTCAACTCACCTTTGAGCTTCAGCCTACCACCTACACTACGGATCGCCGCAAGATTGCCTTTGTGATCACCTTATTAGCTGGTAAGGCGCGAGCCTGGGCTACTGCTATCTGGCAAAGACAGGGACCTGAGTGCTTTGATTTCCAGCTGTTTTCTGAAGAGATGCTTCGGGTCTTCGATCAGGCAGACATCAGTACCGACGCAGCCCGAAAGCTCATGTCCATCCGGCAAGGAGGAAGCGTCGCAGATTACGCCATCTCGTTCCGAA
Organism: Neoarius graeffei; assembly: GCF_027579695.1. Lineage (NCBI taxonomy): Eukaryota > Metazoa > Chordata > Actinopteri > Siluriformes > Ariidae > Neoarius > Neoarius graeffei. The sequence continues at coordinate 73,879,811 of NC_083578.1, forward strand.
CACTCGCAGCAGTAAGTGGATGGAACGAGACTGCCCTGGTGTCAGCCTTCCACTATGGTCTGTCTGACCCCATCAAGGACGGTCTGGCCTCTATTGGATGCCCAAGTGACCTCGAAACCCTCATCTCACATGCTATTCGTCTGGACAACAGGATGAGAGAACGCCACCAAGCCTTGAGCCCCCCCAGCCTCCCTACCTCTACCTGGAGACCGTCTACCTCCTTCAGTGACTGTCCAGAACCCATGCAAGTGGGTCGTACTCGCCTCTCCGCATCTGAGAGGGAGCGCAGAAGGAGGGACAAGTGCTGCATCTACTGTGGCAAGCCTGGTCACTTCCGAGCATCATGTCCCGAACTCTTGGGAAAAGGACCGCCCCGTCCAGCCGAGGGAGGGTTGTGACGGGGCCTACCCTCTCTCCCGGACTCCCTGGCCAAGGAATCTACATCCCGGTCTCCATCTCCTGGGGTGAGTCTGTCCACTCTTGTCAAGCTTTGATAGACTCAGGGGCGGCTGGGAACTTTATGGATATTCACTTCGCCCAAAGCATCAATATACCTACTGCACCTCTTGAAGTCCCTCTGTCTGTGTCTGCCCTCGATGGCCAAGCGTTAGGTGATGGAAGAGTCACTCAAGTTACTTCTCCAGTCTTCCTCCAGTCTCAAGGTCACAAGGAAGAAATATCCCTGCACCTGATTCCTTCACCTGAGTTCCCAGTTATTCTAGGCCTTCCTTGGCTTACTCGCCACAACCCTCGCATAGACTGGGTAACAAGCCAGGTTGTGGAATGGGGCCCTGCATGCCATGCCTCTTGTCTGCTCTCTAGCTCTCCTGTGTCTCCTGCCGAGCCCCCTGATCTCACCGAGTTATCTCAAGTTCCCACAGAGTACTGGGATCTCAAGGAGGTATTCAGCAAGAGCAGGGCCGCCGTTCTTCCTCCGCACCGGGCCTACGACTGTGCCATCGACTTGCTCCCTGGGACTACCCCTCCTCGTGGCAGACTGTTTTCCCTCTCTCAGCCAGAACGCAAGGCTATGGAGGAATACCTCAAAGACGCCCTGGTCTCTGGGTTCATTCGACCCTCCACCTCACCTGCTGGTGCCGGCTTCTTCTTTGTCGGCAAGAAGGATGGGGGGCTTCGACCATGTATTGACTACAGGGGCCTGAACAAGATCACTGTGCGCAACCGATATCCCCTTCCGCTGATGTCCACTGCTTTCGACCTGCTCCAAGGCGCCACCGTCTTCACCAAGTTGGACCTACGGAACGCATACCACCTCATCCGTATCCGACAGGGAGACGAGTGGAAGACTGCCTTTAACACCCCGTCTGGGCACTACGAATACCAGGTGATGCCCTTCAGACTCACCAACGCACCAGCTGTTTTTCAGGCCCTAATCAACGACGTCTTAAGGGACATGATTAACCTGTACGTCTTTGTCTACCTTGACGACATCCTTATCTTTTCCAAGACCGTGCAGGAGCACCGCCACCATGTCCGCCAGGTTCTCCAGAGGCTGCTACAGAACAATCTGTTCGCCAAGGCCCAGAAATGCGAATTTCATGTTCCCGAGGTCTCCTTTCTGGGATTTATTGTACGGACAGGCCAACTCCAAATGGACCCTGCCAAGACCCTGGCCGTCCGGGACTGGCCTACTCCCAAGTCCGTTAAGGAGGTTCAGCGGTTCTTAGGATTCGCTAACTTCTACCGCAAGTTCATCAGGAACTTCAGTTCTGTGGCAGCACCCATGTCAGACCTCACCAAAGGGACAGGTGGATCTTATGGCTGGTCTCCTCAGGCAGAAAAGGCGTTCAAAGACCTCAAGGCCCGCTTCTGCACGGCACCCATTCTGGTCCTCCCGGACACCTCCCAACCATTCATCGTGGAGGTGGACGCCTCGGACAGTGGTGTCGGCGCGGTACTCTCTCAACGTTCGGAAGGAAAGCTGCACCCCTGCGCTTACTTCTCCCACCGCCTGAGTCCTGCGGAGTCCCGGTACGATGTGGGGGATCGAGAACTGTTAGCGGTCAAACTGGCCCTTGAGGAGTGGAGGCACTGGCTGGAGGGAGCGCAACATCCATTCCTGGTTTGGACTGACCACAAGAACCTGGAGTACCTCCAGCAAGCCAAGAGACTGAACCCTCGACAGGCTAGGTGGGCCCTGTTTTTCAGTCGGTTTGACTTCACCCTCTCGTACCGTCCCGGCTCCAAGAACACCAAACCTGACGCACTGTCCAGGCTGTTCTCTGCCATTAACAGGGAGAATGAAGTCGGGCCTATTATCCCGGTGTCCCGGATTGTGGCCCCTGTCCGCTGGGGTATTGAGGAGGCTGTTCGACGAGCCCAACGCCAGGACCCCGGTCCTGGGACGGGGCCACCGGGCCTCTTGTACGTCCCACATCAAGCCCGGGCCAAGGTTCTCCAGTGGGGTCACTCTTCCCCTCTCACCGCCCACCCGGGAGCTCGGAGGACCCTGGACTTCCTGAAAAGACGCTTCTGGTGGCCTAACATGGAGCAGGAAGTAAGGTCATTTGTCCTGTCCTGTGAGGTTTGCACCAGAACCAAGAACCCACGACAGCGTCCCCAGGGTCTCCTGCATCCTCTGACCATTCCCCGGCGTCCCTGGTCCCACGTGGCAGTCGACTTCATCACGGGTCTCCCTGAGTCACAAGGTAACATGGTCATTTTGGTCATTGTTGACAGATTCTCCAAGGCCTGCCGCTTCATACCTCTGTGCAAACTCCCCTCTGCTCTTGAAACAGCGAAACTTATATTTAATCATGTCTTCCGAGTCTTTGGTCTTCCACAGGACATCGTCTCAGACCGAGGGCCCCAGTTCTCCTCCCGAGTGTGGCACGGGTTCTGCAAGGTCATCGGAGCCACTGCCAGCCTCTCCTCTGGGTTTCACCCACAGTCCAATGGTCAGACGGAGAGGCTCAACCAGGACCTGGAAACCACCCTGCGAGGCCTGGCTATGGATAACCCGACATCGTGGAGCACCTGGCTGCCATGGGCAGAGTACGCCCACAACACCCTGCAGTCATCGGCCACCAAGCTGTCGCCATTCCAGTGCCAATTCGGGTTCCAGCCACCTCTGTTCCCGGACCAGGAGGAGGACGCGGGGGTGCCCTCGGTCAACCAATATGTGAGACGGTGTCGCAAGACCTGGAGCAAGGTCAGGAAGACCCTCATACAGACCTCCAGAACCAACCAGACTCAGGCCAACCGCCACAGAAGACCTGCACACACTTTCCGCCCTGGGCAGCGGGTTTGGCTGTCCACTAAGGACCTTCCGCTGCGGGTGGAGAACCGCAAGCTTGCTCCTCGCTACATTGGCCCCTTCAAGGTGGTGCGCAGGGTGAACCCTGTCTCCTACCGGCTCCAGTTGCCCCGGACTCTGAGGATCAACCCCACTTTCCATGTTTCCCTGTTGCGGCCTGTACTGACGTCTACGTATGCCCCTGCCCCTAGGAACCCCCCACCCCCCCGCATCTTCCAGGGGCAGACTGTGTTCACTGTGCATCGCCTGCTTGACTCCCGCCGGGTCCGCGGCGGGTTGCAATATCTGGTGGACTGGGAGGGCTATGGTCCTGAGGAGCGCTGCTGGGTTCCTGCTCGGGATGTCCTAGATAAAGAACTGTGTCGGGACTTCCATTCGGCCCATCCGGATCGCCCTGGGAACGTCAGGAGACGCTCCTAGAGGGGGGGGTCCTGTTAGGACTTGGACTGTTTTGGCCTCTAGAGGCCGCTGTTATTTCCTTTTCGTGTCTTGTTTATTTTGGCCTCTAGAGGCCGCCACTGTTCCTGTGTTTTGTGTTTTTGTTAATTGCCTGTTAGTCCTAATTATCTTCACCTGTGTCCTTAATTAGTTTGTGTATTTATACCCCTGAGTTCAGTCCTCTTGTCACGGAGTCTTTGTGCTGTTATGTTTATCTCCAGTTTCCTTTGTACTGTGTTTTGTGGATCTTCTGAGCTTTTGCATTTTTGCCTTTTTCTTTTTGAATTATACTCTTTGTTTTTGTTTTTTTTTTTGTTTTGCCCTGGATTGTATATAGTGTACATAGTATAAATAAACCTTTTGTTACTTTTTCTACTTCCGCCTCACGCCTCTGCATTTGAGTCATTCCCCTGGTGGCCTAGTGGGGGTTTGCTGGATCATCACACCAACGAACCAGGTTCGAATCCCAGCAAAACCCTAACAGAGAAAAGACGAGTCTATGGTCAAGGTCGACCTGCATTTCCCAGTCACGGGCCGGGTCTAGGAGGGTCGTGTTCACTCTTGCCAGTGATTTTCACCGAACGTTCACCTGCTTTCACAAAAGGAGTGATGCTTGATATTCCAGGTATTGGAGGAGGGAGAGCATTGGTGGTGGTTCTCCTTTCTTCTAGGGTGATCGCCAGCTGCCGCAAGACCTGGTTGTGCTTCCAGGTGTAGCGACCTTGGGACAAGCTGGTTTTGCAGCTGGTAAGGATGTACCTCAATGTTGTAGGTGTTTGGCAGAGAGCACATGTGGGATGATCTCCTATCCACTGCTGTAGGTTTTTGGGAGTAGGAAGAACATCATTGGTGGCTCTGATGATGAAGCTGAGTCTGCTTCTTCCATTTCCCAAAGATCTCTCCATGTGAGCTTGTGATGTTCCAGGTTGTCCCAGCTGGTCCACTGTCCCTGTTTGGACTGTGAGACTGCCTTTACACATCGCTCTGCCTCCTCTTGGTGCCGAACCTTCTCAACCACCAGCTTTCTTCCCTCAGTGGATGGAGCCTTGTGCCACATTGGTCGACTTGCACCAAAACCAAGCCCTGCTCTTCCCTGTTGAACATGTCCCACTATGTCTCCATGCCTGAGAGCAGATTGTGCTTGCTGTACAGCTTCTGATGGGTCCATTTCCTCCCAGTTGCCAGTCTAGGGGCAGCTGCTCGTATTGCTGCATTGTGAGACTCAGTCATCTCCAGCCTCACTTTAGTACACTTGTACTCTTCAGTGAGGCTGGAGACAGGCAGTTCCAGAGCTCCCCATCCATACAACTCGATACTGCTGAGACAACGCAGGAGTCCAAGCCACTTCTTAATGTAAGAACTGACTGTCCCCTCCAGTTTCTCAACCTTGGTGATGGGGACCTCATAGACCATAAGGGGCCACATCAGATGAGGGAGTAATCCAAATTGCAGACACCACAGTTTCAGCTTGCCAGGAAGTGGGGTCTTGTCTATGGTGGTAAGGCCTTTGATGGTTTTCTCCCTCAGCTGGTTACTCTGGTCTGAGTCTTTGAGGCTTTCATTGTACCATCATCCCAAGCTCTTGACTGGCTGCTCTGACACCATTAGAATGGGTGCTTTGCCAATGTGGAATCTCTGGTCTACGGGTTTTCCTCTGATGGAAAAGCTTCTGGATTTGCTGGGTTTAAACTTCATACTAGCCCATGTTATATTGCCGTGATGCTTTTCCAGCAAATGCTTGGTGCATGGGATGGTGGAGGTGAGGGTGGTCAGGTCGTCCATGTAGGCACAAATAGGAGGTAATCGCTGTCCGTCCTGCAGACGTTCTCCTCCGACAACCCATTTGGAAGCCCGGATGATCACTTTCATCGCCATGGTGAAGGCTAGTGGGGAGATGGTACATCCTGCCATTATCCCCACTTCCAGTAATTGCCATGATGTTGTGTATTCTGTAGTTGTTATGCAGAATTGCAAATCTTGGAAGTAGTTTCTGACCAGGTTTGTAATGTTCTTTGGCACACGAAAGAAGTCGAAGGCTAACCAGATAACAGAATGAGGGACAGATCCAAAAGCATTGGCTAGGTCCAGGAATAAGACGTGCAGGTCTCTTCCTTCCCATTTTGCAGACTGGATTTGATGCCATATGATGCTTGTGTGTTCTAACCATCCTGAGAAGCCTGGTATCCCAGCCTTCTGCACTGACGTGTCAATCAGGCTGTTCTGTTTCAGGTAGGTTGTCAGTCTTTGAGCAACAGTGCTAAAGAAGATCTTGCCTTCAACATTAAGGAGACTGATCTGCTGGAATTGGTTGATGTTAGAGGCATCCTTTTCCTTGGGCATCATGACACCTCCTGCTCTCTGCCAAGCTTAAATAAAAAGGAATAAAATATGGAATGAAAGCATTTGATGGTAAGAATGTATCTTTTTTATTTTACAAGAATTATTATTATAGCATTTTTCACAAATTGCTACTGTCATTTCGCCAGTTTGTTTACATTCTAAGTGGAAATGATTTTGTCAGATGTTTTGTGTAAACTTGTTTATTAAATTTGCAAAAAAATTAAATAAAAATGCTCTTTCTCAATCCAGTAAATGTGGAGAGAATAAAAGTTATTCCACTCAATCTCATCGTACATGGTTTATAGCCAACTCGGCACTATGCGCCCCGTTGGCTATCAGCTCATGTATGACTCAATTTCAGGGAATAACTGTTTATATGTTTTAGTCCTGATTTTTAAAAAAATAAATTATATAATTTATTTAAAAATCAGGACAATAGTGTATATGACATTTGAGTAGTATGTAATTTACAACTTGTATATTTCTAAAAACAATCTTAAGTGAACAGTTGAGTATGGACACATCCAGAAAAGGGTTAAGTAAACAGTCACCATTGTTATATTAATGCTTTTAATTCAGGGCTTTGAACCGGAATTTTTTTCCTATTGGTTCGTTCCGAACAGAAACGGAATTTTAACGTTTCCGGTTTTGGGTTCCACCATTAAATAGACGTTCCCGAACCGGTTAGAACAAAAAAAATTCGTTCCCGGAACGGTTAATTACGTTCCCTGTCAGCTGTTTAACAAATGGCTATAAAATTATGTCTCTGTCTCATCCAGCTTAAGCCAAATGTAGGCTAATTCTATTACAACCTTCATCAAATAAGACAAGAAATAATTCAAAACAATTATTATTTCAAATGTTGGCGATTTGGATTCTCAGTATGTCTTCCCATCTACACAAACAGAAGAAGTGCCAAAAATGAAAGAGAATTCGTTTAGTGTGTTACCAAAGGCTAGTCAGGCCCTATAGAGGGCTACCGCATGACGTCACCGCGCCGCGAGATTTTGTTAGGCGCCATATTGGAAGTACACATCTATGCAAGTGCATACATACATAAAACAAACTACACCTGAAATGTAGCCAGAGCCGGTTCTGCCCTAATCTGGACCCGGGTGCAACATCGCGCAACCCCCCCCCAAAAAAAACCACCAGTCTAAATCAGGATAACCATCACATAACTATAACTATAAACATTTTATATCAACTATTTTAACTAAATGGGCTATAATAAATACGCCTGCAGGCAGCCACGGCGGGCTGCCTCAGAAAAGTAACCATTCAATGACAACTGAAAGCCTGCAGCCACGGCGGGCTGCCTTAAAAAGTAACCATTTGTCCTACCTTAAAACTTGTTTTGCATTTTCTGCCTCCTTTTTTGTATTTTCGACCCTCCGTTTATTTTCTTTCCTTTTCTGAAAACCCGATTTGTGTCCAGACATTTTGTTCTGCTACCAACGAACTAACTCGTCAGGTCTCGTCTCTCGAGCCCGCGATGATTCCCGTGGGAAGGGCAACAACTGATACATTTTTACAAACAGCCAATAGGGAGGTTGCATCGTTCAGGCTCTTCTTTGCTCAGACACTCAGTAATTCACCTAGTATTCACTAGTAGTCCACCTTCCCGCTCTCTCCATTCAATCAGCGAACTTCACACAGGAAGTGAACCCCAGCGGGTCATAGAAACTTCCGCAGGAGAAGAATGACTATTTGTAGGCTACAGAAACTTTGAGGAACGAAATAAAAACCGGTATTAACCGGTTACCATTATTTTTAATAAGCGTTTCTGTTCCGGAACATAAAAAATAATAAAGTTTCTGGTTTCGTTTCTGTTCCATGTGAAATAGAAAAAGTTCCCGGTTTTCGTTTTCGTTCCTTGAACCGGTTCAAAGCCCTGCTTTTATTAGTTTTGTTGTGTATTTACTGCATTTTATCAAAGCCTGCTAAAAACTGCATATACTGCTCAATATGTTGAAAGATCTAAACTTACCATTGGCAAATTTTCAGAGGCATCCAAGGATTAAAATCTCACCTTGTTATCGGCATGAGTAAAGGTGGCCTCTTAAGTTAAGCTTTTGTAATTGACCCTTGATGGTTTTTTCACAGCAATCATCTGTCAGCAGGAATAAGAACTCAAAACCTAACACTGAATCTTACCCAAGAGTGATCTAGAGGCTTAAAGGATTTAAAAAAAAAACCCCACTATATTCTTTAAACTGGAAAGAAGACTAGAAAAGGATTTTTTGCACAGAATCTCTTTTCTGTCTCTCACATTAATTCCTCTGGCTCAGGTCTGCCCTACTGAGCTCCTCTGTTCTCTCCACTGAACTCTGGGGCACTGTGATGATGGTCCGTTCTTGTATAGGCAGAGAGCCAGGACTGAGCAAGAACACATACTGTACTGTAGATACACAGTCACTTGCTGGACTCTTAGGCAGTGTCATAAGTCTAGTGCAAGACTTTTAGTGGTTCAGTGCTTAAATAGGACACACTTTCAAAAACTACGTTCATATGCATGTTCATATACTGGATGTGAGTCATGGGTTTGGTCCAAACCCCATTTCACGCATGAGTGAATCTGAGAATATGCATGAAGAAATCAAAATTATTCATATGATTCTTGCCATTTTCAGCTTCTAGAATTGATGATAATTTCTCACCTGCTTCTATGGCTCATATGTTTGGTTTTGGATATTCTACCGATCCAGTGAAAAATGTAGATTCATGTCAGTTTGATGCATATGTGCAGGGTTTGTTGCATCTCTGGATAAAAGGAAGCATAGTAATAAATAAGAGAAATAGACTGAAGAAGATTCATGTATCATTGAGCAGAAGAGTCAGGGCTTTTGAATTTTGAGGTTGAGGGTTAATCTAAAATAGCTTAAAATATACACTTCCTTTTTCCAGAAAGTCATAGAATACAAATGTCCAGTCATCAGTATGGATTATGTAATAAGTGATGGTATGGCATTGATGCAGCTATATGTATAGCAGAGCTACTGTTACCACACCAAAGATTATTTTCCAGGAGCAGCTTTTCTCAAAGGGTTTTATTCATGCAACTTGTCAGTGATTACAATTTTTATTGATTAAAGAATGACACATCCATTTATATCCATTTATAGTTATATTTAATGTTGTGGAATATCCATGAAACAAATTTGTTCATGTTATCACTGTGATCTTGTGATGTGATAGCAGCTATAAAACAGTTGTTCCTTCACTAGCCTTTCAGTTTTTTTCTCTTGAAGTTATTAAGACAGGGAGGCACGGTGGTATAGTGGTTAGCACTGTCTCCTCACAGCAAGAAGGTTCTGGGTTCGAGCTAAGTGGCCGACGAAGGCCTTTGTGTATGGAGTTTGCATGTTCTCCCCAAGTCTGTGTGGGTTTCCTCTGGGTGCTTCAGTTTCCCCCACAGTCCAAAGACATGCAGGTTAGGTGGCTCTAAATTGACTGTAGGTGAGAGTGTGAATGGTTGTTTGTCTCTATGTGTCGGCCCTGTGATGACCTGGCGACTTGTCCAGGGTGTACCCCGCCTCTTGCCCATAGTCAGCTGGGATAGACTCCAGCTTGCCTATGACCCCCTGTACAGGATAAGCAGCTGCAGATAATGGATGGATGGATGGATGGATGGATGGATGGATGGATGGATGGATGGATGGATGGATGGATGGATGGATTTTAATCTGTTTATGTGGAGTGTCCAACTTACAAGTCCCTGTGTAAGTTGTTACTATAGAAAAGATAACATGTTAGAATGGGGGAAGCCATGGCCTAATGGTTAGAGAAGCAGCTTTGGGACCCAAAGGTTGCTGGTTGGATTCCCTGGACCAGCAGGAGTGGCTGAAGTGCCCTTGAGCAAGGCACCTGACCCCCAACTGCTCCCCAGGCTCCTCTGGGTATGTTGTACGTTGCTTTGGATAAGAGCATCTGCTAAATGCCTGTGATGTAATGAGTCTAACTCTCAAAATATTTCCGAAACAGGCCAGGCACTTGTTGGATGCTTTCTGTAAATTCCAAATAAAAATGATTTGTTTGGGGAAACAACTTTACTTCCTACTGTTTTAATTCAAAAATAAATTTAGGCATCACTATTTATATTTATTTGCAATTGGAAAAAAAAAAGTAATCATAAGTTTTTATCAAAATGCTTTTAAGCTAATGAAAAATCGATATTCAATCTCGTGTCCAAACTTTTGCTAATTATAGCTAATAAGTGTATCGACCAAGAGAGATACTGAGGTATTTATTTACAGCTAAAGTGAAAAATATATTAATGTATCTGTAACGCATGCCAAATATTAAGACCTTGTTAAAAAATTTTCATGTGAAGAACAATGAAATGACCTCTGTTAATTTGAGTGTTTGTAAAGGATAATGGAGGAGCATTAAGGAGGATGAAGTATGCTTTATAATAAAATTCTATCATTACTTGTCATCCTAATGGAGCTTGCCAGGACTTTACATATTACATACTCTAAACTGTTTAACTTCCATCATATTACAGTTTGGAGAAAGTGTATATTATGCATACCATAGGTTGCAGCTGATCTATAATTGGAGTATAAAGTTGGAGTATAATCACTCATCTTTTTCTTGTCACAGGAAGGACACAGATACAATCACAAGTTTAAAATGTTTTGCTTGACTGCTATACAATTGAATCGATGGACAGGATATGCAGGATGCTGATATCAAGTGGCATTTATCAAAGTTTTTAAAAAAGGAGAAAATCGAAAGCTCTAAAGTATTTAGCTGCAGAGGTTACTTCATGGCCAGAAAGAGTGCAAGCACTTAAATTTTGAGAATAATTAAGGCATGGAATCACTAAACAATTCTCATGGCCTGAGAGTTCTGGGACATATTTTCCAAAAGACTCAGAGCCTAAAGATCATTGTTCAGTGGTAATGAGTATAATACTATCTCTCCCTCTTAAGATAATCTTAACTATGTCTTGCTTGGGAAACTTTGGGAAACTCTGCCCTCGTTAGCTTATTCACAGTCAGCAGGACTGAAATGTATTTGGGTCCAATGCCATTAAAGTGTTGTCCAACAAATAAAAGTACTTTAATACTCACTGGAAGCCAAAATTGTGACTCAAGAATAGCAGTTATATAGTCTTTTTTTTTTCCCCCTTGTAAATATGTTTAGGATAACGAAGCTTTTAAATGGATTTTTAAGGGAATACAGCAAAGCCAGCTTTACAGTTTAATATCCTGGTGTTGAATCAATAGATTAATTTTCACTATAAGGCTGGGATAAGTAATTGTAATAGTCCACTAATTTATTTGAGACCTTTGTGCATACTGTTTTTTTTTTGGGGGGGGGTTTGGTTTTTTTTTTAACAAATTTTTAAACTAACTGTTGCTTAGATTCAATTCATAAACAGAATGGCAAGAAGGAATATCAGGAAGGCTGCTGGACCAAACTATGAAGGATGACAGGAAAACTCATGTTTGGCCTTTCAGATCATGGAAACACCCAAGCATTCGCCTCTTAATACCAAAACTCCACTTAAGCAGACACAATGCAGGACCTTTTACACGACTATCTGCAGTATGGACGATTCCATTAAAGTGGCATGCTGCCTGCGGTTCTGTCCACCAATGACTGACCAAATACAGGTATGTTTGTGAAACTGTTACAAATATAAAACCAAAATAGTCAATCCGAATGATATTATAGTGACACTAATGTTCAATCTAATGTGCACATTATCAACAGTGTCTTATCTGTTTTATCTGATAGATTTGCTTTCACAAGTTGTAACATTTGAATATTCTGCACTGAAATAAACCAAAAATATTCAACTAATCACTAGTAAATTGGTGCAGAGGTGAGCCTTGGACAGCCCGCCTTCTATTTCATACAGCTTTCCTTCTGCCGTCCTCTTCTGGTCATTACCTTGTATTGCATCTTGACAAGAACGCTCTTGATTTATTTATTTTTTCCTACCAAATATTTATGTAAAGCATCTGTTGCATATTTGCATTAATGACCATTTTGGAAACCAAAATCCATTTTGTCTACATCCCCTGTCCTGAGAAAAGAATCTGTTGAATCGAAATTCACTAATCACCAAATCGGATGATGTGTCAGTCTATAAACATGTATGATAACACACATCTACTTCAACTGTCACTGTCTACAGTAATGGTTCTAGCATGAGGCAGATATGAGAGAAAATCTTGCCACAGCTTTTATGTAGTTTTATCCAACTGTCCAACATTAGAGCAATAAATTAATTCATTCATCTTCAGTAACTGCTTCATCCTGGTCAGGGATCAGATGGATCATGAGCCCAACCTTGGGAACATTGAGCATAAGGCAGGAATACACAAGTCACTAGTCCAACACAGGATAATTGTCAGGATAACAGTTATAACAACAAACACAGGATAATTGATAACCAGTCATGTTTTCGGACTGTGGAAGGAAACCGGAGAACCCGGAGGAAACCGACGCTGACACTGGGAGCACATGATACACCACACAGACAGTAACCAAAGCTCAGGATCGAACCTGGGGCCATGGAGCAGTGAGGTGGCAACACTACTCACTGTCTAGAATCTGTCTATATACAGTATATTTACACCAGATCTGCAATAAATAGCCAGAAATTCTCCCCAAAATAGTTCCATTTCTACCATCAGAAATTGCACCAATTATTAACACATTTGACAATGATTTTATGATTAGTACATACAACCCTGATTCCAAAAAAGTTGGGACAAAGTACAAATTGTAAATAAAAACGGAATGCAATGATGTGGAAGTTTCAAAATTCCATATTTTATTCAGAATAGAACATAGATGACATATCAAATGTTTAAACTGAGGAAATGTATCATTTAAAGAGAAAAATTAGGTGATTTTAAATTTCATGACAACAACACATCTCAAAAAAGTTGGGACAAGGCTATGTTTACCACTGTGAGACATCCCCTTTTCTCTTTACAACAGTCTGTAAATGTCTGGGGACTGAGGAGACAAGTTGCTCAAGTTTAGGGTTAGGAATGTTAACCCATTCTTGTCTAATGTAGGATTCTAGTTGCTCAACTGTCTTAGGTCTTTTTTGTCGTATCTTCCGTTTTATGATGCACCAAATGTTTTCTATGGGTGAAAGATCTGGACTGCAGGCTGGCCAGTTCAGTACCCGGACCCTTCTTCTACGCAGCCATGATGCTGTAATTGATGTAGTATGTGGTTTGGCATTGTCATGTTGGAAAATGCAAGGTCTTCCCTGAAAGAGATGTCATCTGGATAGGAGCATATGTTGCTCTAGAACCTGGATATACCTTTCAGCATTGATGGTGTCTTTCCAGATGTGTAAGCTGCCCATGCTACATGCGCTAATACAACGCCATACCATCAGGGATGCAGGCTTCTGAACTGAGCGCTGATAACAACTTGGGTCGTCCTTCTCCTCTTTAGTCCGAATGACACGGCATCCCTGATTTCCATAAAGAACTTCAAATTTTGATTCGTCTGACCACAGAACAGTTTTCCACTTTGCCACAGTCCATTTTAAATGAGCCTTGGCCCAGAGAAGACGTCTGCGCTTTTGGATCATGTTTAGATACGGCTTCTTCTTTGAACTATAGAGTTTTAGCTGGCAACAGCGGATGGCACAGTGAATTGTGTTCACAGATAATGTTCTCTGGAAATATTCCTGAGCCCATTTTGTGATTTCCAATACAGAAGCATGCCTGTATGTGATGCAGTGCCGTCTAAGGGCCCGAAGATCACGGGCACCCAGTATGGTTTTATGGCCTTGACCCTTATGCACAGAGATTCTTCCAGATTCTCTGAATCTTTTGATATTATGCACTGTAGATGATATGTTCAAACACTTTGCAATTTTACACTGTCGAACTCCTTTCTGATATTGCTCCACTATTTGTCGGCGCAGAATTAGGGGGATTGGTGATCCTCTTCCCATCTTTACTTCTGAGAGCCGCTGCCACTCCAAGATGCTCTTTTTATACCCAGTCATGTTAATGATCTATTGCCAATTGACCTAATGAGTTGCAATTTGGTTCTCCAGCTGTTCCTTTTTTGTACCTTTAACTTTTCCAGCCTCTTATTGCCCCGTCTCAACTTTTTTGAGATGTGTTGCTGTCATGAAATTTCAAATGAGCCAATATTTGGCATGAAATTTCAAAATGTCTCACTTTTGACATTTGATATGCTGTCTATGTTCTATTGTGAATACAATATCAGTTTCTGAGATTTGTAAATTATTGCATTCCGTTTATTTACAATTTGTACTTTGTCCCAACTTTTTTGGAATCAGGGTTGTAAATCAATGGCATTTGAATTCCCAACAAGACTGAGAAAAAGGTTCTCTCAATAGTGGGTCTGCAAACAGTGGTGGCACGGTAGTGTAGTAGTTAGTGCTGTCACCTCACAGCAAGAAGGTTCTGAGTTCGAGCCCAGTGGCCGACGGGGCTGGGTGCAGTTTGCATGTTCTCCCTGTGCCTATGTGGATTTCCCCCACAGTCCAGAGTTAACATGGGGTAGCCATGGCCTGTGGTTGGGCTGAAGTGCCCTTGAGCAAGGCACCTAACCCACAACTGTTCCCTGGGTGCTGTAGCATAGCTGCCCACTGCTGCGTGTGTGTGCTCATTGCTCACTTGTGTGTGTATGTGTGTGTGTGTGTGTGTGTGTTCATTGCTTCAGGTGGGTTAAATGCAGAGGTTAAATTTCGCTGTGTGCTCAAGTCTGTGCTTCAGTGTAGGTGTGACAAATAAAGGCTGCTTGGCTTCTTCTTAAATAACTGAATAGATGCAGTAGACTGGGTCAAAAATATATACGTACACATGACCAGGTCATATTCTACAGGGTATACATTGAACAAGAACATTTCTAAACTAGTCTTCCTTTCTTATTACTTTTCTCTGGCTGTATTTCTGACTGTAATAAAGTGTATTCATTGAAACTGAGCTAAAACTGCTTTATGCACAAGCATAAGCATTATTTAGTGCTTTATGGGCACTGAAGACAGACAATGATGTCACATCGTAACACAAAAAAATTGACAGTGACTTCATTCTACCTTGGAAAAAACTATGCAACAAATATGGGGCCTTTTCTATGCTTAATATAGTTAATGTGCCGCCACTTTCCCTCCCATGAACACAGAGCATCACTCAACATCACTGAGATGAACAAATAAGACACTACAGAATGGTGACATTCATCAGTTGTTCATTTGGTACTGTGATCAGGAAATGTCGTCCCACATACATACAGACACATACAGTTGACTGGACAAGGGTATAATTAATTTCGTGGGAGATTTTTTTTTCTTCTTCAATGCAGGGCAATTACACTGCAATCAGTCATTCACATCAAGTGTTTCTTTCTCACTTACTTACACACTCACTTCCATATGCAGTCTGCATCACAGTTTTGGTCATTACACCAGTCATCCTGTGTATGTGTGTGTTCATGCATGTGTGTGTCCACAATCTGTTTTTAGTAATCAACGCTGAGAAGGTCATTTTCCATAATGGCTCTCTGAGCGAGCAGGGAGGTTGGTGTAATCATCTGTAAACAAATCATTTGCAGGCTTGATGAGCTGAGCAGGTGGTTATACCCTGATCCTGGACACACAACAATACATAGGTAATATTTTTACAAAGTAATTTTGAGTACTTGTCTCAAAACAAACCTGAATTATTGGATCATATGTTCATTTTGTTAACTGAACACTCTAATCATAATGTAGCAGCAACTATCATTACCATGATTGTTAGGCTCAGTGAATACTAGGTGGTTCGCATCTCGGTGCATACTGCATCATAATTAAAATCAAAGGTATGTAACCCCAACACTTTGCCACTAGTATACTGTATACAGTACCAGTCAGGAGTTTGGACACACCTTTCATCATTTTTTTCTGTAATTTGTCTATTTTCTTCTTTGTAGAACAATACTGGGGTGGCACAGTAGTGTAGTGGTTAGCACTGTCTCCTCACAGCAAGAAGGTTCTGGGTTCGAGCGTAGCGGCCAATGGGGGCCTTTCTGTTTGGAGTTTGCATGTTCTTCCGTGTCCCCAGAGTACCTCCAGGTGCTCAGGTTTCCCCCACAGTACAAAAAGGCATGCAGTTAGGTTAACATGGGGCAGCCATGGCCTGAAGGTTGGGCTGAAGTGCCCTTGAGCAAAGCATCTAACCCCCAACTGCTCCCTGGGCACTGTAGCATAGCTGCCCACTGCTTTGGGTATATGTGTGTGCTCATTGCTCATTTGTGTGTGCATGTGTGTGTTCTCTGCTTCAGATGGGTTAAATGCAGAGGTTAAATTTCACTGTGTGCTTAAGTCTGTGCTTGAGTGTACATGTAACAGAGAAAGGCTTCTTGGCTTGGCCCCTTAAATAATTTCTTGATGAGGGATTTGTTTTTCTCTGAATAAAATTATTTCAGTTAAAGGTTGGATTTTTTTTCTCGTTTTTTCAGTGTGAGATGAAGCTACTTCACCAAAAGGTGGATTTTTTTTTAATTTACTAATCTTTACAAGGGTTGCCAAAACTCGTAGAGGACACTGTACGTGTTTCTTTGCCGAACTGTTGCTGCAATTGTATAGGATGTCTCTGTATGCTGTAGCATTGCAGTTTCCATTCACTGGAACTAAGAAGCCTAAACCTGTTCCAGCATGACAGTGTCCCTCTGCACAAAGTGAGGTCCATGAAGGCATGGTTTACCAAGGTTGTAGTGAAAGAACTTGAGTGGCCTGCACAGAACCTTGACCTCAACCCCACTAAACACCTTTGGGATGAATTGGTTACGACTGCACTCCTCAACTGATATTAGTATCTGAGCTTACTAAAGTTCTTCCCCCAAATCCCCCCAAATCCCCATAGCCACACTCCAAAATCTGGTACAAAGCTTTCCCAGAAGAGTGGAGGTTATTATAACTGCAAAGGGGGAATAAATCTGGAATGGGATTTTCAAAAGGCACATACAGGTGTGATGGTCCGGTGTCACCAGACCTTTGGCCATACAGGATACCCAAAAGATAGAAGTAAAACCTACTCTGGAATTGTGACTGGGGGGAAGCATCTGAGGAATGGGTTACCTGGGGAAGTGGCAGCAGGGAGTAACAGTTAGCTAAGAAATGAAGCACTATCTAAAGGTTTAAAAAAGGTGTGGGGATAATTTTTCCTCCTCCTTATCCTCTCACATCTAGTCTGCACCATTTAGTGATATACTACTGGACTTCTAAACTTAAAGCATAATGAGATGTTTCAGTGATGGTGGTATCTTTCTGCTATTTTCCTCTAAATAGTCACTGACCTCCTATGACCCCATACATTTCTGTAACCAGGTGCTGCTTCAGAGGCCAGTCCATTAGCATGGATATTTATCATCCAGGACTTCCTCCATTTTCCCTTTTCTCATCTGGCAAACACTACAGGAGTGTGATGGCGAAACACCAGCCACTTAACATTATCTTCCCACAAGTTGTTATGATTCTACACTGAGGAAACTAAGTCAGGGCTGTCAAACTCATTTTATACGTGGAGCTAAATATGAATACATTTTTTAAAACATAGTGTTTGAAACAAATACAGATACAAATATGAATAGGAAGTGCACTTTTTTTTTAAGAAAGCTTCACATTGAGACAAGATCTGGGATCCTGCAGAATGAAAGTAAAAAGGTTTGTATTTTCATGCTGTGTTGAAAGGTGCTGAGTATTTATTTACCCTGATTGTGTATAGAAAATGCATCCATCCATCCATCCATCCAT